>NC_090442.1:256531847-256844673 GCF_031143425.1 Pleurodeles waltl
CTGCCAATCAGTCAATCAAGCATCCGGCCCCAGGCCGTTCCGTATGTCCCATGTGGGACCAGGCATGAGTCTGTGCAAGGATATGAGGTCCCATCAACATGGATCTCAGCTGCCTAAATTTCATTAAGTGCAGCGGTCAGCCTACTCGCGTGCCCCCGCAGACAGCAGTGAGCACGGGCATTGGCAGGAGAGTGAGGCACACATACAGCCAGCCAGGATGATGCATTTATTTTAGAGACTTGACATTACTAGTTACTGCTCTCAACCCTAATAAAAATGTACCGAGCAGTTAAGCGGTGTCCGCCCGTTCGGTGGGGGCCCATGGCACTACCTGCTCAGTCGTGTAGAGAGCAGCACCAGATCACACCAGAAGGCTGTCGCAGAGCTACTACACCAGGGTCTACTGACAAGTGACGCCGCTGAAAGTAATTTGTTTAGCCAGTTCCACCAGTTCACTCCCATGTGATCGCGTGCTGTGGCTAGCGCTATTAATTTGAGCAAATTTTTGAAGGTCAACAAGCAGAGTTGCTTGAGGTGAGCATCAAATTTGTACGGGTTATCACGGCCATAGTGCCTCCTGCGGCAGACACTGGGCTCCTGAACCACTCCAGCGGCGCCGCCACCGCCTGCCATTCACTCAGCCGCCGGTGTTGGGGTGGGTCGTCTCCGGTCACGGCTGGAGAAAATTATTTTTGGATAATATTTTTACCCTGGTATGAGCAGCGCTGTTATTACCAATGCTGCAGCCTGCCATCTGTGCTCAGGCCGCCACGGGCACGCAGGACGTCCTGCCTAGTGTGTGTCACAAAACTCATCCTGACCTTCCCTTGGGCTCTCATTGGGCACGGACTCTCACGTCAGTCATGAATGTGTCAAACATACCGCACGGACAGAGGTGTAGAGTGAATCCAAATTGTTACATTGTTAATTTCTACCACTAGCAATGAGCTGCTCACTCTGAGCCAGCAGTCCCCTGGGAGCAGTGCGCAAGTGAGCGGCAATTCCAGATTTACTTTCAGTGCTTATGGTGCATGATTATTACTACCACTCACAGCTGAGGAGGTGCTATTATGTGTGACAAAATCAGTGGCAGTGACCGTGTCCATCTGTATCAGTGTCTCCATGCCCACAAATGTCCCTTTCCCATTTTTATGTTTATCTGACTCCCAGTGCCAGCATCTTCGCTTCAATGTCCTTCAATGTCCTAGTGTCACCACTCCAATGTCCGTGACCCCATGTAAGTTTAACTGTCTCAGTCAGTGTCTCACATTGTCTGTGGTTGTGGGTCAGTGATGGTCTTTTTAATATTTGATCCTGTGTTCCAGGGTCAGTATTGATGATCCTGCATTCTTGGCTCAATGTATCCCTGTATCGGCTCTCATGCCAGTGATTCTTTGTCAGTATCCCAGTGTGAGTGTCCACCCATCAGTATTCATGTGATGTGCAGGTTTTGGTATCCCGCTGTGTGTCCTCTCTGAAGTTTCCCTGTGTCAGTGTTTGTGCTCTAGCGCTAGCAACCCTGTATCAGAGCCTCCATGCTGGTGCCCTTGTTTTGGGTCACTTCCTAGTGTTAGAACTCTTACATTGTAGCATCCCTGTAACACCATACCAATGTTAATGCCCTTATGACAGCATCACATTGTTAATATTTGTAGACATGTCAGTGCTACTTGGTCGGTATCCACATGTCGGTGTTAGTGGATAAGTGTCAGTGTTCCGCTGTTTCCCCTATGTTTGTGTTCAAGTGTCAGTGCATGACCCAGTGTCAGCACTCGTGTCAGTGTCCCAAAGTCAGGTCCTCGGTTCTTCTGTGGTTTTCTGCATGTGCTAATATTCGAATCCCAAATTCTCCTTCCTCATCTTTCACCTTTGAAGATTCCAAAGTGAAATGTGAGGAGCTTGTACTCGTCGTTGATTGGAAAGTGAAGCCTGTTGAATAATCCCTCCTTTCAACTTTACCTTCTCTGTAAAACTCAGAGGAGGTGGTCAGACTTCATGTAAGTCAATTTTGATGGTGTTCTCTAAACTGTTGTTAAAGTGAAAACCACTACCTACTTCAACCTATCAAGTGCCTTGCAGCCCCTTGCAGCATTGCGAGTGAGCTAATCTGTAAGATCTAACTTTACTGGACTATGTTGATTAACTCATTCCACTCACAAGGCACATTTCCAGACTGCCTTAATTGGCCTCGTCACACCCCCTGTTGAAAAGAACATTTTGTGAACACCAACAGTCTAAATACTTTTCTCCCAGTTTGTGGAAAATGTGTTCCTTTCTGGGAAAGGTGTCAGAAAGGAGTTTAGCCTCTCAGCTCTCATGACATATCATGGTCAATGATCTTCTTGATGACTGTCAATCAGGTTTCCAGCATAGAAGCAGCATTGAAACTGTGGTGAATCCTAGTTTGTTTTAATGGTATAACGGGAGTTAGCTTAGCCTTTTGGCTTTCAGGCTCGTGCCCCTGTCATCTAGTGACTTTTAACCTACTTAGCTTGCTCAGCAGAGGTCACGATATGTCACCAGAGTCTGAAAGAACATCTGGATGCGACAGCAACCAGCGATTTTGTTGCAGTTGAAACAGCGGACGGGCGTGTACTCCCACCAGATAGACTTTATGATCTCAAGATCCAAATTGAGGGAGACGTGGAACGCACCATCGGTGTGATCTTTTGGGATGAAATTAATTGTGACATCCTATAAGCCGAAAGAGATTGGCCGCCTGAACACATCCGTAAGCTCCCACATGGGGAAAATGTAATGTTGCCTTGTTTCTCCAGTCTTGTTCCAGCAGCTAAAAAGGAATCCTACGCTGTCAGATGGGCTCTAGTACGGGCACCTGCATTATATCGCAATCATGTAGGGGGGGACAGGGACTCTCCACGTCATATAATACCCATCAGAACTACACCCCAGCCTCAGCTGCAATATCCAGTTAAACACGAGGCGAAAGCTCCAGTGAGGGAGATCCCCACTCAGCTGGAATATCAGGGGGTAGTTGAGCCCTGTGCCTCTGCCATGAATAACCCGTTATTCCGGGTTGCAAAGCCAGACCATTCGTATAGAATAGTCTTAGATTACAGACATGTAAACAGCCATACCTGTACATATGCTATACAAAATTCACATCGCACGGCACTAATAAATAACATAGTGCGCAAATAATATAAAACGACGTTGGATATATCCAACGGGTTCTTCTGCCAGAATTTAGCAGAAGAAAGTAGGGACCTGAGTGAATTCTTATTTGGCTCACAAAACTCGCTTTTGCCGTTTACGCCAGGGCTATAAGAACCGCCGAGGGCTGTTCTCAGCCCGAGTAACATCAATATTAGACAAAAAGAAAAAAGGGAGCACACTGCCTCACACTCAAGCAAAAAGTTAGCCCCAGTGCATCATGGTAAATGCAGTAACTTCGTTTTGTGCTGAAAAAGTAATCAAAAAGTCTTTCACCTAAGTAGGTGCAGCAAGTGCTGTGTATCTCTGGACACGTGTTTCTAAGTTTAGCCCGTCATCAGCAGAGAGCAGCCAAGTCTGTGGGGTTGCTTGAAATGCCGCCAAAAATCTTATCAGGTTTATGTACCACTCGCTGGCGCACAGGTGCCTCTCCAGAGCTCGTTAGCTCAAGGGAACAGTCATTGGACAAAAAGAAAAAAGGGAGCACACTGCCTCACACTCAAGCAAAAAGTTAGCCCCAATGCATCATGGTAAATGCAGTCACTTTGTTTTGTGCTGAAAAAGTAATCAAAAAGTCTTTCAGCTAAGTAGGTGCAACAAGTGCTGTGTATCTCTGGACACGTGTTTCTAGGTTTAGCCCGTCATCAGCAGAGAGCAGCCAAGTCTGTGGGGTTGCTTGAAATGCCGCCAAAAATCTTCTCAGGTTTATGTACCACTCGCTGGCGCACAGGTGCCTCTCCAGAGCTCGTCAGCTCGTTAGCTCAAGGGAGCAGTCATTGGACAAAAAGAAAAAAGGGAGCACACTGCCTCACACTCAAGCAAAAAGTTAGCCCCAATGCATCATGGTAAATGCAGTCACTTCGTTTTGTGCTGAAAAAGTAATCAAAAAGTCTTTCACCTAAGTAGGTGCAGCAAGTGCTGTGTATCTCTGGACACATGTTTCTAGGTTTAGCCCGTCATCAGCAGAGAGCAGCCAAGTCTGTGGGGTTGCTTGAAATGCCGCCAAAAATCTTCTCAGGTTTATGTACCACTCGCTGGCGCACAGGTGCCTCTCCAGAGCTCGTCAGCTCGTTAGCTCAAGGGAGCAGTCATTGGACAAAAAGGAAAAAGGGAGCACACTGCCTCACACTCAAGCAAAAAGTTAGCCCCAATGCATCATGGTAAATGCAGTCACTTCGTTTTGTGCTGAAAAAGTAATCAAAAAGTCTTTCACCTAAGTAGGTGCAGCAAGTGCTGTGTATCTCTGGACACGTGTTTCTAGGTTTAGCCCGTCATCAGCAGAGAGCAGCCAAGTCTGTGGGGTTGCTTGAAATACCGCCAAAAATCTTCTCAGGTTTATGTACCACTCGCTGGCGCACAGGTGCCTCTCCAGAGCTCGTCAGCTCGTTAGCTCAAGGGAGCAGTCATTGGACAAAAAGAAAAAAGGGAGCACACTGCCTCACACTCAAGCAAAAAGTTAGCCCCAATGCATCATGGTAAATGCAGTCACTTCGTTTTGTGCTGAAAAAGTAATCAAAAAGTCTTTCACCTAAGTAGGTGCAGCAAGTGCTGTGTATCTCTGGACACGTGTTTCTAGGTTTAGCCCGTCATCAGCAGAGAGCAGCCAAGTCTGTGGGGTTGCTTGAAATGCCGCCAAAAATCTTCTCAGGTTTATGTACCACTCGCTGGCGCACAGGTGCCTCTCCAGAGCTCGTCAGCTCGTTAGCTCAAGGGAGCAGTCATTGGACAAAAAGAATAAAGGGAGCACACTGCCTCACACTCAAGCAAAAAGTTAGCCCCAATGCATCATGGTAAATGCAGTCACTTCGTTTTGTGCTGAAAAAGTAATCCGTAATCAGTGAGGCAGTGTGCTCCCTTTTTTCTTTTTGTCCAATGACTGCTCCCTTGAGCTAACGAGCTGACGAGCTCTGGTGAGGCACCTGTGCGCCAGTGAGTGGTACATGAACCTGAGAAGACTTTTGCCGGCATTTCAAGCATCCCCACAGACTTGGCTGCTCTCTGCTGATGACGGGCTAAACCTAGAAACACGTGTCCAGAGATACACAGCACTTGCTGCACCTACTTAGGTGAAAGACTTTTGATTACTTTTTCAACACAAAACAAAGTGACTGCATTTACCATGATGCATTGGGGCTTACTTTTTGCTGGAGTGTGAGGCAGTGTGCTCCCTTTTTTCTTTTTGTCCAATGACTGCTCCCTTGAGCTAACGAGCTGACGAGCTCTGGTGAGGCTCCTGTGCGCCAGTAAGTGGTACATAAACCTGAGAAGACTTTTGGCTGCATTTCAAGCAACCCCACAGACTTCGCTGCTCTCTGCTGATGACGGGCTAAACCTAGAAACACGTGCCTGGAGATACACAGCACTTGCTGCACCTACTTAGGTGAAAGACTTTTGATTACTTTTTCAACACAAAACAAAGTGACTGCATTTACCATGATGCATTGGGGCTTACTTTTTGCTGGAGTGTGAGGCAGTGTGCTCCCTTTTTTCTTTTTGTCCAATGACTGCTCCCTTGAGCTAACGAGCTGACGAGCTCTGGTGAGGCACCTGTGCGCCAGTGAGTGGTACATAAACCTGAGAAGACTTTTGGCGGCATTTCAAGCAACCCCACAGACTTGGCTGCTCTCTGCTGATGACGGGCTAAACCTAGAAACACGTGTCCAGAGATACACAGCACTTGCTGCACCTACATAGGTGAAAGACTTTTGATTACTTTTTCAACACAAAACAAAGTGACTGCATTTACCATGATGCATTGGGGCTTACTTTTTGCTGGAGTGTGAGGCAGTGTGCTCCCTTTTTTCTTTTTGTCCAATGACTGCTCCCTTGAGCTGACGAGCTCTGGTGAGGCACCTGTGCGCCAGTGAGTGGTACATAAACCTGAGAAGACTTTTGGCGGCATTTCAAGCAACCCCACAGACTTAGCTGCTCTCTGCTGATGACGGGCTAAACCTAGAAACGCGTGTCCAGAGATAGACAGCACTTGCTGCACCTACTTAGGTGAAAGACTTTTGATTACTTTTTCAACACAAAACAAAGTGACTGCATTTACCATGATGCATTGGGGCTTACTTTTTGCTGGAGTGTGAGGCAGTGTGCTCCCTTTTTTCTTTTTCTCCAATGACTGCTCCCTTGAGCTAACGAGCTGACGAGCTCTGGTGAGGCACCTGTGCGCCAGTGAGTGGTACATAAACCTGAGAAGACTTTTGGCGGCATTTCAAGCAACCCCACAGACTTGGCTGCTCTCTGCTGATGACGGGCTAAACCTAGAAACACGTGTCCAGAGATACACAGCACTTGCTGCACCTACTTAGGTGAAAGACTTTTGATTACTTTTTCAACACAAAACAAAGTGACTGCATTTACCATGATGCATTGGGGCTTACTTTTTGCTGGAGTGTGAGGCAGTGTGCTCCCTTTTTTCTTTTTGTCCAATGACTGCTCCCTTGAGCTAACGAGCTGACGAGCTCTGGTGAGGCACCTGTGCGCCAGTGAGTGGTACAGAAACCTGAGAAGACTTTTGGCGGCATTTCAAGCAACCCCACAGACTTGGCTGCTCTCTGCTGATGACAGGCTAAACCTAGAAACACGTGTCCAGAGATACACAGCACTTGCTGCACCTACTTAGGTGAAAGACTTTTGATTACTTTTTCAACACAAAACAAAGTGACTGCATTTACCATGATGCATTGGGGCTTACTTTTTGCTGGAGTGTGAGGCAGTGTGCTCCCTTTTTTCTTTTTGTCCAATGACTGCTCCCTTGAGCTAACGAGCTGACGAGCTCTGGTGAGGCACCTGTGCACCAGTGAGTGGTACAGGAACCTGAGAAGACTTTTGGCGGCATTTCAAGCAACCCCACAGACTTGGCTGCTCTCTACTGTTGACGGGCTAAACCTAGAAACACGTGTCCAGAGATACACAGCACTTGCTGCACCTACTTAGGTGAAAGACTTTTGATTACTTTTTCAACACAAAACAAAGTGACTGCATTTACCATGATGCATTGGGGCTTACTTTTTGCTGGAGTGTGAGGCAGTGTGCTCCCTTTTTTCTTTTTGTCCAATGACTGCTCCCTTGAGCTAACGAGCTGACGAGCTCTGGTGAGGCACCTGTGCGCCAGTGAGTGGTACATAAACCTGAGAAGACTTTTGGCGGCATTTCAAGCAACCCCACAGACTTGGCTGCTCTCTGCTGATGACGGGCTAAACCTAGAAACACGTGTCCAGAGATACACAGCACTTGCTGCACCTACTTAGGTGAAAGACTTTTGATTACTTTTTCAACACAAAACAAAGTGACTGCATTTACCATGATGCATTGGGGCTTACTTTTTGCTGGAGTGTGAGGCAGTGTGCTCCCTTTTTTCTTTTTGTCCAATGACTGCTCCCTTGAGCTAACGAGCTGACGAGCTCTGGTGAGGCACCTGTGCGCCAGTGAGTGGTACATGAACCTGAGAAGACTTGTGGCGGCATTTCAAGCATCCCCACAGACTTGGCTGCTCTCTGCTGATGACGGGCTAAACCTAGAAACACGTGTCCAGAGATACACAGCACTTGCTGCACCTACTTAGGTGAAAGACTTTTGATTACTTTTTCAACACAATACAAAGTGACTGCATTTACCATGATGCATTGGGGCTTACTTTTTGCTGGAATGTGAGGCAGTGTGCTCCCTTTTTTCTTTTTGTCCAATGACTGCTCCCTTGAGCTAACGAGCTGATGAGCTCTGGTGAGGCTCCTGTGCGCCAGTGAGTGGTACATAAACCTGAGAAGACTTTTGGCTGCATTTCAAGCAACCCCACAGACTTGGCTGCTCTCTGCTGATGACGGGCTAAACCTAGAAACACGTGTCCGGAGATACACAGCACTTGCTGCACCTACTTAGGTGAAAGACTTTTGATTACTTTTTCAACACAAAACAAAGTGACTGCATTTACCATGATGCATTGGGGCTTACTTTTTGCTGGAGTGTGAGGCAGTGTGCTCCCTTTTTTCTTTTTGTCCAATGACTGCTCCCTTGAGCTAACGAGCTGACGAGCTCTGGTGAGGCACCTGTGCACCAGTGAGTGGTACATAAACCTGAGAAGACTTTTGGCGGCATTTCAAGCAACCCCACAGACTTGGCTGCTCTCTGCTGATGACGGGCTAAACCTAGAAACACGTGTCCAGAGATACACAGCACTTGCTGCACCTACTTAGGTGAAAGACTTTTGATTACTTTTTCAACACAAAACAAAGTGACTGCATTTACCATGATGCATTGGGGCTTACTTTTTGCTGGAGTGTGAGGCAGTGTGCTCCCTTTTTTCTTTTTGTCCAATGACTGCTCCCTTGAGCTAACGAGCTGACGAGCTCTGGTGAGGCACCTGTGCGCCAGTGAGTGGTACATAGACCTGAGAAGACTTTTGGCGGCATTTCAAGCAACCCCACAGACTTAGCTGCTCTCTGCTGATGACGGGCTAAACCTAGAAACGCGTGTCCAGAGATACACAGCACTTGCTGCACCTACTTAGGTGAAAGACTTTTGATTACTTTTTCAACACAAAACAAAGTGACTGCATTTACCATGATGCATTGGGGCTTACTTTTTGCTGGAGTGTGAGGCAGTGTGCTCCCTTTTTTCTTTTTGTCCAATGACTGCTCCCTTGAGCTAACGAGCTGACGAGCTCTGGTGAGGCACCTGTGCGCCAGTGAGTGGTACATAAACCTGAGAAGACTTTTGGCGGCATTTCAAGCAACCCCACAGACTTGGCTGCTCTCTGCTGATGACGGGCTAAACCTAGAAACACGTGTCCAGAGATACACAGCACTTGCTGCACCTACTTAGGTGAAAGACTTTTGATTACTTTTTCAACACAAAACAAAGTGACTGCATTTACCATGATGCATTGGGGCTAACTTTTTGCTGGAGTGTGAGGCAGTGTGCTCCCTTTTTTCTTTTTGTCCAATGACTGCTCCCTTGAGCTAACGAGCTGACGAGCTCTGGTGAGGCACCTGTGCGCCAGTGAGTGGTACATGAACCTGAGAAGACTTTTGGCGGCATTTCAAGCATCCCCACAGACTTGGCTGCTCTCTGCTGATGACGGGCTAAACCTAGAAACACGTGTCCAGAGATACACAGCACTTGCTGCACCTACTTAGGTGAAAGACTTTTGATTACTTTTTCAACACAATACAAAGTGACTGCATTTACCATGATGCATTGGGGCTTACTTTTTGCTGGAATGTGAGGCAGTGTGCTCCCTTTTTTCTTTTTGTCCAATGACTTCTCCCTTGAGCTAACGAGCTGATGAGCTCTGGTGAGGCTCCTGTGCGCCAGTGAGTGGTACATAAACCTGAGAAGACTTTTGGCTGCATTTCAAGCAACCCCACAGACTTGGCTGCTCTCTGCTGATGACGGGCTAAACCTAGAAACACGTGTCCGGAGATACACAGCACTTGCTGCACCTACTTAGGTGAAAGACTTTTGATTACTTTTTCAACACAAAACAAAGTGACTGCATTTACCATGATGCATTGGGGCTTACTTTTTGCTGGAGTGTGAGGCAGTGTGCTCCCTTTTTTCTTTTTGTCCAATGACTGCTCCCTTGAGCTAACGAGCTGACGAGCTCTGGTGAGGCACCTGTGCACCAGTGAGTGGTACATAAACCTGAGAAGACTTTTGGCGGCATTTCAAGCAACCCCACAGACTTGGCTGCTCTCTGCTGATGACGGGCTAAACCTAGAAACACGTGTCCAGAGATACACAGCACTTGCTGCACCTACTTAGGTGAAAGACTTTTGATTACTTTTTCAACACAAAACAAAGTGACTGCATTTACCATGATGCATTGGGGCTTACTTTTTGCTGGAGTGTGAGGCAGTGTGCTCCCTTTTTTCTTTTTGTCCAATGACTGCTCCCTTGAGCTAACGAGCTGACGAGCTCTGGTGAGGCACCTGTGCGCCAGTGAGTGGTACATAGACCTGAGAAGACTTTTGGCGGCATTTCAAGCAACCCCACAGACTTAGCTGCTCTCTGCTGATGACGGGCTAAACCTAGAAACGCGTGTCCAGAGATACACAGCACTTGCTGCACCTACTTAGGTGAAAGACTTTTGATTACTTTTTCAACACAAAACAAAGTGACTGCATTTACCATGATGCATTGGGGCTTACTTTTTGCTGGAGTGTGAGGCAGTGTGCTCCCTTTTTTCTTTTTGTCCAATGACTCCTCCCTTGAGCTAACGAGCTGACGAGCTCTGGTGAGGCACCTGTGCGCCAGTGAGTGGTACATAAACCTGAGAAGACTTTTGGCGGCATTTCAAGCAACCCCACAGACTTGGCTGCTCTCTGCTGATGACGGGCTAAACCTAGAAACACGTGTCCAGAGATACACAGCACTTGCTGCACCTACTTAGGTGAAAGACTTTTGATTACTTTTTCAACACAAAACAAAGTGACTGCATTTACCATGATGCATTGGGGCTTACTTTTTGCTGGAGTGTGAGGCAGTGTGCTCCCTTTTTTCTTTTTGTCCAATGACTGCTCCCTTGAGCTAACGAGCTGACGAGCTCTGGTGAGGCACCTGTGCGCCAGTGAGTGGTACAGAAACCTGAGAAGACTTTTGGCGGCATTTCAAGCAACCCCACAGACTTGGCTGCTCTCTGCTGATGACGGGCTAAACCTAGAAACACGTGTCCAGAGATACACAGCACTTGCTGCACCTACTTAGGTGAAAGACTTTTGATTACTTTTTCAACACAAAACAAAGTGACTGCATTTACCATGATGCATTGGGGCTTACTTTTTGCTGGAGTGTGAGGCAGTGTGCTCCCTTTTTTCTTTTTTGTCCAATGACTGCTCCCTTGAGCTAACGAGCTGACGAGCTCTGGTGAGGCACCTGTGCGCCAGTGAGTGGTACAGGAACCTGAGAAGACTTTTGGCGGCATTTCAAGCAACCCCACAGACTTGGCTGCTCTCTACTGTTGACGGGCTAAACCTAGAAACACATGTCCAGAGATACACAGCACTTGCTGCACCTACTTAGGTGAAAGACTTTTGATTACTTTTTCAACACAAAACAAAGTGACTGCATTTACCATGATGCATTGGGGCTTACTTTTTGCTGGAGTGTGAGGCAGTGTGCTCCCTTTTTTCTTTTTGTCCAATGACTGCTCCCTTGAGCTAACGAGCTGACGAGCTCTGGTGAGGCACCTGTGCGCCAGTGAGTGGTACATAAACCTGAGAAGACTTTTGGCGGCATTTCAAGCAACCCCACAGACTTGGCTGCTCTCTGCTGATGACGGGCTAAACCTAGAATTACGTGTCCAGAGATACACAGCACTTGCTGCACCTACTTAGGTGAAAGACTTTTGATTACTTTTTCAACACAAAACAAAGTGACTGCATTTACCATGATGCATTGGGACTTACTTTTTGCTGGAGTGTGAGGCAGTGTGCTCCCTTTTTTCTTTTTGTCCAATGACTGCTCCCTTGAGCTAACGAGCTGACGAGCTCTGGTGAGGCACCTGTGCGCCAGTGAGTGGTACATAAACCTGAGAAGACTTTTAGCGGCATTTCAAGCAACCCCACAGACTTGGCTGCTCTCTGCTGATGACGGTCTAAACCTAGAAACACGTGTCCAGAGATACACAGCACTTGCTGCACCTACTTAGGTGAAAGACTTTTGATTACTATTTCAACACAAAACAAAGTGACTGCATTTACCATGATGCATTGGGGCTTACTTTTTGCTGGAGTGTGAGGCAGTGTGCTCCCTTTTTTCTTTTTGTCCAATAACATCAATATTACATTATATTGATCCTGAGGTGTTATCCTATGTGGATGACATTTATCTCACAGACAACGACCTGAACATTCATCTTGTGAGAGTCGATCAAATAATTTTGGGGTTTGCAGAAGTTGGTTATAAATTCAACTTTAAGAAAAGTAAGATCGCCTTTCTCAGTGTACTGTTCCTGGGATATGAGATATCAAACGAAGGAAAGAGCCTGGCCCTGCACTTCCTAGAAAAGTGTGCACAACTGCACCCACCAAATACGCTAAGGAAACTTCAGTCTTTACTTGGTTACTTTAATTTTGGTAGAACGTACATTCCTGACTATACACAACGCATAAAGCCACTATATGACTTAATACGTCCATACTTTTCTGGCAGACACTGGACAGTTGAACATACACGCATCCTTATGGATTTTCAACAGGACATGCTAGAAGCCAAACACTTACACACGTGTAGACAACAAGAAAAATGTAGTCATCAGAATAATTGCTGGTGCCCTTGGGTTCACGTATGTCACTTTCACTGAGGAAGATACGGTGCCCATAGCATATAAATCTCATTTATACTCAAATGCAGAGCAACGCTTTGCGCCCATAGAAAAAATTCTTACTGTAGTTCAAATGGCTGTCATAAAAGAGAGACCACTTGCCCAGGGGAAACGCATCATTGTCGTTACCCCGGTGCCGGCACTAGAGGCCGACACCAAAGCGAGCGTTCTTAATGCAAAAGCATTACACCCACGCTAGATTCAGTGGGCAACTTCTCTGACCGCTACTGTTGTAGATTATATTTTTGATCCGAAACTTCAGACACAAGATTTTCTCCAATATGAACAAGAGTGCCCTGCTCCTCTACATCTTTTACCTTTAGACAACTATGATACTGTCATTTATACTGATGGTTCAGCCCAACCAGGTGTAGGTACCAAACATCAATACTCAGCCGCTTGCGCAGCCATGAGTGGAGTGATGAAGGATGGCATTTTCCACCCTCACAATACCTACACGCAGACCCTAGGGGACTGCACAGCTCAGTTGGCTGAACTTAAAGCCCTTATTTTAGCGCTAGAAAAAACAGAGACAGGAAGACTGACTTTGATAGTCTGTGATTCATATTACTGCGTTCAGTCTTACAATGATTATCTTAATCATTGGAAACTGAACGGGTTCAGAGATTCTAAAGGGAACACCATGAAACACAAGACATTGTGGGGGAGGGTGGCTGATCTTAAGGATAAGCTACCGTGTGTCCATGTAGTACATACATTGGGCCGCCAACGTGTAGGAGTACACATTATCGGTAATACTTTAGCTGACGAAGCAGCCAAATCAGCAGTAGCTACGGCTTCTGTGGCTGAAGTGACTCGTTCCCATACAAGATTGGATAATAAAACTGTAAACTTTGCACTTGTATAGCGCACTACTCACCCGTTAGGGTCTCAAGGCGCTGTACTCATACCGCTATGGAACCCCTCCTGGTTTTCCCTGTGAGGTGCCCACTCCTGGGCACCCCCAGGGTGAAGCCAGGCATCCAAGCGCTGTTGGGGCCGTTGTGGAGATTAAGCAAGCTATTGCCCAGAGTTGCAGAGTGGGACTCATTGATTAGATTAGGCACTGAGGCGAGAATTATCTGGTCCAAGGGAATTAAGCCCAAGACCTGCCGAAGCGGGACTTGAACCCTGGTCTTGAGCCAGATCTCTGCTTCAGGGTTTGCCGCTCTAACCATTGTGCCACACTTCTCCATAATGAAATAATGACTGCTGTGAAAGCTTCGGCTGACGGCAAGTCTCTCCCGAAAGGATACCCTATGAAATATTCCTACAAAATCAGTGCACAGAATGTTGCTTATGAAACACTTCCTGGGGTTGGAGATCGAGCAATTCCCAATGAAGATTAGAGATGAGATCTAGTAAAAGCAGCGCATGAGGGTGTCGCTTCTGCTCATGCTGGTATTTCGGCCATGGTAACACTCTTACAGAAAAGAGTCTGATCTTTATCGGTACATATGCAGTTGCGGCATTCCATTCGGACCAGGGCCCAGCATTTGCCTCTAAGGCATTCAGGGACACCATTGGACGATGGGTGTTGAACTCCATTACTCCTCACCATACCATCCCGAGGGAAATTCAGTCGTGGAGAGGCGGAACCGTAATCTAAATCAGTCCTTAACAGCTAGAGTATTAGGTTCTGGCCGCAGCTGGCTTCATCACCTATTTGGAGTCCAGAGAGCACTGAACAATCTGCCATTGGTTCATATTTTTTCCACGCCCTTTGATGCACATATGGAAGTTTGCAGAATGCCAATGGACTGAATACTTTGCCCAAGACTGAGGTAGATTTGCTACCTGGTTCACCAACGGAAGAAAGTGCCTTTTTCGCAGTAGTGTTGTGAAAGGCAGTAGAACTGCTAATTGTAAACTGTTGAAACTAAGACAAATTTATTAACTGAGTTACAAAACTTGTCAGATCCAATGTTGCCACTCAGTGAGGCTCTTACAGACACCCTTATGGCAGCATGGCCCAAGCTGTGGTCATCAGTCGACCTGTTGCTGGGCATCGTAGACTGGCCCCCCAGTGGTACCAATTTTCTAAAAAGTTATCCTAGACCTGAAAGCCTGGTGCTACAACTGCTGACAAGTAAAGTCCCTCCTAATGCATTTCTGACTAATCTTGCAAATAGAGAATAGAAACTTATTGGTGCTTTCAAAATGTAATGAGCCAATACAAGGATGCTCACTGCTAGTACTGATGCTCAAAACAGTTGTCTTGGTTTGCCACTGTCTCTGCTCTGCATGCGTGAAACACAGGCGCTCTCTTTTCAAATGCTCTAAATCACTTTCCTCCAGGACAGATTAGTACTAAGGACCAAGCAACCTTCTCACTCAAAGTTGTGATACATTTTCACACTGTTCAATCTATCACTCTGCCAACGTTTTTTGTGCCATCTCACCCTTTGAAAGAGGAGAGGGTCAGTTGACTCAAATGTAAAATGACTTTGAGTTTTTACATCAACCACACAAAATAACATGGTGCAGATTATCAGCTCTTTGTGAGATTTTCTGGTACACAGAAAGGGAAGGCAATACAGAAAAGGACCCTGTCAAGATGGAAGGTCCGCTGCATCAAAATTTGCTACGTGCTATCACAAGGCTCTGGGCTCATTCCGCCAAGGCCATTACAAAAGCATTGGCAAGGGGGGGGCAGCTTTGGACCTGTACCTTGCTGCTACGTGGGCCTCATTTCACATGTTCACAAAAGACTACTGCCTTTTTGCCCTCTCAGTCCTTCAAGACGTCCTCATCTGAGTGCATTTCTCTTACTCTCCAGCTCTGGAAGGTACTTTTGTATTCTAGAGATGAAGAATCTGTGGTTAAAAGTATCCATCAGGAGAACAAGTTACTTACCTTTGGTAGTGCTCTTTCCTGTGGATAGTCTGTCTGACCACATATTCCTGACTGCCTTCCCACCTCATCATTGTGTGGTGTTGACTCTTGAACATCTCAGTATTTTACAGATTATATTTTGGCACACTGTCACCTGCAATTTGTTCAAACAGCTCCACGGTGGAGGGCACAGAAGGAGAGAGAAATAGAAACTGATGTCAGTGCTTCAGAGCCATATGGTGTTAGTCTTTCTCCAGCTCTGTACCACTATAACCAAGAGTCATCCAGGTTTTACAAAGTGTTAGTATCTTAGTGTTTGTATTCTTGTGTCCCTGTTTCATTGTCTTGGTGTCACTGCCCACTGCCATTGTCCCAGCATCAATGTTTGTGACCCTGTCAGTGTTCCAGTGTCACTGTCCTCAAAGTAATAACCCCATGTCAGCGTCTACATCCCAGTGTAGGTGTCTCTGTCTGACTGTTACTGCCCTTGTGTCAGCATTGCTGTGGGATTGTCAGTGCTGCTGTGTCAGTGTCTTAGTTGCCACTGTTGGTTGATATCCTTTTGCCAGTTCCTTAATGTTAATATTTGTAAACCATGTCAATGTTTCAGTTTCACCGTCCCCTTGTCACTGTCCACATACCTGTGTTGGTGCCCCTGTGTTTGGTTATAGTGCCCTTAGCCTATTGTCAGTCTCCCAGTGTCAGTGTCTCCATGTATCCGCATCCTGCTGTCAGCAGAGCTCTTAATTTACCCGTAGCTCATTTAGTCCAGAGTTTTTCTTACCTTTCTGGGATTAGTAGTCCTGTTGACCCTGTTGTAAGATTGGGACTACACATCCCAGAATGCAAAGAAAAAAACCTGCACTGGACCATTTACTGAAACATGCAGCTGGGTAAACTGTGAGTACTGTGTTAGTTATCCATGTTAGTGCAATGCACTTGTCTCCACAGGCCAATATATGCCACTGTCTTCATATTGTAATGTAGTGTCAGTATTCCTTATGTCTGAGTGTCCTCATGGCAGTGTCCCAGTGAGAAACTCCCCCATGCCATGTCTCAGTCTTAGTCTTTGTGCCCCAAGTCCACGTTTCAATGTCAGTGTTTGCATGCGTCAATATCCTTGTTACAGTGATCATTTACCAGGGAGCCTTTGTCAGTGTGTGAGTGCATCTCCACCATGCGATGTTCACAGTCAGCATTCCAGTGTCGGTGGTCCGCACTCATAACTAGTACTCATGGTTAGTGTCCCTGTGCCAGTGACTTGGTGTCTGTGTTGATTTGCCTGCCAGTGCCCCTCTGTCAGTGTCTCCTTGCTAGTGATCTAATGCTTCTTTGTCGTGATACCCACGTCTATGTCCCCATGGCAGTGTTGGTGCTTCTGTGGCACTATGCAAGTGACTGTGTTGGTGACCCTATTTATTTGTTGGTACCCCTGTGTCACTGTGGGACCCCCGGCTGAGTGTACTGTAGTGTTCCAGATGTCATCACAGTTGAGCCCTCTGGAGGAATCTTCTCTCCCTCCATAGCAGGTATGCTAGAAGCTTTTGGCGTTTTCAGCACAGCAGTCATTATTCTCACTCAAAATTTCCAAAATTCTCACAGAATGAATAAATAAACAACAATCAACAACAATGGATCCGAGCGCAGCTGTGTCAAAGTGTGACTTCTCAGCTGGCTAACCAGTTGCAGCATAAACAATACAAAGTCTTTTCTGTCACCAAATACTCGTAAAGTAAAAAAAGAAAAAACCTTTTCTGCGCATCCTACACAGGAGAAAATCAGCAAGTTAAATTAAAAGAATCTTGCACGTTTGTGGCAATTGTCAATTACAAATTCACAATAAAGTAGACTCCTGTTCAATACACTTTGGTTACTATACTTACCCCATTGCACAGAAGAGCAGGTGGCACCTGAAAGAAAATTGGTTAATTTAAAAAAAATCTCTATCTAGTGTGATTACGGGGCCTCGCAAATCACACTACCAGTTTGCAGACAAATTCAACAATAGTATATTGAGATCTTAGATTATGATGGGTCTGATTACGTTATTCAACGAATAATTAAATCAAGACCTTTTCAGAGCAATCCACAAAATTGACAAGTAGATCAGAACCAAAGTGATCAAACCACCAACTGATCCAAGAATCAATAGTATTTAACCAAAAATCCCATATACAGCATAACAAACCTGTTGGACTTTTGCTTATGCAGGGTCATCCCCAGTCTTTTTGCCTCCTGCCTCCTATTTTTTTTCTGACCTGTTGCTGTTGGCTTTTCAACTCTGAGCACTTTACCACTGCTAACTAGTGCTAAAGTGCATATGCTCTCCGTGTAAAATTGTATGTAATTGGTTCTCCATGATTGGCATATTTGTTTTACTGTTAAGTCCCTAGTAAAGTGCACTAGAGGTGCCAGGGCCTGTAAATCAAATGCTACTAGTGGGCCTGCAGCACTGGTTGTGCCACCCACACAAGTAACCCTGTAATCATGTCTCAGACCTGCCACTGCAGTGTCTGTAAGTGTATTTTTACACTGTAAATTCGACTTGGCAAGTGTACCCACTTGCCAGGCCTAAACCTTCCCTTTTCTTACATGTAAGGCACCCCTAAGGTAGGCCCTAGGTAGCCCCAAGGGCAGGGTGCAGTGTATGGATAAGGTGGGACATATAGTAATGTGGTTTATATGTCCTGACAGTGAAATACTGCCAATTTCGTTTTTCACAGTTGCAAGGCCTGTCTCTCTCATAGGATAACATGGGGGCTACCTTTAAATATGATTAACGTGTAGATTCCCCTAGAGAGTAGATGCACATGTGGAGTTTGGGGTCCCTGAACTCACAATTTAAAAATACATCTTTTAGTGAAGTTGATTTTGAGATTGTGCGTTTGAAAATGCCACTTTTAGAAAGTGGGCATTTTCTTGCTTAAACCATTCTGTGACTCTGCCGTGTTTGTGGATTCCCTGTCTGGCTCAGTTTGATGGTTGGGTTGTTTTTCACCTCACACCAGACAGTGACACAAAGGGAGCTGGGGTGTAATCTGCATTTCCTGATTAGCCATCTCTGCTAGGAGGGAGGGGTGGAGTGGTCACTCTCATCTGAAAGGACTGTGCCTGCCTCTGACAATGCCGGCTCCAACCCCCTGCTGTGTGTCTGATGCCTTGCCTGGGCAAGGCAGGATTTCACAAGTAGGTGTGAGTCCCCTTTGAAGAAAGGTGACTTCAAAGACTAAAATGGGTATAAGAAGGGCACCCAAATCTACAGACTTTAGAAACACTTCTGGAACCAAGAGGAACCTCTGCCTGGAGAAGAGCTGATAGCTGAGGAAGACGTGCTGCCCTGCCTGTGACTGTGCTTTGTGGAGCTTTCCTGCAGTGCTGCTTCTGCCAGAGTAAGAGGGCAAAGACTGGACTTTGTGTGCCTTCCATCTTGTGAAGAAATCTCCAAGGGCTTGATTTAGAGCTTGCCTCCTGTTGTTTGAAGTCTCAGGGACCGCAAAGACTTCTATCTGCCAGCACCTGGAGTCTCTGGAGAGACTCCTGCTCTGACAAAGTGGTACCCTATCCAGTCACTGGGCCCTTGAAAGGAAAGCTGGTGGAATCCAAGGAAATCGACTTCGGACGACTTCAGACCGACGCCGCTGCTGAATCCGGTGACGCCGCCTGCACCTGACGCCGTGACCTTCGCTGGAACGTGACGCTCTTCTCAGGCCCGACGCTGCAGCAGCCCTGCTGAAGTCCGCGACTCCGTGGAAGTCGCCGCACCACGTCGTGACCGACGCCGCTTGAAGTGCACGGATTCAACGTTTCGCACAGACGCCGCGATTCCCGACTTCGCGCATCGGCTTGTTTTCACTCTTCACCAAAGGTACTGTACTTGGGGGTCTACACGACTCCGTGTCCGGCGCCGCTGGTGTCGGCTTGTTGGGAACGACTCCGTCACGACGCCGTGTTAACATCTCATTGAAGCATTTTTGTTTCTAAGCGCTATTTTTGAGTTTAATCTTTAAAAATTCATAACTTGACTTGTGTATGTTGGATTTTTGTTGTTTTGGTCTTGTTTTGTTTAGATAAATATCTCCTATTTTTCTAAACCGGTGTTGTGTTATTTTGTAGTGTTTTCATTAAGTTACTGTGTGTGTTGGTACAAATACTTTACACCTAGCACTCTGAGGTTAAGCCTACTGCTCTGCCAAGCTACCAAGGGGGTAAGCAGGGGTTAGCTGAGGGTGATTCTCTTTTACCCTGACTAGAGTGAGGGTCCTTGCTTGAACAGGGGGTAACCTGACTGTCAACCAAAGACCCCATTTCTAACAAAACCAAACATTCAAGTACACATCCCATAATCAAATCAAATCAAATCATTAACATTTATAAAGCGAGCTACTCACCCGTGCGGGTCTCAAGGCGCTAGGGGAAAAAGGGGGGGGTTATCGCTGTTCGAACAGCCAGGTCTTTAGGAGTCTCCGGAAAGCGGAGTGGTCCTGGGTGGTCCTGAGGCTGGTGGGGAGGTAGTTCCATGTCTTGGCCGCCAGGAAGGAGAAAGATCTCCCACCCGCCGTGGAGCGGCGGATGCGAGGGACAGCAGCGAGTGCGAGGCCAGAGGAGCGGAGGAGGCGGGTGGGGACGTAGAAGCTGAGGCGTCTGTTGAGGTATTCCGGTCCCTTGTCGTAGAGGGCTTTGTGTGCGTGGGTGAGAAGTCGGAAGGTGATCCTTTTGCTGACAGGGAGCCAATGCAGGCGTCTCAGGTGTGCGGAGATGTGGGTGCTGCGGGGTATGTCGAGGATGAGGCGGGCCGATGCGTTTTGAATGCGTTGCAGGCGATTTTGGAGTTTGGCTGTGGTCCCGGCGTAGAGGGTTTTGCCGTAGTCCAGGCGGCTCGTGACGAGGGCGTGGGTCACGGTTTTTCTGGTGTCGGCGGGGATCCAGCGGAAGATCTTGCGGAGCATGCGGAGGGTGAGGAAGCAGGCAGAGGACACGGCGTTGACTTGCTTGGTCATGGTGAGAAGAGGGTCCAAGATGAAGCCGAGGTTGCGGGCGTGGTCTGTGGGGGTCGGTGCGGTGCCGAGGGCCGTGGGCCACCAGGAGTCGTCCCAGGCAGACGGGGTGTTGCCGAGGATGAGGACTTCCGTTTTTTCAGAGTTCAGCTTTAGGCGGCTGAGCCTCATCCAATCTGCGACGTCCTTCATACCCTCTTGTAGGTTCATCTTGGTGCTGGCGGGGTCCTTGGTGAGGGAGAGTATAAGTTGGGTGTCGTCGGCGTAGGAGGTGATGATGATGTCGTGCTTGCGTACGATGTTGGCGAGGGGGCTCATGTAGACATTGAAGAGTGTCGGGCTGGGTGATGAGCCTTGGGGTACGCCGCAGATGATCTCGGTGGGTTCTGAGCGAAACGGAGGGAGGTAAACTCTTTGGGAACGGTTTGAGAGGAAGGAGGCGATCCAGTCCAGGGCCTGGCCTTGGATCCCGGTGGAACGGAGGCGGGTGATTAGGGTGCGGTGACAGACGGTGTCAAAGGCAGCCGAGAGGTCGAGCAGAATGAGGGCGACTGTTTCACCATTGTCCATCAGGGTTCTGATGTCGTCAGTGACTGAGATGAGGGCGGTTTCAGTGCTGTGGTTGGTTCGGAATCCGGTTTGTGAGTGGTCGAGCAGGTTGTTGTCTTCCAGGAAGGTGGTCAGCTGTTTGTTGACGGTCTTCTCTATTACTTTGGCTGGGAAAGGCAGAAGAGAGATGGGGCGGAAGTTTTTTAGGTTGCTCGGGTCAGCCGTAGGTTTCTTTAGTAGGGCGTTGACTTCGGCGTGTTTCCAGCATTCGGGAAAGGTAGCAGAAGAAAAAGAAGAGTTGATGACGGTCTGGAGGTGCGGGGCGATGATGTCGTCGGCTTTGTTAAAGATGAAGTGCGGGCAGGGGTCCGAAGGGGCGCCGGAGTGGATAGAGTTCATGATGGATTTGGTTTCTTCCGTGTTGATGTGGGACCAGTTGTTGAGGGTGATGGCCGTGGATGCCGGTTCGGTGGTGTATGGGTGGGTCTGGTGTCCGAAGCTGTCGTGGAGGTCGCTAATCTTGCGATGGAAGAAAGTGGCGAGGGATTCACACAGATCCTGTGAGGGCGTGACGGCGTTGGCGTTGGCGCTGGGGTTGGAGAACTCCTTGACGATGCTGAAGAGTTCTCTGCTGTTGTGTCTGTTTTTGTCCAGTCTGTCGGTGAAAAAGTTCCTTTTGGCAGCGCGGATCAGGTGGTGGTGTTCGTGGGTAGCGTTCTTGAGGGCGGTCATGTTGTCAGCGGTGCGGTCCTTGCGCCAGGCTTTCTCTAGGGCGCGACAAGTTTTCTTTGATTCTTTGAGGGTGTCAGAGAACCAGAGAGGTTTTTTGGTGTTGGTCTGTCGATGCGTGCGTTTGAGGGGAGCAAGGATGTCTGCGCAGTTGGAGATCCAGTTTGTGAGGTTGAGGGCTGCGTCGTTGGGGTCGGTGGTGAGGGTGGGTTGGTTGGCGGCGAGTGCGGAGAAGAGTTGCTCTTCGGGGATCTTGTTCCACTGTCGACGAGGGATGGGTTGGGTGCGGAGGTGGTGGGTCTCGTGTCGGAATGTGAAGTGGACGCAGCTGTGGTCGGTCCAGTGTAGGGCGGAGGCGTGGCTGAAGAAGACGTGTTTGCTGGCGGAGAAGATGGGATCAAGCGTGTGTTCGGCGATGTGGGTGGCGGTGTTCACCAGTTGTTTGAGGCCGAGGTTGGCGAGGTTGTCGAGCAGGGTGGTGGTGTTGGGGTCGTTGTTTTGTTCCAGATGGAAGTTGAGGTCACCTAGGAGGATGTAGTCCGGCGAGGCGAGGGCGTGCGGGGAGATGAAGTCGGCGATGGCGTCGCTGAAAGGGGCGTGTGGCCCGGGAGGACGGTAGACGAGGGATCCTCTGAGGGTGGTCCTCGGATCGGTGCGAATCTGAAAATGCAGGTGTTCAGCGGCGAGAGGGGTGTCTTCGGTGGAGGTGGTGACGCTGATGGAGTCTTTGAAGACGATGGCGATACCTCCTCCTACCTGGTTGGTGCGGTCTTTTCTGGAGATCTTGTAGCCTTCGGGGATGGCAGTGGCGATGTCAGGGGCCGAGGAGGCGTTCATCCAGGTCTCCGTGATGAAGGCGACGTCCGGTGCTATGGAGTCCAGGAGGTCCCAGAGTTCAATGGCGTGTTTGTGGACGGAGCGAGCGTTGACTAGGATGCACTTGAGGTGGTTGATGGCGCGTGGGCTTGTGGTCGTGGTTGTTGCGTGGTGGAAGGTGCGTTTGCAGGAGTTGCAGGCGAAGGGTCCATGGGTGCGTTTGGGGTGAGCTTGGAAGCAGGTGTTGGAGCGTCCTGGGTTGAGGGTGTGGAGGGTGGTGGGGTCGTAGCGGGTCAGTGGGGCTTGGGAGAGCTGGGGACCAGGGGTCGTGGCGCTGGGCGCGGGCCAGGCGCAGACGGGCTTGCCTCTGGCGCGCCTCCGGCGCGCCAGTCACACAGCCATATGAGGTAGGAGGGGGGGAGGGGTCAGGTGGGGGCGAATGGGAGCTGGGGGGCGTGCAGGAGGTCGCGGCGGGAAAGCGCGAGGGAGGGGGGACAGGTAGAGTGAGAAGAGCTGGGGGAGGGGGGGGAGTGTTAGGAGTTTTAGGAGATAAGGGAGAAAGATAGGAGTAGGGTTGAGAAGATAGGGGAGGGGGGGTTGTAGAAGTGGGTGAGGAGTGAGAGGATAGGAAGATAGGTAATAGAGGGGGTGAGGGAGGGGGGGAGATAGAGAAATAGATAGAGAAAATACAGGGAGTGCAGAATTATTAGGCAAATGAGTATTTTGACCACATCATCCTCTTTATGCATGTTGTCTTACTCCAAGCTGTATAGGCTCGAAAGCCTACTACCAATTAAGCATATTAGGTGATGTGCATCTCTGTAATGAGAAGGGGTGTGGTCTAATGACATCAACACCATATATAAGCGGTGCATAATTATTAGGCAACTTCCTTTCCTTTGGCAAAATGGGTCAAAAGAAGGACTTGACAGGCTCAGAAAAGTCAAAAATAGTGAGATATCTTGCAGAGGTATGCAGCACTCTTAAAATTGCAAAGCTTCTGAAGCGTGATCATCGAACAATCAAGCGTTTCATTCAAAATAGTCAACAGGGTCGCAAGAAGCGTGTGGAAAAACCAAGGCGCAAAATAACTGCCCATGAACTGAGAAAAGTCAAGCGTGCAGCTGCCACGATGCCACTTGCCACCAGTTTGGCCATATTTCAGAGCTGCAACATCACTGGAGTGCCCAAAAGCACAAGGTGTGCAATACTCAGAGACATGGCCAAGGTAAGAAAGGCTGAAAGACGACCACCACTGAACAAGACACACAAGCTGAAACGTCAAGACTGGGCCAAGAAATATCTCAAGACTGATTTTTCTAAGGTTTTATGGACTGATGAAATGAGAGTGAGTCTTGATGGGCCAGATGGATGGGCCCGTGGCTGGATTGGTAAAGGGCAGAGAGCTCCAGTCCGACTCAGACGCCAGCAAGGTGGAGGTGGAGTACTGGTTTGGGCTGGTATCATCAAAGATGAGCTTGTGGGGCCTTTTCGGGTTGAGGATGGAGTCAAGCTCAACTCCCAGTCCTACTGCCAGTTCCTGGAAGACACCTTCTTCAAGCAGTGGTACAGGAAGAAGTCTGCATCCTTCAAGAAAAACATGATTTTCATGCAGGACAATGCTCCATCACACGCGTGGCTGGCAAGAAAGGGTATAAAAGAAGGAAATCTAATGACATGGCCTCCTTGTTCACTTGATCTGAACCCCATTGAGAACCTGTGGTCCATCATCAAATATGAGATTTACAAGGAGGGAAAACAGTACACCTCTCTGAACAGTGTCTGGGAGGCTGTGGTTGCTGCTGCACGCAATGTTGATGGTGAACAGATCAAAACACTGACAGAATCCATGGATGGCAGGCTTTTGAGTGTCCTTGCAAAGAAAGGTGGCTATATTGGTCACTGATTTGTTTTTGTTTTGTTTTTGAATGTCAGAAATGTATATTTGTGAATGTTGAGATGTTATATTGGTTTCACTGGTAATAATAAATAATTGAAATGGGTATATATTTTTTTTTGTTAAGTTGCCTAATAATTATGCACAGTAATAGTCACCTGCACACACAGATATCCCCCTAACATAGCTAAAACTAAAAACAAACTAAAAACTACTTCCAAAAATATTCAGCTTTGATATTAATGAGTTTTTTGGGTTCATTGAGAACATGGTTGTTGTTCAATAATAAAATTAATCCTCAAAAATACAACTTGCCTAATAATTCTGCACTCCCTGTAGATAGGGAAATCGATAGATAGGGAAAAAGATAGAGAGATAGGAAGATAGGAGGAGGTGGAGAGTGAGGGAGTTAGATAGTGGGATAGAGAGATAGAGAGATAGGTAGATAGGAGGAGTGAGGGAGGTAGATAGTGAACGGGTTAGATAGGAGAGATAGAGAGGGGGATGCGAGTGGGGGAGGGGGATGAGGCAGGAGCAGGAGGGCGTCCGCTGGGAGAAGAGGACGGAGGAGGCAGAAGAGCCGAAGACAAGAAGAACAGAAGACAAGAAGAACAGAAGACAAGAAGAACAGAAGACAAGAAGAACAGAAGAACAGAAGAAAGGAAGATCAGAAGACCGGAAGGAGAGAAGAAAGGAAGACCGGAAGAACACAGAAGAACATAGAAGAACACAGAAGAACACAGAAGAAGATACAGAAAAACGAAGAACAGAGGGCAGAAGACCACAGAAGAAGATTATGAAGAAGAGAAGAAGAGTGAAGACGGGGGAAAGAAGAGTACAGAAGAAGTTTACAGACGAGGAGCGAGGAGGAAGAACAGAAGAACAGAGAAGAAGAAAAGAAGAAAAGAAGCAGGAGCAGGAGAGAGGGTGAGTAGCGCGGGGCAGAGCGAGGGGCTGGGAGGGGGGGGGTACTTACTGAGAGGTGGGTCTCAGGAACTCAGGAACCTGGAGGAGCTGCAGCGGCAGGTGGAGCAACCTTCCCTTGGGTCAAGGGTCGCTACCACTGTTGCGCAGCGGCCGCCATATGAGGTAGGAGGGGGGGGAGGGGTCAGATGAGGGCGAATGGGAGCTGGGGGGCGGGGGCGTGCAGGAGGTCGCGGCGGGAAAGCGCGAGGGAGGGGGGGACAGGTAGATTGAGAAGATCTGGGGGAGGGGGGTTTAAGGGTGGAGGGGGGTGAGTGTTAGGAGGTTTATAATGCATCACTAATACCATGAATGTTTATTACAAAAGTTCAAAAAGTACCCTGCAGAAATTGTAAAATGCAGGGGCAGTAAATCGCGCATAAAACATTGTTATGAAGGCTCTCTATAAAAGGTACAATGTAGAATAATAGGGAGAATCAGAAACAGACTAAGTACCAAATGTGCAGCGAGATCAGAAAGAGGTCAAACAGCATGCCTAGTGCAGAGAAATGTTCTCTGGCTCACTCCTAAAATCAAGGGTTTATGTAGGAAATGTCCCTGTAGAAATACACGGAAACTGCAGAATCATTGTGGTGTGTGTAAAGAAATACATTGTCAACCAATCAGAATAAGTATTTTTTTTTTTTTAAATCATCATACAGCCTTACCGAATATGCACTAGCTCACTACATGAATATTGATTCAGCCCCCTCTGTCCTAATGTCATCTGGAGGTGTTAGAACAAATTTGTTACATAAACAACAGTGAACCATTGTGAATGAATGTAATACTACCTGCAAGCAGAAGATCCTTGGAAAAATTTTACATTAGTGAGACCATGCTACAGACCCTTCTTTGAGAACAGTGTCATTCAGAAATAAACAAAATATGACTTTCTTAACTACATGCAGCAAAAATAATAAAGCACAAACAGTATGAGACATCTTTTTTTAACAAGGTGGCTTTGATGCCCAACTGAGGCCTAGTTTGCATAAGTGAAGCAAATGCACTTTAACAGGTCATGTCGACATTGTTACAAAAAGCGATAGCTCCTTCTCAGTATACACTTATCAACTGGAGTGTAGATTACTTGCTCAGCACATTGTTAATAATTCAAATTATTGATTATTACATGAAAGCTACAAGATAAGGGCTAGTAAGTTAACGCATAGGTCTATTATTTTAAATGTAGCACAGGTAAGTATCTATTTAATTATAACTTGACACTTAGTTTAGTAAAGTTATAATAACAAGATGATGAGAAGCTGACTGGTTTTCCAAATATTCCTTGCTATTGTAGGTCTGACATCTTGGGCGGATGAGGCTTTAACTAGAGGTGGACAAGCCAATGAAGAGTCAAGCCAGGCTCGAGCCTGAAGCCTGGCTTTGGCTCAGCTCAAGGTCCTGTTGGAATTTCAAACCCATAATGAGTCGAACATTGATGTGGCTTTCACCTGCCACCCTCTGTGTTAACCAGAATATGGCATTATAGCCAAAACTGCTGACTTTGGAACTGAGAACTCAGGTTTGAGTCTCTGTGTCGGCTTAAGATACTGCGATTCTGGGCAAACCATTTAATAGTCCTGTGCCTAAAAAAAAAAAATGCAACCTTCTGTATCGTAACTGACGCTCATGTAAAGCACTCTAGTACATTTGGGCCGAGTTTGCGCTACATAAAAACTGCAGGAAAATACACACAGAGATAAGAATATAGCATTAACATAAAAAGGCGAGACAAATTAATACCTATTTAGTACCTGATTTTTACAAAGTGAAACTAGAAAACCTGTATAATTAAATTGGGTGATCATAGGCACATATTTTATTTCACCAGAACTTTTTTTTCTTCATTTTCTAAACAAACTTTATTGTAGTTTTTTTATCATGTGGTATACAATCAATATCAGGAAGGAGTGGGTGGCCAACAAGAGCAGAGCATCACATTTATCGCTTATAAACTCAAATAAGTGTCCATCATAAGGTTCTATTGTGGTAATGTCCGGGGATCACCTAGCATAATAAGTAATAAAATAGCTTATTCAAGTTATGAAGCTCTGGTCGTCATGCAATTGGGCGTTTAACGATTCCAAGTAAAGATCCCATGTCATGGCGATTGGTGGCTTCCTGAGCCCACAGTATTCATCTCTGACTTTCCGCTGCACCCCAAAGCAAAACCTCCTCATGCCCAGTAGTCCACAGCGAGCGTGGAATGACTTCCAACGCCTAGTAATTTGTCACTTTGCCAACAGAAGGGCCAGGTCAACAAATCATGACAGGATTTTATTCTGTTTAGGGTGAGGCAATAATCCAAGGAGACTGTGTTCTACAGTATCCCATTGGGGAGTTCCTGTCAGGTCTGACAGTGAATTATGTATGCTGATCAAATAGGGTTTGATGGTGGGGCAAGTCTACATCATGTGCAATAAATCCATCTGTTCAGAAGTCGCGGCCTGTGGCAAAAAGAAGGGGCAGGGCGGCGCGGGGTGCATAAATAAAAATTAAATAAAAAATAAAATAACCACTTACCTCCTCTTTTGCTGGCGCGCCGCTTCTCTGCCCCTCGTAGCTCCAGGCTGCAGCCACAGGCTCCCAGCCTGCCTTGCGGCCAATCCTGACGCTGCTCAAAGCAGCATCAGTATTGGCTGGGAGCGCCCAGCCAGGGTGCTCCCAGGCAGACTGGGGAGCCTGTGCAGGCTCTCTCCCGGAGAGAGCCTACTGCGCAGGTGTGTTTGGCCAGCCCGAGATTGCAGGCTGTGAGGAATTGCCATTCTTTATCATTCAGAACTCTATTCGTGTCCTCTTCCCAGAGTGTGCGGAGCGGGCTGAGAGAAACTTGTATGTGTGTACTTAGTCCCCTATATAACCATTTAACCAAGTGCCGTCCGGAGCCCATTCCATGCTGTATAAATGAGTGCGCTTCGGGTTCTATGCCATTTGGAGCCGGACGTTTCCGAATGTATCGGGAAGTATTAGCGTGTGTTTAAAAAAAAGTGACATGGTTAAATTATAAGTTTGGATCAGGTCTTGGCATGACATTAGTTTCCCAGTGGTAAATAGGTCTCCCAATGTGCAGGGTACAAGCACCAGTGAAGCAAGTGGGCCCGTCAGTGTTGGCAACCCTTGCAGTGGTATGCTTGGCGCATACTGCGATGTCGAGGTCGGGTATCTGAGAGTCTGTCTCCAATACATAAGGGCGTTTCTCCTTCTTTCTTCATAATTGCGAATGAAAGTGTGAGTTCAGAATGCCAGCTGTACAAAAACCTATTAAGTATGATTTAATAGACTATAATCCTGTTCATAAGAATCTGGGCCGTATAAAGGGTTCACAATAAAGCTGTCTTGCCTCTTAGTTTACTAATGGCAGTGACTTAACAAAGGCCACCGAATCCCTCGCGGTGCGGGGTGAGCGAGCTTCAGGGGGGCCCCCTCAGCACAGTACACTGTGCACCTGTGGCAGGCCTTTGGCTGGGACCAGGTGGGAGAGGGGCCCATCCAGGTACTTTGCTAGGAGCCCCCTCAAGCTTCCTTATGCCACTGACTAATGGCACTGTAGCCAGGGCAGTGGCGGGGCAGGAATGATTCTAGGGTCATGTTTAGAAACTAGCACTATTATTAAGTGCATCTCAGTGCAGTGCTATAATGAGACTGTTCAAGGCGCCAACATATTAAACAAAAACACTTTTTTGAACTTTGACCAGCCTTTACCTTGTTTAAACGCAAAGCTTGTTGTGTGATTTACATAGCAAACACTTTCAGGGCTCTGCTCGTGCACGGGCTCTAACAGCCAGGCCAGGCCCTTGGCTCGGCTCTACCGCTCACCTCTAGCTTTAATGCTGTATGTTCGCGGTATTTTTGTAGTATTTGTAGTTGAGTCGTAACCTTTACTTTTGATTGTCATTATCTTTTTACAATTCTTCTTATTGCGGAGATATAAATGTATGTTTTATGTTCTTGTAGATATCCTGGAGGTGCGACAGAAGCCCATCCTGATGTCATAGCAGAGAACTGGCCTTGCCTTGGAACCTTGCTGCCAAGTGCCTCATAACCAGACCTGCGTTGGTTTTCTGTGACAATACTACCACCTAGTGTCAGGAGCACGTACGTGCAGAGAGAAAAAAAAGGGAAGTCTTCAAGAATACCAGCCAATCAAAAGTGCCTCTTTATTCTTTATACTGCAGTCGAAGAGAGTGCGGTCGAAGAGAATGCGTACTGTATTTCTCTTCATAGTGTTCTGGAAGAGGACTTAACAAAAAGAGAAAAGGGGCTGCGATAAAAATAACAACGTAAATGCTTTACGAACAATTTACTACGATGTTTACTTTATAACAGAGACAATGCAACAAAATGTACGTAATATGTGCTGACATTTATATATGCTTTGGTAAGAAATTGACTTAGAGTTTCCAAATGTACCAATGAACTTGATTTGATTACTGTACATAGACGAACCCGATCTGTTCTGTCACACTCACTTCCGGGGCAGAGGCTGTGTCAATCTGTTACTGTTGAGCGCGCGCTTGAGTGCGCCACAGTTCACCGAGGGTCCTTTCAGTTCTCAAGACAGTTTAAAAGTCTGGATCATGTTGCAATTCCGTATGTGTTGGTAACATACTGCTACAATGGGTGAAAGCGATTGTTTGGAAGAAATCGCTAGAGTTAACATACTAATGACCTGAGGGCCTCATTGGAGTTAGCAGCGAGCAGAGGGCATGGTATCAGAAGGTATGAACAGGCAGCAGTTTCTTGAGCAGGTGTAGCTACAACCAGAGGCACTAAACCCAAATGATTCCGTTTTAGACGAACACTATGACCAGTTAACCAGAGCAAATGGTTTAGGGGTACAAGAGGGATCACACAGTATTGAAAACACGAATATGCATTAAGGAGGCTTGCTTTTTTAGAAGTTCAGTACTGTTTTTTCTGGGCAACATCTTCACTGGTCTTTTCTGTAAAGTTTGCACTCCCACGACTGTGAAACCAGGGGAATCTCTTGGAGTGCACCTAGAACAGCACTGACAGGACGAGATCCAGTCGTTTGGTCACTGTCAGATTATTGTGCATGGTAAACTGTCAATCAAAAAGCGCTGTTTTTCAAAGGTGCATCCTCAGCTAGAGCCTATTCATAGACTTCCAGAGTTGGTTAACAAGATGTCGAAATTCCTCAAATTCTCTACTCTGCACAGACTGTCGGACGACATTGCCTGTTCATTTGTATTTAATCAGGTGGAATGTATCTGCTCTAGGTGAGACCACCCACCAGAGGGACCAGTGAGCATCGGACCTCAGCCTAGTGAAGCACTGAATACAAGCCTGTATGACATGCTTTCATGTTCTAGGAAGAGGCAGCTGAGCTGCCAGCCCGTGCATCTGACAGATAGCATACACAGTGATAGAGCAGGACAAAACGCAGGAGCAATCACTGTCTGGTTCAAATATAAATGTGACTGCCTCAGGGAAATGGGCAGATTGGGGTTTAAAAGAACCATATCTGCCTAATCATGAAATGTTACTGAACCTACAACTCATTCCCGCATTGCTGGGATGGCACTGCTTTAACAAGAAATGCAACATATAGTCTTAAGGTGCTTAACATTGGGTCCTATTCGGCTCTTGAATTTGATAAAGATAACTTTGTCACTGCATTTGTTTTGAGTCAAAGTGTGTGGGAAAGAGATTCTAGCTTGGGCTAGTTGCTTACAGTTGTAATCCAGTTGCGACTCAAAAGAAACAGCCACTCACCATGGTCTATTAAACTGCACTAAACAAAGTAACCTATTCAAAAGAGGTTTGGGTGTATGAAACCAAAAAGGAGTGCACGTGACTGAAGTCAGGTGGCTTAAGTCCAATAGTTCAGCTTTCTTTTAGATTGAATTGACGTAGACCAGCTGCTTCTTTAGTTCTGAATAACTGATTTTAAGTTTTGATAAAACAGACTCTAGAAACTTTATAGTAGGACACTAAAACAGTATTATGGGAGTGTGGCCAAGAGAGAAAAATTAGCCATATGCAGAACAGTAATTCTTGACATGCAGGAGCTGGTGTGACTGACATTTATAAAAAGCTTCCAATGTGTTGGTCTCACCACTTTCTGTAAACACAGAAACAGAATTTGTTGACAGATACGTCATGGGAAATGGTAGGCAATAAAAATGTACAATCACACAGTAATTTGGGCAGTCAGCACTCTTCTCAGAGGTAAGCAGTATCTTTCCTTATTAGATTTCAGACCTTGTCTGCATTTGGATCAGAGGTTGTCACGGCTCCTAGACTTTGCTGGCATGCGTGCCTTTGGTTCATTGATACTGATGTCTGTGCTTGGCACCAGATGTACCCATTCAGCAAAATGGATAGAATGATAATGGAAAGGGTAATAAAGAATAGGAAGTGCATTATTGTGTTGGACGGCGAGAAGCATCTGCGAACAGTTTATTCTAGCCTCCATTCAGCACTCCAGTTACAGTAGAGCAGCAGTGCAATTAAGGACACATTATCTTGTGCTGCTCACATTGCCTCTGAGTGTAGAGAAATAATGTTTATCTGTGGGGCAAGCATTTTCTGCCTGTGACGTTTCACCTTATTATTTAAGGTGCCAGACTTGTTCCAGGCACTATAGCTTTGCATCAATTAAAACTATTTGCTTAGACCCAATTGGTGAAAAGCCTTGAAAATATAATGCCAAAGCGCAGCAGCAAGGGAAGGACTCGTCTCGTGATCGTTGAGTACATCATTGCTGGTCCCTCTACGAACGACTCTACCAGTTGTCAACCCATATCTTGGCTTACAGCTCGGGCCATTAAAATATTGTGAGCTTGCATCCTTAGGATTGAAGTAGAGTTGAAGAGTATCCCTCTAACAGCTTCCACGTGGTCTGATTGGACAGACCACTGACATTCTTAGTGGTCCCTTTTGTGTAATGCGGACACAGTAAAACAAACAAAAAGTGGTAATGATTTCAAGAAGCACCTACCAGTTTCAGCCCTGAGAGTGAAGAAGGCAACAGAACCCAAAACCAAGACTATGACTCGTTATGTAAGAACAAGTGAGTGTCTGTACTTCTTCAAAAATTGTTTGTTGCGCCATTGGGTCCTATCTTCTTCGAGAACCTGATCCCCACCAGTGCGTCTTGCACACTAAGATGCAGTGTAATGTGGCATATCTTCTTTATGATGGGAGCTTTGAGGCGGCTGCCTGCCCCATCGAGCTTTAAACTGAACTAGGGTTTAGGGCGCATAGCAGCTTGGGAGTCAGCGTGCATTTTGTGGCTCTTTAGGGCGTATGTGTTCTCTTTCTGCCTCGGTTACCATGGCCTTTTTAGAAACATATAGGTTTGTGATGGGGGGATTCAAATGATAGAGCTGCTTTACAAATACTGTGATGTGCTACCAGTGATATAGAAGGTGCTACATTATTTGGAGTTCTTTTAGTCGCTTTGCTACAGTTGAACATTTTTTTGTATGGTCATTTCAGTATTTTTGTAAGGAATGAAAATGAAGATACTGCACAGTTACTTTGTGCTTGAAAAGAAAGACTTGGGTGGTTGTCCTGCTAGTGCCTCCTGCACTCGATAAAAGACAGACGGAGGCTGCCTTATTCTCGGCCGTGGCTGGTCTCCCACTAGCGTGGGAGTGGTTGAAAGAGGCCGAAAGTGGAAATAAATGAGGCTGCTCAACGCCGACGGACCGGAAGAGGCGGGGCTGCTAAGCGCCAACTGGCCGGAAGAGGCAGAGCGGCGGAAGGAGGCTGCCTGGTGTTCCGCGTGGGCTGCCTTTCCACTCATCGACGGAAGCGGTGGGCAGGTTGCGCAGGTCTGCCAGCTCCTTACTCATCGGACTGGACAGAAGTGTTCACTTGGGGTGATCACCACGCGTGTTGCGGTGTCCCCCCCCCCACCACCATGTTGCGTGTCGAATGACCCAGGCAAATGTATCAAGTGGTTTCATCCTTACTTTCCCATGCCAGCCCCTAGGTTGATTATTCTGTCTTTAAGACTGGACTTCTGTGGAGGACTGCTGATTCTTTCTCGGTCTCTTTTCTGTCGACGTTTCGCTTTTGTGTTTCCGGTTTTATGTCCTTTTTTTAGGTTTGTTTAATGAATGGCATTGCCTGGCTTATTAATCACGTATTTTCCAGCGTGGAGGATTTCTTTTTTATTTCCCCTTTTTTCTTTAATTTGTATTGGGTCTTTTTTCTACTCTTTATTTTGTGATGTTTTGTCTATTATATTCATTTCCTACCTCCTGTGTCATCGCTGTTTCTTAAGAATTCGTCCTGTGCTTTCATGTTTTCTTGTTCATTCTTTGCATTTCTTATCACTTCTTTTCCGTGTGTGTCTGCCGCAATCTTAAGTTTCTTTCCTGTTGTTGTGTATCTATGTTAAGTAATATGTTCTTTTGTAAAATTGTCTTCAATCATCAGGAAGGAGTGATGATCAAATAAACTTTAGTCTATGTAGACCCACTGCTTTCTATGCTCTTTGCTTAGGGTATTTGATTTCTGTTGTTTGCCTCAGTAGGTTTCACGCGGTCGCTTTGCGCCTGCCAAAAATCTGTTATTCATTGTCACGATAATGAGCATCCTTTTTGGAGGCAGAATAGGATAATTTCTCCCATTAGAAGTCATTTTCTTTCCCATTTCTGTCCATGATTGTCTTTTTTCCTTCGGATCAAATCAATATAATGCATTGAGATCAGACTGGGGAGGGAGAGGGAAGTTATTACTATAATAAAGACTTTGAGATAAATGTCACAGGACGGAAGTTTGCCTGGCAAATGGTTCTTGGAAATGGGCCACCACGCATATAGTCTTTTGTGAAATTGCCAGGCCCGCGGGTAACGCTGAGCTGTCAGACTGCGGCAGAGGCGCCCAGCAGAACCGAACAATCAGCACGCATTGCAGGGATTTGCAAGGACAATCAATGCCTTCTCCAGCAGGCTGCCCAATGGGGAACCAGCTCAATGCATTCCGCACCTCCAGAAAGCTCCTGTACTTTTTAACTATTCATCGATCCGCTTCCTGCCCGGGCAGGCAAGGAAACGCTGGGCATGCTCGATATTGGGCACAGGTAAACCAAGGCAAACACCTCATCAATAGTAGATTACATATACAATTGACAGTTCTTTTTTGTTTTTCACACATTTGATACAGTTCAGGGATACAAGTGTTTGTGAAATTGTTTCTTACTCTTGCATATGTCATTTAAATCGCTTTATTCAAAGCTGTGCCCAGTTTAGGAAACCCGAATCCAGGGAGTCTTGTCTGCAAGTGGTTTGCACTGAACGTGGGGTACAGTAACAATAGGGTCACACAACTGCTCCTTGGGGGCGGGTGAGGCATCCCTGTGCACTTTTTTCTTCAGCAGTTAGTCTTACTACAGCAGTTACCTTCAAGGTCAAATGGACTGCAAACCTAAGGATAAAGACATATTATCTATTACATATTACATATTTACATTCTTACATATAGTCACATCTCCCACACAGCCACTTGAAAGTTGACCTAGTGATTTACTTGAAAGGCCATTTAATTTCAGTTTTGAGGTTTTCCTTCTTTCCATCGACTTATTCTGACTGCTTCACCTGATCTGAGGTATATTTCCCTGTAACCCTTTCCTACCAATTTCACCTGCCCAAATTCTTCCACACACTTTTCTTCACAGGTCCTCTTGCCAGTCTTGCCAGTTACCCTTGATTTTCCATACTACACATCACCAGCACTTGTCTCACCATATTACTAATGAATTCTGCTGCCTCCACTAGCTGACACACTTCCAAAATCCAAATTCCTTCGTATTTATGATAAAATCGCCACCTCCACATTTCACTTATAATATATATTTCTTTTGTTTACTTTGGGTCTTATATTTTTTCTTGAAAGTGTCATAATCACTCCCTACAAGGTCTTCCATTGCATCGTGGCATCAATACGACTTCCAGCCTCTCAGTTTGGAATTGAATGCATGTGTGCACTTTTGGGACCAGAAAAATACTCCAGGTGCGTCTTTCTCAGGTCCCTTCTCTAGTCTGGCTTGTTCGAGGGAGAGAGAGGTGCGCTGATTCCCATTAAGCCCCAGGACACCTTTCAATGAACCATTAGTATAACTGTTCTGTTATGCGCTGCCTAAACATGTACTTCCTTTTATTCAGAGTTGAACTCCATTGCCACTTTCTACATTCTGTAATGAATTCACACTATCCAACACCTTTAGTTCTGGGTATTAACCAAATGGCCTACTACCAAAAGATGGTTTGCCAAATCTACCAAGAGTTGGTATGGTCCCATGGCATCAGTACCAGACGGTGTTGCCTCTGAACACCGAATGGAAGGATTAAAGGAGGTCTTCAACACTTAGTAACTCTTGTTGCACGCAGTGCAATTGCTCACCATTCTTTCTATCTGTACGCTCATCTCGACCACAGCTAAATCTCTTTGACACTATTTTGTGAGGGTGCCATCCAAATAGTTTGTATGTCCAATTTTAAATAACTACTTTCACACACTTAGTCACAAAATCCCGTTCTCTAGCTTTATCATGAACTTTAATTCCATAGCTAACCAGTCTCCTCCTCACTCTTTCAATCCTCATAGCCCTTTCTCTCGTAATTCAATATTTAGTTTAGCCGTAATAAATGCCCCTTGTTTTCCTTATTTCTTCAGATATTGATCAGAAGGAATAACATCTGCATGTGAAATAAAGAGGCCTTGCCAACCCATCTGTATGCAGCCAACCCCACACTGTATGGCCTTTGGCCACGCACAGGGAGGGATTAGCCTCAAGGCCTGCAGCCAGGCTCTATGGCTCACCTCCTAAAGGCAGTCAACCCCACTCCTTCAGCCGTGTGCCACAGAAGGTTGGCCACAGGGCCTGTCCCTGGATGCCCCAGCACCTTTTCTTTTTTGTTTTTTTTTAAAGAGGAGAGGGGCCTCTGGGCCCCCTCCCCAAACCTATTATGGCCCTGGGAACCCCATCACCTAGGGCCTTATTTTCTTTAAAGGGGATGGTGGGTCACATAATTCCCCCCTTCCACAAGCCCTATTAGGCCTTGGGAACCCCAAACCCAGGGACTTTTTTTATTGGGGGAGGGCAGCCATGTGACACCTCCTCTCCAAGCTTTATTAGGCCATAGAGACCCCACCCACCAGGGCCTTGTTAGGGGTGAACGCAAAGCGTTCCGTCCTGTGTTGTAATCGCTCTTTGGGCTTCAACCACGCCCCTGTCATGTCAGTCTCTTTCATTGGTTCGAGGCCTTGCCTTTTAAAATCTGCTTGCTTTCATTAGAGAAAGGCATGCATAAGTCATGCCTTTTACAGTGTTTAGCCCTCCTCGAGTGCAGCGACCAAGTACTGAAAACATAAGAGGCTCCACGTTTTCTGTCCGGTTTCTGGACTACTTTTTCTCTTTTTTCGCAGCGTGATCTTGCTGGGCAGAAGTCGAGTGCTTTGCATGACATCGACCCTGTTACATAGTTAGCTGCACTTTTGCCGATTACGTAGATAGTTGCACTTCTGCTTTTAGGTTTCACTATGAGTGAACTTTTATTTCCCTTTGTGTGTCTGCTGTGCACTAATGGTGGCCGTTAGCTCGCTTATGTGAAACTTTTACTTTTCAGTTTATATGGCAAGAAAAGTCCAGTTAGTTATGTGAAACTGTTTTATTTTCATTTTCAATTTATGTGGCAAGAAACGTCCGGTTAGGAGTTTACAATGCTAATTGCTCTAACAAACACGCGAGACCCATTGCATTGCAAATGCTTGTTTTGTTGGGGGGGCTGCATGGCCCCCCTCCCCGAACCTTTATTAGGCCCTGTGGACCCCATGCCCCTTGGCCACTATTAAAATTAAAGGGGAGGGGGGGCAGCATAGCCCCCCTCCTGAGCTTAGTTAGGCCCTGGGAACCACATCTCCCAGACCCACTATTAAAATGAAAGGAAAGGGGAGCCTAGTGCCCTTTCCCCCCCTCTCCTCGTGCTTAGTAAGGTCCTGGAAACCCCATCCAAGGCATTTTTAAAAATAAAGTTGAACGGAGGCGCGCTTCACCCTCTGCTGGTCTTGATAAGCCCTGGGGACCTCAGAGCCATTAATTACATTTATGGGGAGAGGGGGCATGCGCCCACTTCCCAGGGCCAAATCTAGTCACAGAGACCGAATCCCCCAGGGCCTGGTGCATTTTTAAAGGTGGGATGGCCATGACCCACTTGCCCAGACTGCTTTTGTCCCTGGGGACCTCAGTCCCTGGGTCTTGGCACATTTTTTTAGTGGCCAGGGCCCCTGGGATCCCATCCCCCGGGGACCAACAACATATTTGAGCAGGAGGAGGGCATGCGGCCCCCAGGCTGATTTTGGCCCTGGGGGCCCAATATCCCAGGGCCCAGCACCATATAAAAGGGGCCATGCAGACCCCTCCATGGGCTGATTTCTGCCTGGGGGCCCCATCCCCCGGGCACAGCCAACAAAGGGTCGGTGCCCTGGTGCCCACCCAGGGCACCCACCACACCGTTGTTGGGAGCCACTGGGGGATCCCCAAGGCCCCCCCCGGCCCCAACCATCTCCACGCATCCAGCAGGAACCAGCACTGCTCCTGCCCACAGGGAGCAGCTAATACTGCTGCTCGCTGCAGGAGGGAGCAATCTTTTCATCTGTTTCCCTGCCTCTTTCACTGCAGGCAGGGAAACAAATAAAAAGTCTGTTCCCAGTGGTGGTGGTTGCTTCCAATTAGCGGGAGATTTGAAATTGCTCCCATCAAGTGAGAGGAAACAGGTTTACCTGCCCATGTCGGTGCGGACAGAGAAGTAGGCTCCCCCGGACATAACCTGAGCCGGCCATGGTGTCCCCGGGGCCGTTCATGACTTGGGGAGGGGTATTCGCAGCCCCCTTCCCATTGCACACACGACCAGACCCTGGGACCTGAAATCGTCCCGGTAAGGTGGGGCCCTCCTTACCTGGAAAATAGCACCAGGTCCGGGGGATGATGAATTTGGCCTGGGAAGGGGGGCACACACTACCCCTCACCCAAAATATAAATATATTTTTGTTCCTCTGAAGACCTGGCCCACCCTGGGGGCTTAACAATAATAAGAGTGGAGACAGCACTTAAAAAAAAAAAAAAAAAATTACAGTAGATTGACAGGTTATCAGCAAATTCATTGCATAACAAAAAAAAAATGTTTTTGGCCCCAGACCGTCCTCCTAAGATGGCTGCCACCACTTCCTACTTCAAGTGATGTCAGCCAATCAGATCTCAGTTTAAGACCTGTCAGATCCACAGAGGATCCACTTCTCTAGATATACATACATCTTTTTACTTTAATAACTCCAAAACTACTTAACAGATTTACACCAATTTACAAAAAGCACTCTTTCTGGACCAGGATCTAGCTTTCTGCCAAATATGGTGTAATTCCATTCAGCGGTTCAGGCTGTAGTCCTGTCTAAAATCCTTATGCGAAATTGCATGGGGAAAACACATTTTGGGACCCCCCTTTTTTCAACCCCTGCTCAACTATTCACCCCTAAACTTTCCAGACAGTTGCTGAAGTGACTGGCAAACTAATTTCATGTCTATATATTCACTGAAAAAAACGAAAGGCTACAAGGACGTTACAGTTAGGCTGACATTTTAAACATACAAAACCATAGAAATTCAGCAGTTATAGTTAACTCATTTAACTGTAACTTGTGCTCTCGCAAGCACTTCTTATGGCCTCACATATTACATCACTCATGACATGGTCAGTGACATCACTGATGACATCATCCACAGACCAACTCACATCCACTCACACAACCACATAATAACTCACACACCCAGAGATACATCTATTCACCAACTCACACATGCACACAAGTCACTCACCTGCTCAGATACACAAACAACTCACACTTTCACTCACCCACCCATAGAACCACTCACACAGCCACTCAAAAACCTATACAACCACTCTCGCACCCACTCACACATCATCACACACACACCCACTGACACAGCTATGCGTTCACTTGCCCACCCACTTACACAGCTATGCATTCACTTGCCTACCCACTTACACACACATACTATCACCTAACCACTCACAGAAAAAAGGGTGGTCCAAAAACACGCTTTCCCCATGCAGTTTTCCATAGGAAACTGGAACACTGATATACAGCAAAAATGGCTGAATGGAATTACATCACTGACCCATAAGCTTGCTTTTTGTGATTGAGTTTAAATCGGTTCAGTAGTTTAAAAAAAGTTAATGTTCACATTTTCTGTATACTTCACATTGTGGAGGATCCTGCAGCTCAAAAGATATGATATGATTGGTTTCCACAACATTAACAACAATGTTCTGGCAGCTATTTTAGGACTTCAGGGTCAGTCTCCTGTCCTAAATAAAGAATTAAAAAACCATATTCCATGTCCCCCTTTGCCTAGTGGGGGGAATGGATTCCAGAGGGAAAGGGCTAAAACATAAATTTTTTTGTAGTGGTACTGCAAAATCCACTGCTCATTGATACCGGTTAAAAATAAATAAATAAAAAGCGCAACCTCCTGCTCTTTTCAGTTTTAAGCCCCCCGTGGTGGGCAAAGGCCAGGAGGATGGCGGATGTGGGGGGTCACTGCAATGTACTATTAAAGCTTAGAGGGTGTGTGGCCTTCACAGAGCCATTAAAAGGCCAGAGGGACCTCATCCTTTGGAGACAATTTAATTAATTTGGGGAGGAGGGTTGCACCCTCCCTTCATCAAGCCATTAAAAGGTCCTGGGGACCCCATGCCCTGGGGCCAACTCTCTTTTTTTTATTTATTGGAGAGGATGTGTGGGCCCCCCCTTCCATGAGCCACATAAAAGCCCTGGGTACCATATCCCCGGAGACCATAGAATTTGTTGGGGGAGGAGGGTGTAAAGCCCCATCCCCTGGGACCCAACAGACTATGTTCCAGGGACCCCATCCCCCGGGACTTTGTGCTGTTCCATAACCCTCCACTGCGGGTCTTTGGCCCTGTGCTCAGTCCCCCCCCAGGGGATGTCCAGCCTCCACAAGCGATCAATCCCTCACAGATATCCAACCCTTCACTCTGTCAGCCAGGCCCTGCACCAGCCCCCCACCACTCCCCCCCCCCCCCCCCCCCCCCCCCCATTGACAGCCCAAACCCCCTGATGTGCACAGCCTTTACCGGTGCACATAAGTGAGTTTGCCATGCGCCCGACCCACTCCAGGCAGCATACCTCAATGGTATGGCCTGCTTCCTGCCCAGTGGTGGTTAGCTGCAGAATTGTGTTTATGACATGACCTTTTTTTCTTTAAATTTTTTTCAGCTCCACAGTTGTGGCCTTGATCTGTACTGCGATACAGGGCCTTATACCACGGTACCCCAATCTACAATATATATAGTTTTTAACTTTTGGCCTAAGGGATGGTTCCTCTGGGATCTTCCTCACATGACCCTGGGTATCAGGGTGTGCCCACCGACCCACTTATGTGGCCTTTGATTTTTGTTTTTTTAGGACTCTGGAATTGAGCCTCAGAGTCCTTTAATGGCTGGCACAGCAATATTGTCCTTATTGTGGCCATCCAATCAGAATCAACCAATTCACTTCAAATGGGCCAATCAGAGCATATCTGGACTGCAACGGTCCAGATATTGCTAACACTTTTTACCAGCGTTGATGCCTTTATGCCCAACCCGAGCCCCTCTACAAATGCTAATTTTTCAAACACAGATTAACAAGTTTCTGCCAAATAACAAAAATGACTCTGTCTGAGTAAATGTTTGCTAAATTTGGTGCAATTCAGCTGTTTTTTCTGTATTGGAGAGTAAACTTTCCTATGGGGATTATAGGAAACTGGGCTTCTTTGCAGATTCCCCCCCATTTTTTGTCTCCTTTTGCACTACTAGGTACTGCTTTTCGTCTCTGACAGTGCACTGAGGCGTACCAACCAGACATTTGTGCCAGTTGCTCCTTCCCTCAAAATATGGTATGTCTGATTGTTTTACAGTTGGCACAGGACTCTAGCACCCCTGTACGCCTCTAGTAACCTAGGGCATAGGTACTAAAGGGGGTCCCTATGGGCTGTAGCATATCATATGCCACCCTAAGGGACCCACACACAATTGGACACAGCCTGCCATTGCAGCAGGCCTTAAGAGCTCTAAGGCAGGGTGCATTATAAAACATGTGAGGGCATGTCTGCATGAGCAGATCTGCCCCCGAGTGACCCAGCTACATGATTGCTGCATGGAAAATAATGGTGTTTGGTATCAAATACCTCGCCTTAATAATTCCACACTGATGCCAGTGTTGGACTTTTATGACATGCACCTTAGACGTGCCCCCCAAAACCCACTAGTCCTCTTGTAAGCTGGCTGACTGGTATCAACTGGCGTGCCACCACAGACTAGTTTCTGACCCCCTGGAGGTGAGAGCCCCCACTCCCAGAGGCTAGAAATATTGCCTGCTCTGCCAGGAGGTGTTATCCCCTCCCCCAGGAGGATGGTAGTAGATCTTCATACTAAGGCTGGGGACTTCAATGTCCCTTCTGCCTCTGATATGCAACCCCAGCTATCCCCAGACCTGGGAGAAGCAACCCACTGTCCTGAAGCCCATTTGGCAAGTTGTGTTTCACTTGCAGGCTGGACACACCCCTAGAGGGAGGTAGCCTGAATTGAACTTAAAAAGGAGAATTCCACCATCTGGTGTGTGGTGGAATTAGGAATCCTGGGACAGGGTGATGCCCAATCCCCACAAGAAGTGGTAATCTAGGGGGTGTAGTGACTCCAAAGGTATGTAGCCCATTGGCTACTATCCTTCACTACACTCAACACCCCTAAATTGAGTATTTAAGGGACCCCCTAACACCAGGAAGGCAGAGATCAACATTAAGGGTCTGATTTAGATCTTGGCGGACAAGTTACTTCATCACAATTTTGACAGATATCCTGTCTGCCGACATATAAATCCCATAGGATGCAATGAGATTTATATTTCAGCGGATGGGATATCCGTCACTGTTGTGATGGAGTAACTCATTCGCCACAATCTAAATCAGGCCCTCAGTCAAGACTCAACTACAGGGAACCGAGGAAGACAGAAGCAGGACCGAGGAGAACAAGAACTGAAGACCTGCACCAAAGATTTTTGAACCTTTATTTTTTAGTTTTCAAACAACTTGCAGCAGTCAATGAGTTGTTACACACGGTACAGTTGAGGTCTTAGATTTTAGGTTCCATTATCTGCATAGTCATATACACTTATATATTTCTCAGCAGTATCCGATGTACTGCACCACATGCATGCCCCGACTGCAGCCCTCCTAGTTCCCTCCGCAGGCCCCAGTGGAATCTGCCTCCCCACCCGTATGAGTAACTGATTCATCATTACTTTGATAGGTCATCCAGGGCTGGGACTAGAAGGCCACGCACATTTTCCCCCACGCCTGGAGGTGCTCCTTCAATTTCTCATCCCGCCTGCACTTCCTCATGTGAGCCTCTTCCACCAACGCCCACTCCTGGACATCCCCATGCTAGAGGTCTATCAATGGGGCCCTGTATCCCATCCACATGATTGCCACGCAGCGCTGGGCCAGTACCAAGGCCAGCTGGAGGAACTTATAAGCCACCTGTGAGAAAACAGGGCTGATTGCAGAGGCCCCCTAACTTTTTGCCCCAATTTTTCACTTGTTGCTGGTGTTTTCCTGACTCTGATGGTGCCCTGGGTACTACTAACCAGTCCCAGGGCCCGTGCTCTGTATAAAATATCTATACAAATTAAGCTAATTATAATTGGCCATGTCAACCGACCTATAAGTCCCCAGTATATGGTAGGGCATGTAGGTTTAGGGACCCCAGCATAGGTAGTGCACCGCTGAGGTGCCCAGTGTCATTTTTAAAGGCAGGCCTGCCTTGCTGGCTGCTTTTAAACTAAAGTTATATGCAAATTCACTTTGGAATTAAAAGTACTTCCAAAGTATTAAACTACCTTATGTTTTTACAAATATGTCACCCCTAAGGTGTGCCCTATGTGCTCCTAGGGTTGGGTGCCATTTAACTATAAGTAGGGACCTTATAAAAATAGTTTATAAGTCCTGGTGAGGAAAAACAGCCAAATTTGTTTTTCCCTCACTGTAGTGAATGGCTTCCATAGGCTAAAATAGGGAGACTTTATTTTAAATAATGAAGTACCCGTAAGTGTCAGATACCTCATGTTTGGTATATAATTATTTGTTATGATAAATCTCACAACTTACCATTGCTGGATTTGATATAACTATTTCAGGTAAAGAGTTTTAAACTCTATCTGAAAAGTTGCCAGTTTCAGCTCTGTAGTGCCCTCCTCTCATTGGCCAGCCTCTGGCAGCCTGTCCAGGCTGACTTAATGAGGTGTGAAGTGGTCTGCCCTGAACACAAAGGATGTGCCTCGGGAAGGAGAACTAACTCAGCAGATGGGGAAGCAGGAAGGGGGGACTGCCATACTGGTCTTCAAGGCAGGAAACAACATTTGGAGCATCCCAGCACCTCCCCTGCATCCTGCAACCCCGGACAATTAGGTGCCCTCTTGATTAGATTAGGAGAGGACAGGAGAGGGGTGTGTTTAGGATTTGTAGCCACACCAGTGGGTGGGCTCAGCCAGATGTAACCTCCAAAAATCAGTTTCAGCCATGATGGATTTTTGAAGAATGTTGCTCCCTGGGATTGATTTTTGCCACACTTCCCAGGAAGTGTTTATCACAGGGGGAAGGACCCTGCATCTGATTGGAGAACCAAGAACCCCTGTTTTTCACCCAGGAGCAAGGCTAAATGTGGCAGAGCTGCACCCACACCTCAGATCCCTACCAGATCCCTACAAGGAAGAACAACAGGAGAAGAAGTACTGCCCTGCTGGACCCCTGACTTGTACCTGGACACTGCACTCTGAAGGACTGCACCAGCTGCACACCTGGGCTTCACCAGAAGAAGGACTTTGCCTGGCTTCAACTGGTTCAAGGAGGGACTCCCTGTATGCTACAGGTGAAAAATTACTAACCAGAGTCCCCTGCATCAAATCCCGAAGAAACAGACCAGCTGACCACTGTCCAATGGCCGTTTTGGAGTTTGAGTGAGGTGCATTGTGGGAGGTGTATTCCGCACCCTCAAGGAGCAATTCAGAGCTTCTGGAACCTTGAGGTGAGCTGTGTACTCCAGAAGAACCTTAAAAGACCATCTGGAAGAAGAGCCAGAAGTTTGGAGAACTTTTTGGAAAATGTTCCATGGAGGGACTGATTCGCCGTGGCAACTCTAGCCGGCTTGCTTCAACCGGGACCCGGCCTGACTTGCAGGTTCGTCCCGCTGAAGAAAATCTCTGAAAAAGTGACTAAGTCCGAACCTAGAAAGTTGACCGGGACCTCCCGAGCAGGGTATCCAAAGAGGGCTCCAGGGATGTCGGATCAAGATTCAGGTTTGGCCCGGTCGAAGGATTTTCATCTCGAAAAAATCGTCTAAGTCCGAACATAGAAATCTTCACCGAGGGCTCCAGTGACGTGTATCCGGGGAAGGGCTCCAGGGAGGTCGGATTGTACTGGTGACTTCGTCCCACTGAAGAAAATCTTCAAGAAAACTACTTAGTCTGAATGTAAACTTTTGGCAGAGGCCTCCCACTTGCTGTAGCCGAGCAGGGCTCCCATCGCGGTCGTCCTCAGACTTTGGCTGTACCCTGGTCGAGTTGCAGCCAGATGACCAGATTGGCACTTTTTGTTTCTAGGCGCTAAAAAAAACACGAATTCTTTAGAAATTCATATATCCGGTCTACCTTATCTGATTTTATTAGTTTTGGTGTCATTTTAAATTTGTGTTTGATTTTTAATGTGTTTTGTGTTTTACTTATTTACTGTTTTGTGATTTTTAAATGCTTTACACACTAGTCTCCTAAGTTAAGCCCTGTCTCCAAGCTACCAAGGGTTGAGCTGAGTTTAATTTATTGAGACCTAAGTGGAGTTTAGTGGACTATTGCTAAATGTAGGTACTTACCTGTCCTTACCAATAATCCACTTTCCAACACCATACTGCTGTGTTTGGGTTTCTTGATAAAGAAAAGCCTGTAGGCACTGCAACGGGGTGCAGTCCACGGGTATTCATGTTGTTCTATTTAATTCCTCCACTACCTGTGTCCAAGGCCTTGACATGTCTTTTCTCATTGCCCTACGTAGTAGCGTTATAAGGTGTCACCCTGACCCGCAGTTCAGAATGATATCCAACTTGTGTGTAGTTTGTGGTGTGTCCACATATGAGGGACAATTTCCTTTTGCAACTTCTGCAATTCCAGCATAATGTAGGAAGTTCCCTGGGCCCAACACAAAAGGCCTCACATGCTTGTTCATATGTAATGAAGTACTCACCCGGATATAGGTCTCCCATCAAGCCACAACTGCCCTCCCTCCATGCCTGAAAGTATATTTGATTCATCATGTGACCAATTAGTTTTAGTATACATATGGGTAGTTCCCTATCAAATGAGTCACTCTTTAGTGCTGTCTCAACAAAGTCCTGCCATATTTTGACATTGTGCCAAACTACATTAAGCCTATCACTGGTCACCCCAGCACCCTCCATAAGGATTGCCGGAAGCTGTTCCACATCCACGGAACCCTTTAGGATTCGCCCCTCCCACGTGCTCCCACCCATGAACCAAGGAGCCACATATTGTAGGTGGGAGGCCCAATAATATAGAAGCAGATGTGGTAACTCTAGTCCTCCATCTTCATATTGTCTGGTCACTGTGGTCAGTGCTACTCTGCTACGGCGACCCGCCCAGAGCAAAGAGATGAGCAGTGAATTTAATAGTTTAAATATCCACCTAGGGACATGACAGAGCATATTTTGTAGTGTAGATAAGCACCTAGGCAACAGTCCCATTTTTACATATAGCCAGCCTGCCCATCAATGAGAGCGGCAATGTGTTCCAGAAAGTGATTGAGTGTTCCAGGGCATCCAGCACCCGCTCAATGTTGAGCTGGAGTTGTTGCTGCTCAGTATGAGCCACCTGGCACCCCAAGTAACGAAAGTGCGCTGTCTCCCAATGCAGACTCAACTGTGGGAGTTGGTCCTCTGGAGTACTGGCCAGGCCAGCTATTGGGAATAGTAAAGATTTATTTCTGTTGAGTCGGAGCCTGGACACATCCCCAAACCGCTCTAAAAGCCGCAAAAGTATGGGCACTGCTACATGTGGGGAGGTAATATAAGAAAAAGCAGCATCCACATACAGGGAAACAATATGGTTAGCAGCACCTGCTCGTATGCCTCAGTCTCTAAGACTATGGCATGCCCATACTGCCAGGGGTTCTATGGCAAGTGTAAAAAGGAGGGGGGAAGGGGACAGCCCATGTTTCGTCCCACTTCCCAAAGACCATGCCTCTGATCACGCACGACCCACACGCACTCTAGTGACTGGATTAGTGTGCAATAGTTTAACCGAGCCCCGATAATACGGGCCTATACCCACCAATTCTAGCACCTCCAGCAGGTAGCCCCAGTCCACCGTATCAAAGGCTTTTTCTAAATCTGTTGATACCAAAGCCATTTCTACAGTTCTTGGCTCAACTTTGTGAAGGATGTGTGTTAAGCGTTGCAGGATCCTACCTTCTTTGCCGGCCTGGAATGAATCCGCACTGGTCCTCATGCACAGACTGTGACATATGGGGTACCAGTCGGCTAGCAAGCAATTTTCAGAGAATTTTAACGTCTGCATTAATCATTGTAAGTGGCCTATAGGCAGTTGGGTCTAAAGCATCTCGCCCAGGTTTCTGAAACATACAGATTTACCCTTCCCTCATTGTAGGGGGCAGGATCCTTTTTTCATACGCTTACCAAAAGAGCTCCAAGAGGTTCTGCGTCATTGTAGCTGAGAAGGCTTACCACACTTCAGTGCGGAGCCTGACGCTTTCCCGGTGCCTTAGCCTGCGAGAGCTGTCCCAGCACCGTTCTCAAGTCCTCCAAGGTAACTGGGGCGCCTAGCTCATCCATGGCCTGCCATGACAGCCTGGGAAGGCAAACATCCCTCAGAAATGGAATGTATGTCACCGGCGCTACAGCGTGGTCCACTATGCACACACTGCATAAGTGCCGACGAAACACCCCCAGGAGCCTGGCCCTTGTATTGACCCTAGCGCCATCGCTGGACATTAAATGTGTGACCACAGGGGATGGGTTCTCCCTCTGTAATATCGAGACGAGCAAGCGTCCTGATTTGTCACCCTCCCTGGGTAACCACTGCCTATATTGTCTGAGCTTGTACTTATCCAATCTGTCCCATATATCGGCTATTCATCTATGCAGTCGTATTTCTCCAGGGTGTGCCCCCATGACCGCTGAGTCCCCAGTCTGCAAAGTCGCCAATGAGGCTTCCTCCGAATCCAATTCCCACCCCCAACTGCCTCTGTAAACTGCACACGAGGCCCATACAGGTGCCCCTCAACTTTGCCTTCAGTGCGGCCCACTCTGTGGCCCTACTATTTGTGGCACCCCAGTTGTGAACTACATAATCTGTCAGTGCTGCTGAGATAGTATCCCTGCCCTCCTGGTCCTCCAATATGTCAGGCGACATTCTCCAGGATCTACCCTCTCTGAACGGTTTCCCCAATGGCATCATGCAACTCACTGGTGCGTGGTCTGACAAGAAACGTGCCAAATGCATAACCATCATATCTTCTACCCGTGACAGTCCTGCAACAAGAATTCTAATACTGTGCGTATGATTTGTGATGGAGTAACAGGTGTATATCCTACGCGTGGGGTGGAGGTGTCGCCAGATGTCCATAAGACCTAAGACAAGAAACTTGCCAAATGCGTTACTGTCATATCTTCTACCCGTGACAGTCCTGCAAGAAGAATTCTATTACTGTGCGTTTGATGTGTGGCAGAGTAACAGGTGTATGTCCTTCGCTTGGGGTGGAGGTGTCGCCAGGTGCCGCTCTAGGAGGGGTCCTATCTAGCTCTGAATCTAGGATACAATTAAAGTCCCCTAGCCAAAAGAGCGGTGCATCAGTTTGCTGCACTAATAAATCCTGGATGCCATGGAAGAAGGAGTCATCCTCTGTGTTTGAAGTGTATGTATTTAGTATTGTGAGGTTGTGCCCATCTAACGTTCCTTGTATGAGGATTAACCGCCCCTCGGGATATGCTTCCATATATGTGAGGGTGAAGGGGATCAACGGGTCAATCCAAATAAGCAACGCCCCCTGGATAGGGAAGGATGCATGGTATAATTGTCCCCTCCATTTCTTTCCCAGGTGCGCGGCCCCCTCTTTGTTCTAGTGCGTTTCCTGTAGGCATGCTATGGCTAACCTGCTCTTCTTAATAAAGGTAAGGACTCTGTGTAGCTTAATGTAATTCTCCAACCCCCTACATTCCATGTCAGAACTTTCAAATCAGGCTCCACCATAATGTACTCCATATTGTTTGATCAGGTCCCTCCCTTTACTACAATAACCTCTCCCAACTCTTGCAGTACTTACAACATAAACAACAATAAAACAGACCTCCCCCACCCACGTACAAGGATAATTCAACCAAGCGTTCATCCATGCCAACCTCAATCTGTGCCAAGACTCACACAGTTACCCAACCAATCCAACATCAATTGGTATGTCAAACAACAATGCAGCGTCCCAGTCGACAGCCCTCCCATCGTTTGTCCACAGTTGCCTTGTAACTTTCCGTTTCTCAGTTCAAGAGCAATCCCTGTCTATTTCTTGGTGGCAGTTATTATACTTTTCACATATAAGTAGATCCTCACCCACCCTCAACCAGGATCTGCGTCTGCCTGCTGTTTGTATCCATCCCATTGGCAGCCCATGCCACCAGTTGCACTCCCCCTCCCACTACCCCTCACTGCCCACCTTAGAGTCCATCAGTGTATCTGGGAAAATGTCTGATATAGGGATAAGTTCTTCTACGTCCATGCCATCTACATCCGTTGTCATGTTCTCCTCAGGCCCGGATTCCGCGGCCTCTCTTGCACTGAGCTGTAGTGTCCCATCTTTGTGCACTGTGACCCTTCACTTGGGAGTGATTGCTGTCCACGACCCGCTGATATGTTCCATCTCTCCCTCTGGTTCCCAAGGATTTCTTGGGGTTTCCTCCAGCCTGTGATGAAATCCCCTCACCTCGCACTTCCAGCCTCTCCCATGCTTCACTCGGGGTATCAAAGAAGTGGGCCTTTCCCTGAGCAACCATTTTCAATTTTGCAGGGTACAGGAGCATGTACTGAAGCTGGAGCGCTCTCAGGTTTTTGTTTGACTGCAACAAATGATTTACATTGATCCTGTACCTGTTTGGTATAGTCAGGATAAATGTTTATTTTACTGTTGCCATATGTCGGAGTAGGTCGTTCTTGAGCTGCCCTAAGGATACAATCCCTATCACAGTAGTTAAGTATTTTTGCTATTCTGGCTGTCGGCGGCGGTGGCGGCGGCACCAGCACCCTATGGGCTCTTTCCATCACGAACAGTTCAGAGTGTCCCATTCTCAGTGCACACCCAGTCTTCTGGGAATTTTTCAGTGGAGATCCCCTCCGTGCGTTCCGGGAATCCCAGCAGTCATATGTTACTGTGCCGGGGCCGGCCTTCCGCATCTTCTGCTCTTCTCTCCAAGGCCCTTGTAGTCACGGTCATCTGTGTCATTTGCCGCTTAAGCATCTTCCTCTCTCCCTGCAGCTCCACGATATGGCCTTCAGCAGTCATGACTTTCTCAGCGATCTTTTGCATGTCCACTCGCAGTAGATTGATGTCAATTGACACCTCCTCAATTTTGTGCTCCAGAGCTGTTCTGGAACCCTGGATTGCCACCAGAATCTGTGCCTGGAATGGTTCCCCATCCCCATTAGGGTCACTTCCAACCCCATCTGGGCCCGACTGCCTCGTCAGTGTTTGGGTCGCCTGATGTGGTGTATTGGGTGATAGTATTCATAGTGGTCATACGGGCTGATCTTTCTTTGCCCCATGGTGCAATCAAAGCCGGAGGGCGCACCACCGCTAAGCGAAGGCTGACCTCCTCCCTCCGGAGCAGTTCTCTCAAGGGGCCCCAGCTACGACAACACACTAATGGGGATCTCTAGCAATGGTGGTCCCCACAGGCCAATGGCACGCGTCCCACCTGGGTTACCCCCTCCAATTTTACGCTGGTCAATGGAGCGTCCCCCACATGTAGGAAATTCCAGGCTTGAACCACAGGATGCTCCAGTACGCCCCGATGCAGGTGTTACAGTCCAGTCATGATAGTGCTTCACTCCAGTCCCTCTGTCCAGCCACAGTAGGGGGTCGAATATTTCACTCCCTGGTCTTATATTTATGGCTAGGAGGGAAGACGCCAGTGTCTCTCACCTCCACCCTGCTACATGCCAGGGCACCTCCTTGCTCCGTCTACCTGCATCAAAGATTGGCTCAAAACCCCATCAGGCTGCTTGCACTTTGGCCATTGCTGGGTGTCTTCGCCAAGAGCTAGACACCCTCCCAAAACCCTTGGAGGACTGCCCAGCACCTCATCAACTGAGAAAGATCTCCCTTGGAGCAGAGAAGCTGCATCCCTGCATCTGCATGCACCGTTTGCAAAGTCTGGTACTTTGCCTCATTAGCCATCGGGCCCCATGAGAAAACGAGCCTGGAGAAGACTGGAGCTCAGCTCCACTACTTCACTGAAGTCATGACCCCTCCTAGAGTCTCCCTGCACCTATATCTAGGGGGTACTGAACCCCTTGCAACAACCAGGGCTTGTTGATGCTCCAATCCGGACTCCAATAGCACCAAAGCAGACCTACCATCAAGGTACATCAGGATCCACATTGCCATTCAGGAGAGTGGCCCCACTGCCCTCTTTCCCCTCTTCACCAGATCACCAAGACCCAGAACTAGTCTCTGACCACAGCGACTGACGCCTCAAAGCAGCACAGCAGCTGATCCCCAGAGCCCAAGTCTGAGGGGGTCGATGGTGCCAACTGAATCATGATCCTACCCTTGGGTTTTTCCCCAGTTGCCACCTGCAGCCTGTTTCTGCAGGAACCTAAAACCGTGAGGATCTTCAGCAGCATGACAAGACGCCTCAAACCCCCTCTGCACACAAGCTCTAAAGCCCAAAGTCAAGTGGATAGACTGTGTCCCTTCATGCCCAAGACCCTCCAGACCGGGGCCCCCCTTTGGGTTCAGCCGGACTGGTCACCCAGTCGCCACTTGTAGACTCTTTTTCCCAGGACCCTTTCCCATTAAAGTGAATGGGACACCTTAAGCTGTAAGGCACCTCTGCACCTGGAAGCCCAAGTGCCTCCCGAAATGATCTCTTGGTGCTGCATCCGACGTTGCTGCATACTCACCTTAACTCCCATGAAGACTGGTGCTGTACGTTGTTGCTAAGTGCCCTTTTGCAGTATATGTATATTCCCCATAGGATAGCATTTCCACTTGCAGCCTACAGTATAAGTGTATTTTACTTTCACTTAAAAATGTGATAACTTGAAAAGTACTTACCCTTTCAGGGTGATCATGGTGTCTAATTTATTATAAAAAAATCTGTGTTATTTTTATAAAGTGGTGTCAGATTTCTTTATTGAGTGTATGTCTCGCTTACTAACTGTGTGTGCAATAAATGCTTAACACCATCCTCTGATGAGCCTAACTGCTCGCCCACACAACCACAAAAAGAGAGCTTTTAGGGTTATTATTTAAATCCCTGACAGCCAAAAAGGTATCTGCAGAGTGCCCCCTTACATTGGTACACTACATAGATTGCCAGCTTCCTCCCTCTTTCATCTTGGTCGCAGCTTGATGAATGAGTGTGAACACTTATGGATAGTTATATGCAGACTTGTCAGACATTGCCAAAGTTATTAAAGAAACAAAAATACCTTTGCTGTGGAAACTTTGCCCTAACTAAAAGTATGTGTGTATACACACACACACACACACACACACACACACACACACACACACTCTATCTCTTTCTTTCTCTCTCTCTCTTTTCTCTCGCTCTCTATAGTTATGTTTGGGTCAGTCTTTTTATTGAAAAGGCATTTTTTTGTTTTGCTTATAATGTTGGTAATTGATAAATTTGCACCAAACTTTCAGAAAAAAAGTTCATCCACTTCGAGTTTATTATGATAAGATTTCTGCATATCTGTCAAGTGCGGGGCAAAAAGTGACATTTTCTATATCTGATATAGACTTATAGTGACAGATTCCTTGCCTTATTATTATCCCCAGGCCTTATTATTATCCCCAGGAAATGTTTTCATGAGCAGTACCCTTACGCATCAGTAGGTGGTGTCATTCGTCTCCGTGTGGCGTTGTCGACATCGGAAGTGATGTGTGTGATGCCTATATAGGTGCCACATCAGCGTGCTGTTATCAGTTCTTTTCTTCCCACGCCAGTCAGTGAAGTTAAAGAAGAGCTACCCCAGTCACTTTTTGACTGACCTTTTTCGACCTTTTGTCAAAGATTTTTTGTCTCCTGGTGTGGCAGGGATGTCTACAAGCAAAGCTGGTTTTAATCCCTGTGTTGCCTGTGTCTTGAGCCCGATCCCAACACTAGTCGATTGTCACGCCATGCACCCCAAGGCCTTGAGGGAGCTGTTCCTCAAGCTCCTTGCTGCACAACATGGGACGGTCTCGAACCTGGTTGAGAGGAAGGTCCTGGAATCAGTCGTGGAGTCATCGATCATTGTTGCAGTTGAAGTTGCGCAGACATTTGGGTAAGTGCCACAAAAAGAAAAACAAGAAGTTGAATAAGTCTTTGATTTCACACCATCCATCGAAGTCATCCGACGAGGGGAACATCGGCTTTCTAGGCCTGGGTCTGTGGTTGAGCCTGGGCCTCAGCCATCTCCACACCTCCCTGAGTTTCCTGCAGCCGGTGTGATCACAGATCAACTCACTCAGCACCTCATATTTGGGTGGCCTGTGTCCCGTTGGCACGCCCTTGGGCCCGTAGGATCGAAGGGCCCCTACTGGTTTTCCACCTGTGGGTTCGCCCCTGGCACTATTCGGGCCCTTTGAATCCATGGTTGGGTGAGTCACCCCAGGTTTCCCCCACCAGTGGTCCCACTGCAGATGTCACCGACACTGCCAGTGCCCACTGGTGGCCCTGCCCCATTCTTATCAGATTCGGACACAGCCGACTGAGCCCTATTACTATGGGCTAGAACTTGGGGAAGAATGGGAGAGCCCACAGGACCCTCATCAATATCAGCCCCTAGACCCCAATGAGGACAGCTGGTGTGAGGATTTGGCAGATGCCAGTGGACTGGAAACCTCCCCAGATACTGGCTTGGTTTCTCCTACAACTGTGACTATGGAGGAGGGAGCCTCATTTCCAATGGTGGTGAGGAGTGCGTCTGAGGTCCTGGACCTTCAGCTGCCCTCCCTGGCTGTCAAGACAAGCGTCTTGATAGAAGTGCTTCATCCAGGTGTCACCCCTTCTGAACTACTCCTCACTTTTAATGAAGCCCTCACGGATGTCCTACTTAGGGTGTGGTCCAAGCCCTGCACAGGGTCACTTCTGAATAGGACAACTGCCACCATCACACCACCCCAGGGGACCTCAGTTTCCTAACCCAAACCCCCACCCTGGTGGACGAAGCCTCCACTTTCAAACTAAATCTTGGTGCATTCCCTACCACTCCATCAGACAAGAAATCCAAGATACTGGATATAATCGATAAAATCTGACCCCTGTGTTCTCCTGATTGTCTGAAAGGGCTATTCTCTCCTCTTTGTGATGACCCCTCCACTCGTGCCACCCACTTGCAAAAGGCTGACAGTGTCTCCTTTCTCCTCCAGGAAGTGGTGACTCTCTGGGCCAAGGGAGCCATAGAGAGGGTGCCGGCATGAGAAGTAGGCTGTTATTGCTATTCCCACTACTTTCTGTTGCCTAAGAAGAATGGAAGCATTTGTCCTATCCTAAATGTAAGGTTATGCTAAAGTATATGTCTAATGGGCTATACCCAATTGAAAATGGCTAACTTACCAGCAGTGCCCTAGTCAATTGTACCCTGGTGCCCAGGGCATGTAAGTTAAAGGGGTGCCGGAGCACTTGCAGCACTGATTGTGCCACCCTGGAGGTCCCCCATGTAAAGCAAGTCCACCAGTCTGCCACTGCAGACTGGTAGAGCAGCCATGCACTGCTAACCATAGCAAAGCCAGCGCTTCCCCTGGACATGCGTATAAGTCTCCAGTCTGGCTGGCCTATCAAGCCATAAAGGCAGGGTGAAACATATGACACAAGCCAGACATGTACTTTGCATGTCCTGACAGTAAAACAAGAGAAACAACCGTTTTACTGTGGAAAGACTTGGTCGTCCAGTTGGCGAGTACAGGGTTACACGCGAACCCCTTCAGCCGTGCTAACTCCTGAACAGTTAAACCAAATTGGGCACTCCAAGATCTCAAACAACTTGTTCCATTAAGCCTGACTTTTATCTCAGAAAAAAATGTATGTAACTTGTTGCTGTGTGCAGCTTTAACAAAGCTATCACTTTGTTACCTTTAAAGCTCCTGTGCCTTCCCGGACACAAACTGAGCCTGTCCTGCGAGACAACCTTCTGCCCTCCTGGGGAGACATGCTAATGATTCCCAGGAAGGAGAACAATGAAGGATTGATTGCCAGGGAAGTGTCACCTCCCTCCTGCAGGAAGCCATGAAGGTGTTAACCCTAAAAGACAGGCTTCACAGGTAAAGCCGCCTTTGAAGTGCAGATGTAGGACATCAGAGGGGAGGGCTGCCCCATTGTTGAGGTAGACACACTGGCATGGGGAGCAGTGCAAAAGATCTGCAGTGGTGATTAAAAAACTGCGATTGGGTGAGCGGCAGACCCCTCTTCCAAAAAGATCTGACTGTAGTGACAGATGTGTCACTTTTGGGCTGGGGCAGCCATCTGGGAGAGGTGGAAAGCAGAGACCTCTGGTCTCCTGTGGAATCCAGGCTCCACATCAACCTGTTGGAACTCCGAGCGATCTGACTGGCATTGAAAGACTTTCTAGCCTTCATCAAGGGAAGGCTATTGTAGGTGTTTATGGACAACACCACCGGCGCTGCAACAAACAGGGTGGGGTGGTGTTGTGGCCCCCTTGGTCAAGAGGCCCTGCGTCTTTGGATATGGCTGGGACATCAGGGCATTACTGTGGTGGTTCAACACCTGGCAGGATTTCTGAATGCCAGAGCAGACAAACTCAGCCAAAGAGAGGGGAAACCAGTTGCCAAACAAGATTCCCCAGGGGCGTGTAGCCCTGATGTAGCCACTCCCTGGGGGTGAGCTTTGGATGTCTGTACACCAGGAGGGGGGTCTTGTCATCTTGGGAGTGGGCTTTATGCTGCATCCTGGGATAGCCAGATGCCACACTCCATTGGAAGTTGTCACTAGGTGAAAGGGAACCCGGGTACCCTGGTACTAACCACATTCTGCCCTGCGGGCACACCTCTGCCACCCAGACCTCAGATCTTGACTGACTCAGAAGGACTGCTTGCTGGAACAAAGGACCAGCAAAGAGAGGCTGCACCAAGAAGGGCTGCACCTGCTGCACTTGGTGGCTAGCAGAGAGAAGCTGTCTCCAGAGCCCAGTCAAGCCAGGGCAACTTTAAGGGCCAGCTGACTGACTTCCTGTTGGCAGCACAGGGACACAACAGCTGAAGAAGACTTTTGGGGCAAGTTGGTAGCTCAAAAACCTCACGCTGCTACCACCATGCAGCACCAAGGACCAAGACCCAATGCACATAGTTGCTGTTGGAGAGTTGATGGAACCCTCAGAAGGAAGGTTAACAATCAAGGAAGGATTGACCGGTGACCGTGACAATGGACGACCGGTAGTCCAGTGGTGGCTGGACTTTGGCCAGACCTCAGAGAGCTTCGTGGGACTGAGGAATCCCTGCAGGAAGACCCCTGTCGACTGCATCACATCCACAGTATCCTTAGATACTTTGGGGGTCATTCTGACCCCGGCGGTCAAGGACCGCCGGGGCCGGGGTCGGCGGGAGCACCGCCAACAGGCTGGCGGTGCCCCGCAGGGCATTCTGACCACGGCGGTTTGGCCGCGGTCAGAACACGAAAACCGGCGGTGTCCCGCCGGTTTTCCGTTGCCCTGGGAATCCCCCATGGCGGCGCAGCTTGCTGCGCCGCCATGGGGGATTCCGACCCCCTCACCGCCATCCTGTTCCTGGCGGTTCCGACCGCCAGGAACAGGATGGCGGTGAGGGGTGTCGTGGGGCCCCTGGGGGCCCCTGCAGTGCCCATGCCAATGGCATGGGCACTGCAGGGGTCCCCGTAAGAGGGTCCCACTTTGAATTTCAGTGTCTGCTTTGCAGACACTGAAATTCGCGACGGGTGCCACTGCACCCGTCGCACACCTTCCACTCCGCCGGCTCCATTCGGAGCCGGCTTCCTCGTGGAAGGGTGTTTCCCACTGGGCTGGCGGGCGGCCTTTTGGCGGTCGCCCGCCAGCCCAGTGGGCAACCCAGAATGACCGCTGCGGTCTTCTGACCGCGGGATGGTCTTCTGACCGCGGGATCGTCTTCTGGCGGTCCCAGCCAGGCCGGCGGCTACTGCCGCCGGCGGGGGTCAGCAGAATGACCCCCTTTGTCTCCTTCTACTTTAGTATCCCTTGTCCCTTGCACCAGGATCACTCCATGGGAATCCATTACAACACAGATAAAATGCCTGGAACTGTTGAAGGACTGCTTTTTCTCTGGAGGTAACTATTCTTGAGGACTTTGTAGGAAGCTGGCTCTGTATATACTGTATCCAAAATGAGGGATAGTGTGCACAGAGTCCAGGGGTTCCCCAGAGGTTTAATAGAGGCTAAAATATATAATACTAATGCTCTCTTTTGTGTTAGTGTGGTCGAGGAGTTAGGCTTATCAGAGGGTAGTCAAAGCATTTGTTGTATCCCCACAATCAAGAAATGAGGCACACACTCAATGACTAGCTCCAGGCCAATTGTTTTTATATAGCAAAAATATATTTTGTTACTTTATTACAGAGCTCAAAGAACTTTGTTGCAGGTAAGTACAGTTGTCAATAGGTATCAAGCATACGTATCAAATGTGTTTTGTTTGTTTGTTGCAGATAAAGCAGTTTACAAGTAAGTAACACTTTTCCATTTCAAAAGTTGACAGTGCAATTTTTTATAGGAGTCAATAGAGGCCTGGGGGAGGGGTAGAGTGTTAGCACAGACAACAGATAAGTATACGACTTACAATTCTAGTCTTTGGGGGTTAGGATATCCACAGATCGAAGTTTAGGCTGACCCCAAAGGTGCACCACCAGCAACACGGGGCCAGCTGGGTGCAGTGGTCAAATTTGGCATCGGGTTTACAATGGAATCCTATGAGGACTGGGGGTGCTCAGTAGATTGCAGGTAAATATCTGTGGTTCCAGGACACAGGTCTGGGGGTTTAGGCCAACACTGGAGGTGAGGGAGGGGCACAGGAGCACACCAAGCACACACCTTCAGCAGCACAGGGGCGACTCGCAGGGTGCAAACACAGAGCTGGGTGCCCAATGCTTTTCAATGGTGAGGACCCTGGGGGTCACGAAAGATCCTGCAGGCTGGATCCAGGGGGTTGGTTCTGGGACACCAGAGGCTGGACAGCTCGCTGGACGTTGTTGGACAGTTGGTCGGATTCCTCAAGACCAGGGGGCTGCGGGTGCAGGGGTCTCCTTGGGCGTCAGGAATCTTCGTTGGATCCTGTCATGGTCAGGGGGGTCCTCTGGATTCAGGCTGCAGGTGTTGGGCAGGAAGGGTCAGTGCAGGGTGGACTCACCTGGGGACCTTCTCTGGACCGGTGGGCCACCTGGATTCAGGCTGTGGGCGTCGGTGCAGAGTGGGCAGGGCTCGCAGATCCGGGGCGGTTCTGGAGTGCTTTTGGAGATTTCTTCTGGACAGGGCTGCTGTCCTTGGGAGTTCCTAGTCTTCTGTTAGGCAGGCAGTCCTCTGGGGGGAGGGTTTGTAGAGGTCGCTGGTCCTGCATGATGCCTCCCCTTTTTGGAGCAGGAGTCTGAAGCTGCAGCCAGGCCGGTTTGGCTGGGGCTAAGTCAGTTGTCAACTGGAGTCCTCTCTGCTGGGGTCAGCTTAGCAGTCGTTCTTCCTTCTTCTTCTTCTTGCGGTCGCCGGAAATCTGGTGAGTGAGGTTCAGGGGAGCCCATGAATACTAGATTTAGGGGCATGACAAGGGTCAGAGGGCAGTAGCCAATGGCTACTGTCCCTGAGAGTGGCTACCCCCTTCCGGTGCCAGCTCCCTTTGGGTAGTCAAGAGGCACATTCCTAACCTTATTGGTCCCTATCCTCCAAAACAAGATGGAGGATTCTGCAGGAAGGGGGTCACTTCAGCTCTGGACACCTTAGGGGTGGTCCTAGCTGCAGTGGTCACTCCTCCCTGTTTTACCTAATTTTTCACCCGACCAGCTGCTAAAAGTGGGGCTTGGTCCAGGGGGCGGGCATCTCCACTAGCTGGAGTACCCTGGGGCACTGTAACAGGAGGCCTGAGCCTTTGTAGCTCACCACCAATTGTCATAGTTCCTGCAGGGGGAGGTGTGAAGCACCTCCACCCAGAGCAGGCTTTGTTTCTGACCCCAGACAGCATAACGGCTCTCAACTCAAGGGGCAGAAATGTGTCTGTTCGTGGCAGGCTGGCACAGATGGGTCAGTCCTGCATTAAAGGGTTGGGTAAAATACAGGGGGCATCTCTAAGTTGCCCCTGTGTGCATTTTACAGTAAATCCAACACTGGCATCAGTGTGGGTTTATTGTGCTGAGAAGTTTGATACAAATCTTCCCATTCTCCAGTGGAGCCATCATGGAGCTGTGGAGTTCGTAATGACAGTGTCATAGCCCATATACTCAGTATGGCCACACTGCACTTACAATGTCTAAGAATGGACTTGGACACTGTAGGGGCATATTGCTCATGCAGCTATGCCCTTACCCGTGGTATAATGCACTCTGCCTTAGGGCTGTAAGGCCTGCTAGAGTGGTGACTTACCTATGCCACAGGCAGTGGTTTGTGGGCATGGCACCCTGAGAGGGATGCCATGTCAAATTTACCTTTTTCTCCCCACCATCACACACATTCTGCCATGGCAGTGTGCTTATGTTTGCTGAGGGGTTCCTTAGGATGGCATAATACATGCTGCAGCCATTAGAGACCTTCCCTAGCCACAGGGCCCTTGGTACAATGGGTACATTGTTACAAGGGACTTAACTGTGTGCCAGGGCTGTGCCAATTGTGGGAACAAAGGTACAGTTGGAAATAACACTGGTGCTGGGGCCTGATTAGCAGGGTCCCAGCACACTTTCAATCAAAGTTGCCACCAACACTGGGCAAACGAAAGAGGATGAGACTAACCTTTCCCAAGAGAGTCTTCATTGTCTAAGTGGATGTAGGAAAGTACCATCTTGCCTGGCATGTTACCCCCATATCTCACTGTATATATGTTGTTTTAGTCTATGTGTCACTGGGACCCTGCCAGGCAGGGCCCCAGTGCTCATAAGTATGTGCCCTGTATGTGTTCCCTGTGTGATGACTAACTATCTCACTGAGGCTCTGCTAACCAGAACCTCAGTGATTATGCTCTCTCTGCTTTCCAAATTGTCACTAACAGGCTAGTGACCAATTTCACCAATTCACATTGGCATATTGGAACACCCATATAATTCCCTAGTATATGATACTGAGGTACCCAGGGTATTGGGGTTCCAGGAGATCCCTATGGGCTGCAGCATTTCTTTTGCCACCCATAGGGAGATATGACTATTCTTACACAGGCCTGCCAGTGCAGCCTGAGTGAAATAATGTCCACGTTATTTCACAGCCATTTACCACTGCACTTAAGCAACTTATAAGTCACCTATATGTCTAACCTTCACCTGGTGAAGGTTGGGTGCAAAGTTACTTAGTGTGTGGGCACCCTGGCACTAGCCAAGGTGCCCCCACATCGTTCAGGGCAAATTCCACGGACTTTGTGAGTGCGGGGACACCATTACACGCGTGTACTACACATTGGTCACTACCTATGTATAGCGTCACAATGGTAACTCCGAACATGGCCATGTAACATGTCTAAGATCATGGAATTGTCACCCCAATGCCATTCTGGTGTTTGGGAGACAATTCCATGATCCCCTGGGTCTCTAGCACAGAACCCGGGTACTGCCAAACTGCCTTTCCGGGGTTTCCACTGCAGCTGCTGCTGCTGCCAACCCCTCAGACAGGTTTCTGCCCTCCTGTGATCCAGGCAGCCCTGGCCCAGGAAGGCAGAACAAAGGACTTCCTCTGAGAGAGGGTGTTACACCCTCTCCCTTTGTAAATAGGTGTCAGGGCTGGGGAGGAGTAGCCTCCCCCAGCCTCTGGAAATGCTTTGATGGGCACAGATGGTGCCCATCTCTGCATAAGCCAGTCTACACCGGTTCAGGGATCCCCCAGCCCTGCTCTGGCGCAAAACTGGACAAAGGAAAGGGGAGTGACCACTCCCCTGACCTGCACCTCCCAGGGGAGGTGCCCAGAGCTACTCCAGCGTGCCCCAGACCTCTGCCATCTTGGATTCAGAGGTGTGCTGGCACACTGGACTGCTCTGAGTGGCCAGGGCCAGCAGGTGACATCAGAGACTCCTTCTGATAGGCTCTTACCTCTCTTTGTAGCCAATCCTCCTTCCTAGGTAGCCAAACCTCCTTTTCAGGCTATTTAGGGTCTCTGCTTTGGGGAATTCTTCAGATGCCGAATGCAAGAGTTCACCAGAGTTCCTCTGCATCTCCCTCTTCACCTTCTACCAAAGGATCGACCGCTGACTGCTCAGGACGCCTGCAAAACCGCAACAAAGTAGCAAAGACGACTACTGCAACCTTGTATCGCTTCATCCTACCGGCTTTCTCGACTGTTTCCTGGTGGTGCATGCTCTGGGGGTAGCCTGCCTCCTTCTTGCACCAGGCGCTCTGAAGAAATCTCCTGTGGGTCAACGGAATCTTCCCCCTGCACCCGCAGGCAATAAAAGACTGCATCACCGGTCCTCTGGGTCCCCTCTCAGCACAACGAGCGTGGTCCCTGGAACTCAGCAACTCTGTCCAAGTGACTCACACAGTCCAGTGACTCTTCAGTCCAAGTTTGGTGGAGGTAAGTCCTTGCCTCCCCACGCTAGACTGCATTGCTGGGTACCGCGTGATTTGCAGCTGCTCCGGCTCCTGTGCACTCTTCCAGGATTTCCTTCGTGCACAGCCAAGTCTGGGTCCCCGACACTCTAACCTGCAGTGCACAACCTTCTGAGTTGTCCTCCGGCGTCGTGGGACTCCCTTTTCTGACTTCGGGTGGACTCCGGTTCACTCCTCTTCTAAGTGCCTGATCCTTTACTTCTGCGGGTGCTGCCTGCTTCTGTGAGGGCTCCCTGAGTTGCTGGGCGCCCCCTCTCTGTTTCCTCATCCAAGTGGTGACATCCTGGTCCCTCCTGAACCACAGCAGTATCCAAAAAACCCTAACCGTGACCCTTGCAGCTATCAAGGCTTGTTTGCGGTCTTTCTGAGTGGGAACACCTCTGCAAGCTTCTTCACAACGTGGTACATCCATCCTCCAAAGGGGAAGTTCCTAGTCCTCTTCGTTCTTGCAGAATACCAAGCTTCTTCCATCCGGTGGCAGCTTCCTTGCACCCTCAGCTGGCATTTCCTGGGCTCCTGCCCACTCTCGACACTGTCGCGACTCTTGGACTTGGTCCCCTTGTCTTACAGGTACTCAGGTCCGGAAATCCACTGTTGTTGCATTGCTGGTGTTGGTTTTCCTTGCAGAATCCCCCTATCACGACTTCTGTGCTCTCTGGGGGTTGTAGGTGCACTTTACACCTACTTTACATGGTCTTGGGGTGGGCTATTTTTCTAACCCTCACTGTTTTCTTACAGTCCCAGCAACCCTCTACAAGCTCACGTAGGTTTGGGGTCCATTCGTGGTTCGCATTTCACTTTTGGAGTATATGGTTTGTGTTGCCCCTATACCTATGTGCTCCTATTGCAATCTATTGTAACTTTACATTGCTTGCATTACTTCCTTTTGCTATTACTGCATAATTTTGGTATTGTGTACATATATCTTGTGTATATTTGTCATCCTCATACTGAGGGTACTCACTGAGATACTTTTGGCATATTGTCATAAAAATAAAGTACCTTTATTTTTAGTATATATGTGTATTGTGTTTTCTTATGATATTGTGCATATGACACCAGTGGTATAGTAGGAGCTTTACATGTCTCCTAGTTCAGCCTAAGCTGCTTTGCCATAGCTACCTTCTATCAGTCTTAGCTGCTAGAAACACCTCTTCTACACTAATAAGGGATAACTGGACCTGGCACAAGGTGTAAGTACCTCTGGTACCCACTACAAGCCAGGCCAGCCTCCTACAGTGGAAAGCCTGGAAAGTATCTCTGCATCAGTTTGAACAATAACGTGAGTAACAAACAAGTATGGTTTCCACTTTTCAGGAACTAAAACATAGCAAAGGCCTCCCTCTCAATGGCACTCCAACACTGTTCCCTGGGGAATAACCTCCTGCTAATGAAAGCAACGGGCTGGTCATGGCCATCATTGTTGATTTGAGACACGACTGCTCCTATCCCATGTTCAGAGGCATCTGTTTGCACAATGCACTGCTTTGAGTAGTCTGGAGCTTTGAAAAGTGGTGCTGAACACATTGCCTCCTTCAGGGTGTCAAAGGCCTTTTGACAACTAACAGCCCATTTTACGCTCTTGGGCATTTCCTTAGAGGTCAGTTCTGTGAGGGGTGTCACAATGGACCCATACCCCTTCACAAACCCCCTGTAATAACCAGTCAAGCCAGGGAATGCCCGGACTTTAGTCTGAGTTTTGGGAGCTTCCCAGTCCAGAATTGTCTGAATCCTGGGCTGTAAGGGTTAACTTCGCCTCCACCTACAAGGTGTCCCAAGTATAACAGTGCCCTGCCCTATCTGGCATTTGGATGCCTTAATAGTGAGGCCTGCAGATTGCAGGGCCTGCAAAACCTTCCCCGGGTGGACCAGATGTTCCTGCAGGAGGAGCTAAAGACAGCAATATCATCTAGATATGCTGCACTGAAGGCCTCCGAGCCAGCAAGGACTTGATTCACCAGCCTTTGGCAGGTGGGAGGGGCATTTTTTAAACCAAAAGGCATGACAGTAAACTGATAATGCCCACCAGATGTAGAGAATCCAGCCTTTGCTTGTGCTCATGGTGCCATGCGAATTTGCCAGTACCCTGCAGCCAAGTCAAAGGTACTGAGGAACTTTTGCTGCACCTAATGTGTCTATCAGCTCATCAGTCTTTGGAATAAGGTAAGCATCTGTCTTGGTGACAGAGTTGAGACCTCTGTAGTCCACATAAAACCTTATTTTTTTCTTTGCACCCTGGGATGAGGTTTGGGGACTAAGACCACTGGGCCAGCCCAGGGACTGTCAGAGGGCTTAATGACCCTTAAATCCAGCATCTTGTTGACTTCAACTTTGACGCTCTCCTTAACTTGATCAGACTGCCAATAGATCTTGGATTTGACAGGCATGCTGTTTCCTGTGGACACATCATGGGTACACAGGTGTGTCGGTCCAGGGGTTAAGGAGAAAAGCTCTGCACACTACTGATAGACTTGCCTGCAGTCAGCCTGCTGTTGGGCAGTGAGGGTGTCTGAGTAGACAACTCCATCAACTGACCCATCTTTAGGATTGTGAGAGAGGAGGTCAGGGAGAGGTTCACTGACTGCCTCCTGTTCCTCATCAGTAACCATCAGCATGGTTACATAAGCCCTGTCACAAAAAAGCTTGAGGCGGTTCACATGGATCGCCCTTTTGGGTTTCCTGCTAGTGCCCAAGGGACTTATTTGTGTGTCAGGGGTGTGCCAATTGTGGAAACAATGGTACAGTTTATGGAAAGAACACTGGTTTTGGGGCCTGGTTAGCATGATCCCAGCACACACTCAGTCAAGTTAACAACCAAAAAGTGGTTGTGTAACCATGCCAAAAGGGGCACTTTCCTACAGAACCCCCTCCCAAATGAAAGAGGATGACACTAACCTTTCCCAAGAGAGTCTTCATTGTCTAAGTGGGAACACTTGGAAAGTCCATCTACATTGGCATGGGCAGTCCCCAGTCTATGTTCCACTGTAAAGTATATTCCCTGTAGGGAGATGGACCACTTCAAAAGTTTAGGGTTCTCACATTTCATTTGCATTTGTTTTGGTGCTGTTTAAATGCTTAACAAGTGTTCCTCTGAATAAGCCTTTCTGCTCAGTGCCACAACTCCTAGTGTTGAGTTGATGGTTTTGCAAATAAAACCTACTGGACCTAAAATGGTTGATAAGTGTACTACACGGTAAGGTTGCACAACCACACCATATAATACATGCCATTTCCTCAATCTAGACCTGCACCATCTGACTTTCTTTGTGAAAAAGGAGAAATTTAAAATGTTCACACTTGCTCAATTCCTGTCTTATTAGACACATTATTATAGCTGTGCATGGCATTGGTGCTTCGATCAAGTTGTCCCTTCGGAAAGATCTTCTGTTGCAGCAGCAGTGGAGGGTTCTGTACTTTGCCTTCATGTGTGGATATTAAACGCGATAGGCAGCAGCTTTTGACCTTCCGCCAGAAGTCTGTAATGTCATTTTGGCAGCCAGGTGAACCGTCACAAAGATGGCCCCTTTCCGCCCCCTCCGCCTCCTGCTTTTCTCTGTCCTTCTGTTTATGTTTCTCTTATCAAGAAGGGCTCTGCTTCAGGCACCTTACAAGGCTATCTTTCAACCATTTTAGCGGTTACCAGATCAGCTATCCTTTCTTAAGTCACCAATTGTACCTAGGTTTCTGAAAGGTTTCTGTGGTATTTCTGGATCATTAAAGGTAGAGATTCAAGTTGACACAGCAGGTTTGATTTGATGCTGGTGTATTTCCAGTTTAGTCCATAAAAGAAACTTCATCCACCACCAAGATACTGAGCCTCCACTCTCCACTCCCAGTGCTTCCAAGACTCCAAACATTCCGGAGAGTCTAAGAACACAAGGGAAAGAAGGGGAAACAGTGGGAGAAACCAACTAAGAGAAAGATATAACTAAAAGGAACACAATACAGATAAAAGGAACAATTCTGTAATAAACTCAATAAAGAAATAGTGTAACACACCACACTATCTTCCCCCTAAAAGGAAATTATTTATTTTTTTTTTTTTTTTTACACTTTGACAACTCTATTCAAATTCCAAATACGCCCATCATCCACTTTGATAGCTCCTTTAAACACTTTAGTAACTTTAAATATTTTACTATATTGAGAAAAGCTTGTGCGATTTCTTTTTTTTTGGTAACTTAATCCTAACAGCATCATCAACTGCAACAACAAGTGGTTTGACTGCTTTGCGAAGATCATGTGTCCACTTCCTCTTCTCCTGCAAAGTCTTCTCTTTGGCTACAGCTAGTTCTTTAACTTTCTCATGATTCAAATCCTTTCCAATATATTTATTCACCCATGAAGGACTTATGTTGGTGTTAGGCACTCTTTTCTTGAACAATACAAATGGGGACTGACCAGTACTGGAATGTGGTGTATATCTATAACTTTCAACCTTAGATTTGACAGCTTCTATCCAACCGCATCCTGTCAATTTAGCCAATTGAATGGTTTCCTTTAACGTCCTGTTAAAGCGCTCAACCATACCATTAGTTTCAGGATGATATAGAGCACTTTTCTTATGCAATATGCCTCTAGATGCTAGAAACTCACACATGTGCTTAGAGATAAATTGAACACCATTGTCCGTTATGATGCACTTGGGATATCCTTCCCTTGAAAATACCCCTGCAAGAAAATTAGTAATTGACTGAGATGTTATGTCAGAGGTAATAAAAATTTCCGGCCAGCGAGACAACATGTCTATTACAACTACAATGTACTTAGAAGCAGAACCACAAACCACAGGTCCCATAATATCCATTGCAACATCCTCCCACACTTCATTAGGAATTTTTCTAATTTCCAAAGGACGAGACCTACACTTGAGCGTTTTATCTGCAAATTTGCATTCGACAACTCTCTCTAACGCTAAATCCATTCTCGGCCACCAATAAAATTCTCTCAAACGTTCCTTTGTTTTGCAAATTCCATGGTGGCCCAAATGAGCTAGATGTAACAACCTTTCTCGTAAACCAGATGGAGGCACTAGTCTCCCACTCCTGAAAACCAAACCATCCTCGACTGAAAGTTCATTCCAAACCTTTTTATACACATTCTCTTCGTCACAATCAGCTGGAATGCGATTAGATTCAATCAAATCCTTCACTCGCCTTAAACTAGTATCATTACTAAACTCCATTAACCATTCATCTTCTGTGATACAACCATCAGTCAAAGTGCACACTTTAACATTCTCATCAATCCACCATGTGCTACAATCTGTATCTTGGTCCCAGCCAAATGACCTTAGTCTTGACAAACAGTCAGCTGTACGGTTCTCACACCCAGGAACATATCTGACAGAAAATTGAAAGTCTTGTAGCCCAACAATCCACTTGCAAATACGTGAGGAAATACAATCTAGCCCTTTCTTATCAAATATTTCTTGTAAAGGCTTATGATCGGATTGTACAACAAACTGAGATCCCCAAAGAAACTGTTTAAACTTCTTTATAGCCCAATAAATAGCCAAAGCCTCTTTTTCAATGGTGGAATACCTCGACTCTGCTCCCCTCAACGCTCTGGAAGCAAATGCAATAGTTACATTCTTACCATCATACTTTTGCTTAAGAACACTTCCTAAACCCTTATCCGAGGCATCAGTTATGACACAACATGGAAACCCTGGACGAAAGCTGCTGAGGCATTGAGCATAGGATAGTGCACTCTTTAAATCCTCAAATTTTATGGCAAGACCGGAGGCTCCTATTATGCGTTTCTTTTCTTACTTTAATAAACAGCAGCAGTCAAGAAACACTACAATTCCCAGAAGGCCAGGGAACACTAGCCAATGGGAATAAAAATGTAGTTCAAACAGTATCAGCCAATCATATCACATACATATGCATTATGACATCACTTGACTGCGAACAGCCCTCTTTTCTTGCTGCTCGCAGTCAAGTTAAGTACCCTTTTCACTTGTCTTACGCATATTTACATTATTTAGACGTTATTTTTCTATTTAAGTGTTTATTCAGGTTAATGGTGACCTCCAATGAGGTTTTATTCATGACGCTCGTGTCGTTAATTGTTTTCTATTGTAGTCGGCAAGTTGCCGCATTTGTGTGACGCGCGGCGCCTCGCGCGCTCCGTTTTCCAACCGTTTGAAGTCTTGACGGTTGGTCTGGAGCGCTCAAGGCCTCGCAGAAAGTGCTGCGCGTCTTCTCCTTAGCCCGCTCTTACCGCGTTAGTTTATTTAATTTGTCCGACCCATTATCGGAATTTCCTGTTCCCGGAGCTCTTGTCAGCACGTCCTCCAGCCGTCTACGCTGTTCGCCGAGCCTACAATTTCCTGCTCTCCTCGTTTGGCGACGCCCATAGGCGGGGCCAGCTGCTTTCCTGAAACCTCTCTCCTGTTAACCCCATAACTGCCAGTTTTTCTCCAGTATAATGAATCCTGATAAATCCCCAAGTTTGCAAGAAGTGGATGACATTAGGCAGGAGCTCTCTGCCTTCATAAAATCTTCTGTGCAACAAGCTGTAAATTCATCCATCCAAAAAAGTTTGAATTTTCCCTTTCTGACATGTTTTCTCGTTCTATGTCGGCCCAGGCTGCGGGGGAATGCAGTCAGTGCCTCCCTTCTCCAAAAAACCCCAAAAAAACACGGAAAACGGCGCAAAAGATAAGTGAGTCTACCTCACATGTGGCAGAGGACACGGTTCCTCAAAAGTCTCCCTCCAAGGAGTATAAAAATTTGGACATTGGGAAATCAAATTTAAAACATAAATCCAAATCAAAAAATATTATTGCCCCTTTGATAATTTCGTCTTTTCCTGATTCAGACGATGATGGGTCGGATCTGGACTCTGTCTCCAGTGGTTCAGACGACGGGGACGACGCTGCTGTCTCCCCTCCTCCTCCTAAGAAATCTAAATTGACCTTGTCCTCCCATAAAAACCCGATTCCCCTCCTTGACCCTGAAGGTTTCCCAATGTTTGACCCTTCAAACATCCTACATCCCAATTCCACCGAATGGGCCCCTGCTGACCACGTTGCACAATATGTTTTGGCTAAAATCTTCTGTCCTTTAGACAAACAATCCAGAGCCAAATTAAAATCTGAGTGTCCCCGTCCCTCCTTATCCCACCAACTCTCGGTCACCCCTTCCATTGACCAACCCCTCCTGACATTCTTTACCAAAATGGGCAAGGATCCACGCAAGGGAGTGGATAAGGCGTGGGCCTCCTGCCAAGATAAATTACTAGATATTTTGGGGCCCCTAACACGGATTTTCGACATCGCAGAAGCAGCCAGAATTGACGGATCATTTATTGATCCTGAGGAACTTTCTCTATGGGTTCAACGTTCCTTCTGCCTCCTGGGTAATGTAAATTCGGCTATCACCCAAGAGAGAAGGAAAGGTCTACTTCTGAAACTCGATCCCAAGTTAGTCCACCTAGTATCTGTACAACCCAATATCAACACTGATGGTGCATTATTTGGAGACTCTTTCATAAAAGACTTAAGCAAATATGTAGCTACTTTCACATCTTTGGACAAGGCTCAGCAATCGCTGAAAAAGATGTTTTCTCAGCGGGTTTTTGCAAGGGCCGGCAGAGGAAGGAACCACTTTGCCGGCCGCTCCTACCCCAACCAAGGTTCCAGAGGATATCATTACGCCTCCTATCAGGAGTATTGCCCACAGTTCTATCCTCAACGAGGCAGAGGTTTCTGCTCCAGAGGCGGCAGGAACGCCAGGTCGTCCACCCAACCAAGTAAGTCCTTCACCTCCTTCTATTCCATTGGGCGGGCGTCTCAGTTTTTTCCTAACAAAGTGGGAGAAAATCACGGCAGACCCCTTGGTTCTCAACACTATTCAAGGTTACTCAATAGAGCTATATATAACCCCAGTTCAATCCTCCTCCCCTCCTCTTCCTCGTTTTTCCTCAGACATGACCCTACTGATTTCTGCCGAAGTCCATTCTCTATTGCAAAAACAGGCTATCTCTCCCACCCTTCCCGACCCATCAGGTTTCACCAGCTCTATTTTTCTCGTTCAGAAAAAGAACAAAAAGATGCGTCCTGTCATAAACCTCAAGGGTTTCAGTAATTTCGTAGTATATCATCTTTTCAAAATGGAAACCATCCTCCACCTAAGAGACACCCTGCTCCAACGGGACTGGATGGTCCGATTGGATCTTCTGGATGCAATTCCAGTGGGCAAACCAGTATTTTCATTTTACCTCTCTTCCCTTCGGGCTATCATCGGCACCATGGTGCTTCACCAAGCTCATGAAGCCGGTAGTAGCCTTTCTCAGAGCGCAGGGGATCAGACTTATCATCTACCTCGACGACATATTATTAATGAGTCAATCCCCTCAGTCTCTCTCAACTCACCTATCCGTGACGTGCTCCCTCCTATCAGAGCTAGGATTCATCATAAACAGGGAAAAATCCATACTCATACCTTGTCAAACTATAGAATTCTTAGGCTTTCAGATCAACTCAATTTCAGCCACTCTCAAGCTTCCCTCCGCAAAGATAAAAACCATAAGGTCAGAGATTCTTCAAATTCTACGCAGTTCCCAGATATCTCTCAAAACGTTGGCACGAATTGTAGGTCTCCTATCTTCATCAATTCAGGCCATTTTTCCTGGACCCCTTCATTACAGAGCTCTTCAGAGATTGAAGATTCAGCATTTACGAAGAGGTCTCTCTAATTCAGACGTCATTCCTTTGGATATAGACGCACGCACAGAACTCCAATGGTGGATAGGCCATTTAGATGCTTGGAACGGAAGGACTATCTTCGCATCAGCCCCAGATCTAGTATTAGAATCAGATGCAAGCCGAACCGGTTGGGGGGCCCGGTGTTGACCAGTCTCGACTGGAGGCACATGGTCGTCAGAGGAGTCCAAAATGCATATCAATTGTTTTGAGATGCTTGCCGGTTCCTTTGCGATCAGAAGCCTCGCAAAAAACAAAGTCCGTTGTGCCATTCTTCTCAGAATGGACAACATTTCGGCGGTTCGATATATCAATCATCTCGGAGGCACAAAATCCAAACCATTGGCGGAACTCGCCAAGGCCTTCTGGGAATACTGCCTTTTAAACCACATTTCGGTTCATGCAGAGTATCTTCCGGGATCTCTCAATACAGTGGCAGATTGGCAGTCTCAACATCTTCGAGATTCAAGCGATTGGAAACTTCACCCTTCCATTTTTCAGAACCTTCAGAAGTTCTGGGGTCCTCTAATAATCGATCTTTTCGCATCCCGTCTCAACTCTCAGCTTCCCCAATTTTACAGTTGGCGCCCAGACCCTCTAGCGTTAGCTTCAGATGCCTTTTTACAGAACTGGTCTTTTTCCCTCAATTATGCTTTTCCTCCTTTCCTCATGATCAGCAGAGTATTGGCCCAAGTCAGGCGCCAACAGGCTTCTCTGGTGCTCATAGCCCCCTTCTGGCAATCTCAAGCTTGGTTCCCAACCCTCTTAGAACTGTCAATAGATTTCCCTATTTTGATTCCGTCCTTCCCGGCTCTTCTTCTAGACCCTTTAGAACGTCCTCACCCTCTCGTTCTAGACAATGCATTGACACTCTCTGCATGGAAAGTCTCGGGCAATCCAGTTTTTTCCCTGGCATTTCGACAGAAGCTTCACGATATATCTCTCAATCCTGGGCCCCAGGTACAAAGAAAGCTTATCAATCAGCCTGGCCTGTTTGGCACAGCTGGTGTCTGGGAAAACACATCGATCCCATTTCAGCAGATGTGATTTCTATGGTAAATTTCTTAGCAGCAGAGGCTAGCAAAGGTAAGGCTTTCCGTACCATCAACTTGTACAGGTCTGCCATTTCCTCCAACCACTCTTTTGTCAATGGGAAACCAGTCGGAGAACACCCTCTCATATGCCGTCTTTTAAAGGGAGTAAAGTTTTCCAATCCGCCTCTTCCAAAATATAGCCAGTTATGGGATGTTAATATTGTTTTGAAATTTCTGTTGTCATGGCCTGATAATCTCATGCTCTCTCTAAAAATGTTATCTGCAAAGTTAACCATGTTACTGTGCCTTGTATCTATTAAACGCCTCTCAGATGTTAAAGCGTTAAATATTTCCAACCGTCAATTTACTCCATCTGGAGTTTTGTTCACTGTGGTTCGACGAACCAAGACCAATTTATCTTCTGTGTTTTACCCATATTTTCCTGATCATCCCAAACTATGTGTTGGTCAATGTTTAAAAGCGTATGAACAAAAGACTGCAGATTTGAGAATTCCTTCTCTTTCCCAACTTCTAATTTCCTTTAGGAAACCTCACAAACCTGTTTCGGCCGCTACTTTAGCCCGATGGGTCAAATGGCTTATGTCCTTGGCGGGTATAGATACCTCTATGTTTGGAGCTCATTCCTCCAGGGGTGCTATGGCTTCCAAAGCTTTTTGGGCGGGGTCCCGTTTAGAGGACATTCTCAAGTCTGCAGATTGGTCTAATGACAATACATGTAAAGTTTTTTACTTTAAACCTGTCAATAATGTTTCATTGGATGTAATTAATATGCTTTAAACTCGCATAATAGGAGCCTCCGGTCTTGCCATAAAATGTAGATTTTCCTATTCCCATGACGGAAAGTCTTAATTTTATTAAAGACTCGGAGGCGAGTATTATCCCTCCACTTATCTTAACTTTGTTCATTTTTTCCCACCCTTCTCTAGCTCCATTGGCCATCACTCAACCTTCTACATAGAACTTCCAATGGTTCTGCAGCCTCTGCTTGCCAAGATTTCAAGACGCCAGTTACTGTTTCAGTTGCTACGGATCAAACTTTCCAGAATTCTTATTGGTTATCTTGGACTTTGAACTTTTGTTCTGATGTCTTATCGTTCCTTATGGCAATTCTTATTTTGTTCACGATATTTCCTTTGTTTAATAATTGACTCTCTCGCAAGAAAAGAGGGCTGTTCGCAGTCAAGTGATGTCATAATGCATATGTATGTGATATGATTGGCTGATACTGTTTGAACTATGTTTTTATTCCCATTGGCTGGTGTTCCCTGGCCTTCTGGGAATTGTAGTGTTTCTTGACTGCTGCTGTTTATTAAAGTAAGAAAAGAAACGCATAATACTCGCCTCCGAGTCTTTAATAAAATTAAGACTTTCCGTCATGGGAATAGGAAAATCTACATTCTTTCCTGCACGCTTCTGACCATACAAAATCAACACCCTTCTTTAGCAATTCTCTAATACAGCAAGACCTACTAGCAAAATTGGGGACATACGTAGAATAGAATTCCACCATGCCTAAGAACACTTGCACGTCTTCTTTTTTTTCAGGATCAGCAAAATTAACCACAGTTTTGACTAGATCTTCCTTTGGTTTCACACCTTGAGCAGAAATTACATGGCCTAAATAAGTGATATCTGAACATGCAAACTTGCATTTCTCTCCCTTTAGTGTGATTCCCTTACTACAAAAATTTTTCAAGACTTCTCTAATCTTAGAAAGATGTTGTTCAAGGGTGTTAGAAAAAATGAGAACATCATCTTGAAAAAAACTAACACCATCAGTTTTGCCAAGAATATGGTACATTAATCTTTGAAATACGGAAGCAGCAGAGCACAAACCAAATGGCATCCTATAAAACTTAAACACACCAAAGGGAGTGATAAATGAAGTCAGCAATTTAGATTCGTCACACAATTGGACTTGGTGATAGGCTGAACTCAAATCTAATGTTGTGAAATATTTAGCCTCCCCTAAAAGGCTGACCATTTCATTGATGTTAGGTAATGGAAATCTGTCCTCAATCACAGGCTTGTTGAGTTGTTCAAGGTCCACACAAAGTCTAATATCCCCTGATTTTTGTACAGCAACTACAATGGGAGCGATCCATTGTGCAGCTTCGACTTCTTCAATTATGCCCTCAGATTGCAACCTTTGCAATTCAGATTTAACTTTGTCCTGCAAAGTGAAAGGGATTTTCCTGACCTTGCACACTACTGGTTTTACACCCTCCTTAAGACAAATGCGATGTTTGTATCCTATAATGCACCCCACTTTAGAGGTAAATACGTCAGGAAATTCACCCATGATGTCATCTTTGATGCTGCACACACTTTGAACCAACACCTGAGGAATAGAATTGGGATTCAATATAATGCCTAGCATCTTCTGATGTGGCCAGCTTAGAATTGTGTCGCCAATAACTGGAACATATATTTTCCCAGTAATTGTGTTCCCTCTGAAAGTTATAGTAGCTTCAAAGTAGCCCTTCAGCTCTATAGGTTTTCCACCATAACTGTAAGGAATGATGTCAGGATCCAGTAGAGAAACTTTTCCCTTAAAGTGCTTAGTAAAATCCGAAACTGAGACAAGAGAAAGTTTCGCACCCGAATCCATCATCATTGAAATAGATGTTCCGTTGACATCCACAAAGTCTGAAGGATACTGACAACTGATATTAGCAACACAATTAACATCATTAATAATCTGCAAAACAAAATCTCGATTGTCATTACAATCAATTTCCTGAACTTTGACTTTAAACTTTGTTGATGATTTACAATATTTAGCAAAGTGTCCTTTCTTGGAACACTTGTTACAGGTAACAAGTATTGCAGGACAGTCTTTACTATTGGCTAAATGAGTTGTAGAGCCACATCTAAAACACATTAGTCTCGTCCTAATGTTAGCTTGAAATTTGTTACTAGTTTTTGTATCAAGAGCTTGGACATCCATTGCAACATTTCTCGATTTCCTCAAATTCTCAATACAAGCCATTGAATGTTCAACTTGCTTTGCAATAATTAACACTTCATCCAATGATGGATCATTCTTGGCCCATAACGCCTCTCTTACTTTGTCACATTTACACTCAAGCATGAATTGATCTCTAATGCGCTCTTCTAGATTTTCTCCGAAGTTACATGATGAAGCTAGTTTGCGTAATGCTGTCACAAAGTCTTCAATAGATTCATCATCAGTCTGCTTACGTTTTCCAAAGTAGTAGCGTTGTAAAATGATTGAAACTTTAGGTAGAAAGTGCTTGTCTAGTCTAAGTAGCGTAGATTCGAATTCATTCAGAGAGTTGTCACCTTCTGCACCATCTGAAGTTGTAATTGCAGGTAAAGTCTCCAGGATTTCCAGACCTTCCGCACCAAGACAATGTTGTAACACAGAAGTCTTCCTTTCAGATGACAAATTGCTGCCGCAAACGTGCATGTAGTTCAGGAAAACCTTTTTCCATTTTTGCCACGGTATAGGAGGTTCTCCAGGAAGGGCAAGAAAAAATGGTGGAGGTGTAATGTTCTGCATAATATCTTCCTAATGCAGAAAAAATTTGTAATACAGAAAACTGAAGAGCCACGTAAAAGAAAAATATCCAGGACAGATTAAACTGCAACAGAGTGGAGCAGGCCAATATACAATTGGTCTCTTTGTTAATTCGTATGCTAACAAAAAACAAATCACTCCTCAAGCACATACACGGTCCGTCTCCTAAGGTTAACAAAATGCTTGAACACTTACTCTGAAATGTAGCAGTTGTAGTGGCAACAGTAAATATGCACAACTCAAAACCGGGTGCACGGCAGAGCGAAGAGTTGTGAAACAGCGCGCGTTTCCCGAGAGCGCGGCAGGATAGAGAAAGCGTTTACGTCGCTGTGGCAACAGAATACCAACACTACAAACACACGCGCTTCTCGTGAGCGTGGCTGAGTCGAGGAAGCTCGCTTACGCGTCGCTGTGGCAACGGAGCTGTAATACAACATATGGAGAGAACGCGTCTCCAGGCACACGAGCCAAGAAACGGTTGCCACAGCTTACGCGTAGCAAAATCATAAACAAACACTAGAAGAAAAACTGTGTAGCTCCAGAAAACAGCACAGAAAAGATATGAGCCACCTTAAACAACAAATTTTACAGTACCTTTCTTTTTCCTTTATCGGTAGAGACTGAATAAATTAAAGTGTTGAAGTTTCCAAAATAAAATCTCAGAGATCTTGACAATCAGGGTATCCCACCTTCGTTGCCAAAAATGTGGTATTTCTGGATCTGGTTTCAAGTTGACACAGCAGGTTTGATTTGATGCTGGTGTATTTCCAGTTTAGTCCATAAAAGAAACTTCATCCACCACCAAGATACTGAGCCTCCACTCTCCACTCCCAGTGCTTCCAAGACTCCAAACATTCCGGAGAGTCTAAGAACACAAGGGAAAGAAGGGGAAACAGTGGGAGAAACCAACTAAGAGAAAGATATAACTAAAAGGAACACAATACAGATAAAAGGAACAATTCTGTAATAAACTCAATAAAGAAATAGTGTAACACACCACAGTTTCCAACACTTGTTCCCACCTTCACCCTTCATCATGTTTCAGTGGGACCTAAATTTAGTTCTGACGCTACCAATGTGTGCCCCTTTCAAGCTGCTACACAACTGCCTTATCAGGCTTCCTACTATCAAGACAGCCATTCTATTACTAAAATCATCTGCCTAGAGTGTCACTGAGCTCCAGGCTTTGTCATCTAAGCCTCTGTACCTCAACATCTTCCCAGACGAGCTGGTCCTTCACACTAGAGCTTCCTTCCTATTGAAAGTTGTCACTCCCTTTCATGTAGGCCATTTGATCACCCTGTCTACCTTTTATGTTCCCCCCTCATCCATCAAAGGAAAAGGAGCAACTCCAGTAGCTGGACCCAAAAAGAGCATTGTTGTTCTACCTTTACTGCACAAAAGAAATGCGGGTGGACAAACAACTCTTCGTGGGGTATGTCTTAGCCCAGAAAGGAAAGGCGGTGCAGAAATAGACCATGTCTCCATGGATTGTGCTCTGTCTTAAAATCTGCTGCGCACTGGCCAAGATGCAATCCCCTTGAGGATTTGAGTGCTCATTCTACCGAAGCCAAGGCTTCCAGCACTGCGTTAGCATGCAGAGTTTTGGTCCTGGACATCTACCAGGCAGCACATGGGCATGTATATGTACAAATTTACCAAGTATTTCTGCCTGGACACTCTGGTCCGGAGGGACAGGCACTTTTCACGCTCTGTCCTGCAGGACTTTTTAGTGTGAAATAATTTCGAAGACTCACCTCTGGGAAGGTATTACTTGTGTATGTATTGTAAGATAAGGAATGTGCAGCTACAAGTCTCTCTCAGATGAAAAAGCTACTTACCTTCGGTAGTGCTTTATCTGGTTCTGAATACAAAAAAGCCTGGCAGAATGGAATTACACCAAACTTGGTATATAAGCAAATCTTTATTGAAGGAAGTGCCTTTGCTTGGTTTGGTGTAAACCTGTTTAGTAATTTTTCAGAGAATAGTGTTCCGGTCTGGACTTGATGAGGTTCACTTTTAGAGATATCTGGACTGTTAACCTATGGATCCTTCACAGACTCCAATTGAAATAAATAAAGCCACACTGGACTAGGGCACATTTTCTCCCATCATCCACTGTGGATTTGTGAACTCATCTGTGGATTTGCAAGCCTGCTAAGCTCTGAATTGCTGGCCATCACAGAAACATTGGTGTTGCAGCCTCCTAGCACAGTCAGCAGAGCACTCTGTTGGAAAAAAATGAAAACAAAAAGGGCATTAGGGAGCAGGGTTGCACTATTTTTTTTGTGTGTGATTGATATATATATATATACAGCAAGGTCCGGAACCAGGAAGCCATATCCCAGCAGTCCAGGTCGGGTTCCGGAAAGCCCATAAAATGCATAATTACTACTCTTAGTTCAAGGATAACCAGGACGCCTCCGAAGTGCTATAATTACATATAAAGTTTATTCAGAAAAAATGATTTCCCCTCGAAGGCGTTTCGGCCGTAGCCGTGGTCACGGATGGAGTGGGTCTGTACTATATATGATTAAATAACCAATACAACAGAAAACGGACATCAACACAAAACTCCCTGGTATCACTCTGGCAGTGGCGGCCATCTTAACATGTCTTGATCGTATTTCATAAACAGTATTTAGTCACAGATTCATTACTAATTTCTATGTAATTTAATGGAGAATGTGATGCAATCAATCAATAATCATGATTATTTGTTCATATATTACATAATTCATAATTCAATCATATATTGGTCCATGTTAGACACTTGATGTTAAGAATCTATATTCAGAAATAACAAAGCTGGTAAATCTCAAATAAGCACAATCATACTTACAATGCTTTAAATATATTAAATGCACAGCATGGAACTAGCCCCAGTGGGCACTGACCATTATTCAAGGTGCTTCACAAGACCAATAAAATATTCAAATATATTATATATACAGCACTCCACCACTGTCTCCCCTAAATCAATAATTTTCTCTGTTCATATACCTCATTAATCAACTGAATATGATCTTGTACTGCCACGCACTTCCTACACTGACACCATTAATGTGCACAGAGATGTTCTTTCCAATAAAGTGAATACACCCATAATCAAAACAAATGAAATAAAACCATCAAATGTAACTCATCCTAGTATGGCTCATAAAATCATTATTTAACTTCTCATCTCAACCCAAATGTATACTCATTTCCTCACTGGAGTTCAACCCTGAGGGATCAAGTGTATCAAAATGTATTATATATTTAGATTCCAAAATTTTCAATTCTCATTCTCTATTTCCTCCTCAACTATTTATTTTAATTTGATCAATCACTACAAATCGAAGTAAGTTTTCATTTCCAAAGTGCACATCATGAAAATGTCTCGCTATAGGATAGCTCTTATCATAATTCTTAATGGCTCTTCTATGTTCAAGCACTGTTTTCTTTGCAAAGTGGATTGTACTCCCTACATAAATTTTATTACAATGGCATATCAAACAATATACACAGTATGCAGTATTACAATTGTAGTTTCCTTTGATGATATATTCCCTCACCCTGCTCTTCATTTTCAACTTCTTGCAGTTAACACTGTTTCTGCATGCATTACATTGCATGCAACAGTAGAACACAGATGGTACCATATTAGTCATATTGTTCTCACGTATCACAAAATTATGGCATAAACCATCTTTTAAAGACCTGCTCTTTCTAAAAGTTACTTGTGGTATGTCACTTAGACATTTACATAATACTGGGTAAGACATGGCAACTTTTGCTCAAGATATTTTTCACATTAAACGATTGATTACTATATGTCGTGAGAGATCTAATTGTTGCCATTTTTTCTTCTTGGTCAGCACACACCTTATATAATTGGTCTTCCCTACAGGTCTTCTCCACCTTTTGTTTTGCTTTTATAAGGACCTTGGTGCCGTATCCTCTTTCACTGAATCTTTCACACATAACTTCACATTCTTTTTGATAGTCAGACATGCTACTGCAAATTGGCTGTGCTCTTAACAACTCCCCGTAAAGAATACTTTGTATTAAACTGGTAGGATGCGCACTACGGGCATAAAGTAAGTGTGTTACCAGCCTTCTGCTTCCTCTGTAGCTTAGAGTGAGAGTATTATTCCTCACCAACACTTCAACATCCAAGAATTCAATACATGTTGTACTATGCTGTTCAGTAAACTCCAAATTAAATTTGTTCTGATTCAAATCCCGAACAAATCTCGTAGCTGATACTTCATCTCCTTTCCAAATTACAAAAATGTCATCAATTAATCGACACCATAAAATCACATTCTCATCACATTCTTTCATTGTGTCAGACACCAGTTCCTCCCACCAGCCCATGAATAGATTAGCATAGCTAGGGGCAAAACAGGTACACATTGCAGTCTCCTTAGGTCGCCTGTATATTTGGTTTTCGAAGATAAATAGATTGTTCTTCAAACAATAACCAGTCATATCACATAACATCTCAGTATGGAATAACAGCGAAATAGATCTTGCTTGCATATAATGCCTGATCACTTTTAAGCCCAAATCATGATCAGTACTAGTGTAGAGACTCGTAACGTCCAGAGTCAATAATAAATAGGCATCTTCCCATTGTATCCCCTCTATAGTTTTTAAAAAATGCGTGGTATCCTTGACATATGAAGGTACTGTTTCTACAAAGGGGCGAAGATAATGATCAATGTACTTAGAAGTATTCTCCAGAAGAGAACCCATAGCTGAAACAATTGGTCTCCCTGTTGGATCTGATTTATCCTTATGTATTTTAGGTAAAAGGTATAATATAGGGATTTTTGGATGGTCACATTTCAAAAATAGATATTCCTCCCATTCTATCAGACCCCTCTCTCTTGAATCAATAAGCATCTCAAAGTATTGATCATTCATTTTTTTAACATCATCTCTACTGGTCTTCATATAACAACTGGTATTGTTCATCTGCCTTTCCCTTTCTGCCAAATACTTGTCAACATCCAGTACAGCTACATTGCCCCCTTTATCAGATTTCCTGATAACAATATTTTTATCCTTCAAGCTTATTAAAGCTTTATACTGTGATCCAGACAGATTCTTTTTCTTCATATTACTTGGTTTATGTCTTATTTTCTTCAGTTGTTAGTTACTTCACGCTCAAATACTTCTATTGCATCACATTGGATAGCTGGCAAAACGGTGGGCTTGGGTTTAAACGTACTCGGGCATGTTTTATCTAAGCTTATGCCCAACACTTCCAAATTCTTAATCGAATCTTCATGAGCTACAGAACCATCATGTAGATCAGTCAACCTATGCAAAATTTCAATATCCGAAATACAAAGTTTACTCAAATCTTGATTGCTTTTTGTATTTTCACAATCATTAACCTTGGTATGATACCATTTCCTTAGCTTTAATTTTCTAACAAACTTAAATGTATCAATTCTAGTTTGGGTATAATCAAATTTACCGGTGGGGCAGAAAGAGAGGCCCTGAGACAGAAGCCCCTCTTCTTCAGCAGATAAATCTCTGCTGGAAAGATTGACCACATTCATTATATTCACTTGCGAGCCCGGGTCGCCATTCCCATAGATCTTGTGTTTTCTCTTGCATCTTCTCTTTTTTGCTTGTCTGTTCCTCTTCCTTTTCCTCTTGTCCCTCTCCCTTTGCCTCTCTGAAAATAAGGTTCTTTGTGTTGTTCTGTCCTTCCTTGATTGAGAAGTTGAAATTGCCTCAAAAAATTAGATCAATTAGCAGCTTTGTCAGGTACTAATCCTTTCGTCAACACGGAATCGGATACATCTCATAAATTACTGTCCGAGACATAATTCTCCTCTTGTTCCCTTGGAGGCAAACCTTTCGCCTCAGTATCTCTGGGCACTTGCTCTGATATTTCTTCAGTGTACATATGATCGTATTTCCGGTGAAAAGTAAAAATTCTCCCAGCCTGATAGTCCTTAAAGTCTTGTATGAATTTTCTCCGTTTTTTATTTGTAATTTCTTCTTCAAATTTAGAGAGCTTCTTCTCCAAATTCTTCATAAATTCATCCACCATCTCCTGTGTAGTAACTTTTAACAATTTTCATCATATTTAAAGAGCTCTGTTTTGAATTTTCTGCCCATTCCTCCAACATTTCAGGGTCAGGATCCTCATAAGTTGGTATTGTTTAAATTCTTAAGCCTCTAGGTACCCTTTCCACCTCAATATATCTTTGTAGGGACTCAATTTCCCACCACTTTGATAGCTCTTTTTTATGTAGTCTTTCCAATTTATCATACATTATTTGCAATCTCACCCCAGACCTTATATTGCTGGGGCCTGATTGATCAGGCTGAGTTTCCTCCATTTGGAAAAATAATAATTTATTAGCTTTTTCTTTCCGTCGAGCCTCTAGGGAGGAAGCCATATTTCTCCAAATCCAAAATATCCTGTATATATGTATTAGGCACTTCAAATGGATGTGGATTTGAAGACAAATCTGCCTTCCATATAATCCACTCTGCTATTGAAAGTCCTTTTTATGAACGCCACTAAAATATTGTATTCAACCACCTTTTTATGTTGTAATTTTCTCTTATATATTGGCAAACCTAAACAGGCAGTGTGCTTGGCTGTTCTTCCACTTTATCACATCTGTTGCATAGAGAAAATCGGAGCGTGTGTAAATTACAAGTCTTATATATAAACACGCCGCTAAAATATTGTATTCAACCACCTTTTTATGTTATAATTTTCTCTTATGTAGTGGCAATCTTAAACCAGCAGTATGCTTGACTGCTCTTCCACTTTGTCACATCTGTTGCACAGAGAGAGTTGGAGCATGTGTAAATTACTAGTCTTATGTATGAACACGCCCAATTACTATTGGGGTTGATCCTCGTGCCATTGAGTTTCTTAGTACCACTGTTTTTAGATTAACCCAATAACGTAAAGAATATACTGTCCCATCTCCAACATCAATGGAAAACGTCAAATGGTACCCCCAAAATCAGATAAGTAGATGTTCTTTAGTCACCAATGCTCCATATTACAACCGGGATACTTCCCGTCATATAGTGTAAGTCAAATCTCAAAACATTGTCATTGCGTTCGATCAAATGACAGTCAAAACACAATCTAAGAAAATCAGTCAAAACACAGTCTAAAATATACATCTAAAACGCTTCACATACCAGCCAAATTGTTGCCACGCGGTCACTGTTTCATCCCATCACTCAAATGCCTACGTTGCCACATGAACAAATTCTTAGTTTTATAATCGGAAGAACTACAGTGGTTGAAAGTGTTACCAATGCAGTCGCCTCCGCACTCAAATGCTGACGTTGCCACATGAACAAATTCCTCATTTTGTAATCCGATGAACTCCGGTGGTTGAAAGTGTTCCCAATGTAGTCGCCTCCGCACTTTCAAAATAAGTACTTACAGCGAGGTCGGGAACACGGAAGCCATATCGCAGCGGTCCCTGTCCGGTTCCGGAAAGTCCATAAAATGCACAAATACTCCTCTTAGTTCAAGGATAATCAGGACGCCTCCAAAGTGCTATAATTACATATAAAGTTTATTCTGAAAAAATGATTCCCCTCCAACGCGTTTCGGCCGTAGCCTTGGTCACGGAGTGGGTGTGTACTATACATGGTTAAATAACCAATACAACAGAAAACAGACATCAACACAAAACTCCCTGGTATCACTCCGGCAGTAACATGTCTCAATCGTATTTCATAAACAGTATTTAGTCACAGATTTATTCCTAATTTCTGTGTAATTCAATGGGGAATGTGATGCAATCAATCAATAATCATGATTATTCGTTCATGTATTACATAATTCGGCTTTGTTATTTCTGAATATAGACTCTTATCATCAAGTGTCTAACATGGACCAATATATGATTGAATTATGAATTATGTAATATATGAATGAATAATCATGATTACCCTGATTCTCAGGCCCATTTCGTGGTGAGGGAAGGGGTGGAGGAGGGGTACAAAGGTAACCTCTGTCAAAAGACAAAAGAGTGAGGAGCTGGTCACAAACTGAACATCGTCCCCCACTGAAATGGCGTCTGCCTGTCCTGTGTGGAGGGACAGGTGGAAGTGAGGTAATTCCGCTGACTTTGTGCGCTGTTGCGGGAGGTTGTCGGGAATCGCCATTCAACTCCTCATTGGTTAACATTGGGCCCTATGGGGTACAGTGGCCAATGGTGATGTATGCCGACAGTGACGGTATGCACCGCCGCGGACGTGACCGCCATTTTCTATCTGATCACTCACTTGCTACCTGACCTTCAGCAGGAGAGGACCTACACTGCTTGTGCTGCTGTGACCTATGTCTGGAACCTACCATGGCTTGTGTGCCTGGGGAAAGGGCCCCTGCTTTTACCTCAGCGCAGTTGGAGCAACTGGTGGATGGGGTCCTACCCCAGTACAGACTGCTGTATGGGCCTCCAGACCAACAGGTGAGTACACTGTGAGCACGATGCATGTGGCACGAATGCATGGAGTGGTGTGTGTGAAGGCCTCGTGTGGGGGGGTGGATGGATATCCCCTGGGCGGCGTGCAGCTTGTGTGCGGGGCCATGTGGGCAAATGGTGATGTGAAGGGCTATGGTGGGACATAAGTGTTACAGGCAGGTCGGTCTGACTGAAACCATTTCCTGTGTGTATTTCTCTGCAGGTCAGCGCCCATCAAAAGAAGGGTATATGGACCTAGGAGGCATAGTCCACCGACGCTGAGGGCAGCAGTGGGACGGAGGGCGAGGGGAGCACCACGGCAGAGACTGCAGTGGACAGTTAGGACATAGATACCTCCTTAGATGGAAGCTCCCTGGCGGTGGCGGACACCTCTGTGACCACCCCAGCTACAGCCGCCACCCTGTACCAGCACCGCCCTCCCAGCAGCCCTGTCCCAGTTGGCCCTGCTAAGTAAGATGGCTATTGACCTCCTGAGATCCCTCTCTGTAGGGCAGTCAACAATTGTGAATGCCATCCAGGGGATGGCAGCCCAGATGCAACAGACTAATACATTCCTGGAGGGCATTCACACTGGCTTGGGGGCCCAACAAAGATCAATCCAGGCTCTGGCCTCCTCTCTGATGGCAGCCATTGTCCCTGTTTCCACCCTCCCCCCTCCAACTTCCTCTTCCCAATCCCATTCCCCTCAACCCCAACCTATCCCAGGCACACAGGCAGACAAGCATGCACACAAGAGTGGCACAGGCAAACACAAGCACCACACATCATCCCACAGGCACTCACACAAACACCATCTAGATGCAGACATACCAACATCCACAATTTCCACTGTCTTCCACCTCCTCCACCTCCCTCCCAGTTGCGTCTACACTCACACCTGCATGCACTACATCCTCATCCACTACCAGCATCACCACCACACCTAGCAGAACACACACCTCACTGGCAGACACTTCCACAACAGCCATGCACACGTCCCCTGTGTCCTCTCCAACTGTGTCTGTCCCCCCTCCCAAGGTGCACAAACGCAAGCACTCAGACACCCAACAGCCATCCACCTCACAACAGCATCCAGCCCATGCATCTGCACCCAAACGCAGAAGACTCCTCCTACAACCACTCCCTATTCCTCCACTCGCAAACCTTCTCCCTCTTCCCGCCCCAATGTCCCTAAGAGGTTATTCCTCTCCACCATTGACCTCTTCCCTACCCCCCCCATCCTTCACATCTGGTCAGGGTGGCAAAAACCCAGGCAAGCACCTCAGCCACCAAGTCCATGGGCCCAGTAGTCTCCACACCCACTCGTGGTGGGAAAGGATCCAGGGCACCAGGCAGCCTCAAGGAAAGGATACCTGCCCCAGCTGCAGGCCGGAAGAGCAAGGAGCCTGCCTCAGCTGCTGCCAGGAAGGGCAAGGAGTCAGCACCAGCAGGCAAGAAGGACAAAGGGCCTGGTGCAGGGACTCAGACGGAGCCCCCACCACCAACCATGGTTGTGCAGCCACCCGAGGCTGCAGGGGATGGGCAGGAGCTTCCCCCCACCAGCAGCAGCAGCACCACCACCACCAGTGGGCAGCAGTCCGAGTCTGCAGGGGGTGGGCTGGAACTTCCCCCCCCTGCAGCAGCAGCACCACCACCAGTGAGTAGCCGTCTGAGGCTGCAGGGGATGGGCTGGAGCCTCCCTCCAGCAGCAGCAGCACCACCACCACCGGTGGGCAGCCGTCCGAGGCTGCAGGGGATGGGCTGGAACTTCCCCCCCACCAGCAGCAGCACCACCACCACCACTACTGAGCAGCCATCCGAGGCTGCAGGGGATGGGCTGGAGCCTCCCCCACCAGCAGTTGTAGCAGCACCACCACCACCACTGAGCAGCCGTCACTGCCGGCAGACGGTATGTAGTCCTGCCTCCATGGGCTGCTGTGCGGCCTGCCCCCTGCAAATCCTGTGGGTATGACACCCAGCTGAGAGACTGTGACCTTGCAATCCACAGGATCAAGAGCACAGGGCAAGATGCCCCCTCCAGTACCAGTGGGTAAAACACCCACCAACCCCAGCCTCCCCAGGATCAAGAGCACAGGGCACTATGCCCCCTCCAGAACCAGTGGGTAAGACACCCAACAACCCCAGCCTCCCCAGGATCAAGAGCACAGGGCACGATGCCCCCTCCAGAACCAGTGGGTAAGACACCCACCAACCCCAGCCTCCCCAGGATCAAGAGCACAGAGCACAACGCCCCCTCCAGAACCAGTGGGTAAAACACCCACCAACCCCATCCTCCCCAGGATCAAGAGCACAGGGCACAATGCCCCCTCCAGCACCAGTGGGCAAGTCACCCACTTGAGAGACTGTGGCTTTTCACTCCCCAAGACCAAGCACAGGGCATGTTGCCCCCTCCAGAGAATGTGGGCAAGTCACCCACTTGAGAGACACTGGCCTTGCACTCCCCAGGACCAAGCACAGGGCATGTTGCCCCCTCCATAGATTGTGGGCAAGTCACCCACTTAAGAGACTGTAGCATTGCACTCTCCAGGACCAAGCACAGGTCATGTTGTTCCCTCCAGAACCAGTGGTGTTGTTCCATCTGCCAGCTTGGGTACCCCCATCCCCCTGAGGTGCCCGCCTATTTTCCAACTGATGCCCCTGCCGTGTTCTGTCCGTGTTGGCCCAGGTGACAAGTGGGGCCTTGGGCTTAGGCCTGTGGCCCACGCACATTGAGGACTGGGCAGTGTCCCTTGAACTGTACATATGTATATACCATTACATTGTATTTTCGTATTTCTACTGTGTTGTTATTATTATACTCAGTTTTGCACATTCCTGTTGTCCTTGCATTGTTCCTCAGGGGTACGGGGTAAATACGTTTTATTACTGCAGCTGATTGTGTGTATGGTGTTGGGGGTTGGAGTGCGTGTGAGACTCTCTTTTTCCTTCCTCCCTCCCTCCCCTGTGTGCTAGGCGGCTGTACTCACCGTGGTCGTCTTCGCCGTCGCTGGTGTTCGTGGTGGAGCAGGATGTAGAAAATCATTGGATATATTTGAAGTTCGGCTCCATGGCGGCGTGGTTCTTCCCTGTGTCTCCAAAGGTCAGTCCTTTCCCTTCTGTGCATTGTTTCCGCCAGGCTTTTGATGTCGTTTGTACTGCTCTGGAAAAGGTGGTGGTTTCCAGAGTCTTAAGATGGTGGGTGGAACATTGACTTCCGCCTGGCTGTTGGAGGCTACTGCCGTGGTGGCTGTTGTTTTCGCCCTGGCCGTCAGTGTGGTAAAGTGGCTGTCTATCTGAGTTCTCACCGCCATGGTCATAATTTGGCTGTAGCTACCACCAGCCTGTTGGCGGTATTACCGCCACTTTATCACCGACCGCCAGAGTTGTAATGAGGGCCAAAGTTCTTAAAAGCAAAGGTAATCATAACTTCATTAGAACCTTTACCTTGTATTTGTATGTAAATAGCTTAAGGTACAGACATATAAAACAATATTCAAATCTCACATAAAATATTATTCTTGTATCAATCAGAATATATATACAAACAATGGTACTGTTATTTTATTGAAACTAAAAATTACCCTACAGCAGTGGCAACATCACAATATTTCATATTACATGACAATTCCAAGGGTTCCCCTCTTTTGAATATTATATTTTAGAAACGTAGATCTTAAAAGGCATTTCTTGTGTAATAATGGCATAAGACATCATAAGAACATACACATTTGTACACTTGAAACCTCATTGGGCAGATACAAAAACAATTTACCTCTAAGAAATTTCTATATAATAGTATAAGCTGGATTGTAGTTGTTATAGCTTTTAACAACAAACTAAAGGAAAACACTGTATAAACGATGACACTTTTTGAATTCTATTATGTTAGAAATGGGGTCTCTGGTTGGCAGTCAGTTTGCACTCTGTCCAAGCAGGGATCCTCACTCTAGTCAGGGCAATGGAGATACACACTTAAGATAACTCCTGCTCACCCCCTTGGTAGCTTGGCACAAGCAGTCAGGTTTATCGCAAAGGCAATGTGTAAAGTATTTGTACCAGCACACTCAGTAACACAGTGAAAAAATTACAAAATGGACACCACACCTGTTTAGAAAAATAGGTAATATTTATCTAACTCAAACAAGACCAAAACGACAAAAAATCCAACATGTACCAGTCAAGATATGAATTTTCAAAAGAATAATAGTCTTACTCCATACAAAACAATAGAAACGTTGATTTTACACAAAGTAACTGGTTTGATTCAAACTTAAAGCCGCACAGGCGAGCGTGCGTTGGAAAAGTCAGCGATGCGTTGATTCCCTACTCGCAAGTGAAGCCGTTTGTTGTTTCTTCTCCGGTCGTGTCGGTGATGCGTCGTTTTTCTCTCCTGCAAGAGAGCGATGCCTCGATTTCCAGACGGGTACCTCGGATCCACGCAGGTTCACGATGACTTTGACACTCAGTGATGATGTATGAGAAATCAGGTCGCACGGTGTTGGGAAACCATGCTACGTGGAGTTTGTGTTATCAGAAGTCGCACGCGGGTGTTTTGTCGTTTCTCCAGCCGCAATATGTCAATCTCCCAGCCGCGATGCAGGTGGAGCATCGATTTTAGCCGCGAAGTGGGTGGCACCTTATTTTTCGCCCGCGTTGCAGGTGGTGTGCCTAAATTTTCCCGGCATGGTGTTCTGTGCGTGGATTTCAGTCCTTGTTCTGCCAACTTCACCTCTCAAGGGCACAGGGACTGGATGGGGCAACACTTGTCAGGGTAGGAGTCTCAGCAGAGAGTCCAGGTGCTGGAAGAGAAAGTCTTTGATGGCCCTGAGACTTCAAAACAGGAGACAAGCTCAATCCAAGCCCTTGGAGGTTCTTCACAAGCAGGAATATACCCCAAAGTCCAGTCTTTGTCCTATTTCAGGCAGAAGCAGCAACTGCAGGCCTACCCAGCAAAGCACAGTCACAGGCAAAGGGGCAGTACTCCCCCTCCAGCTTTTCAGCTCTTCTCCTTGGCAGATGTTCCTCTTGATTCCAGATGTAATATAAAAATCTGGGGTTTTGGGTCCACTACTTATACCCCTTTCTGCCTTTGAAGTAGACAAACTTCAAAGGAAAGTCTCTGTTGTTCACAAGATCCAGCCTTGCCCAGGCCTTACTCCATACTCACACCAGGGGGTTGGAGGATGCATTGTGTGAGGGCAGGCACAGCCCATTCAGGTGTAAGTGACCACTCCTCCCTCCACTCTAGCCCAGATGGCCCATCAGGATATGCAGGCTTCACCTCAGCTCCCTTTGTGCCACTGTCTAGAGTGAATTCACAAACAGCCCAACTGTCAGTCTGACCAAAACAGGGAATACACAAGCAGGCAGAGTCACAGAATAGTTCAGGCAAGAAAATGCCCACTTTCCAAAAAGGGGCATTTTCAAACTGAGAATTTAAAAACAAGCTTTACCAAAAGATGTATTTTTAAATTGTGAGTTCAGAGACACCAAACTCCACATTTCTATCTGCTTTCAAAGGGAAACTGCAGTTATTTAAAGGCAGCCCCAATGTTAACCTATGAGAAACCGAATTTGGCAGTATTTCACTATTATGACATGTAAAACACATCAATACATGTCCCACCTTTAACATACACTGCACCCTGCCCATGGGGCTACCTAGGGCCTACCCTAGAGGGGCCTTACATGTATAAAAAGGGAAGGTTTAGGCAGGTCGAATTGGCAGTGCACGACTGCACACACACACACTGCAGTGACAGGTCTGAGCCATATTTACAGGGCTACTCATGTGAGTGGCACAATCAGTGCTGCAGGCCCACTAGTAGCATTTGATTTACAGGCCCTGGGTACCTGTAGTGCACTTTACTAGGGACTTCCTCGTAAATCAAATGTGCCAATCATAGAAAAGCCAATTACACATACATTTTACACAGAGAGCACTTGCACTTTAGCACTGGTCAGCAGTGGTAAAGTGCCCAGAGTACCAAAAACAGCAAAAACAAAGTCCAGCACACAGTAAAAACATCGGAAGCAGAGGCAAAAAAGACAGGGGAGACCACGCCAAGGATGCCAGGTCTAACATATGAGAACATATGAGGACTTTAAAAATGACCTATTCCAATGGACTGACTACCAAGTATTAGTATGAATCCACTATTTCTGGTCTGTCAGAGCCTAAACACAACATAGCTACACCTTTGTTGACCAAGCCCATAATTTTAGTTTTACTTATTTTTAATCACAAATTCGTAGGCTGTAGTGATCCAATAAAGATGTCATCTTTTACTGAGACTTGTTGGAGGGATGACTAATGCTACAAGATCAGCAGCATACTTGAGACAGCAAATTTGTTGGTCCTTGAACTTTAGTGGAAATTAATTCATGGAGTTTACAAAAGATGGAAGGTTGGCAAGAACATCGGTCCAGTGTACAAATTTGCTCGAGGCCATTTCTTTTCAATATTTTGGACGTCAGACGGGTTGAATTAGCTGTTGCCACCTGTAGCCACGTTTTCATGCGAAGAGGCTCGGTGGGGTTAAAAGATTGTGTGAAGTACCCCGATTCATGAGATTACCCCGAGGCTGCAATGTTCACAAACCAAATTATCTGGCTGACTTCTGGATCTATGTTCTGTTTAGAGCGGCATCAAAACCATTGTAAAGTATAGGGAATCAAAGAAATGGTCATTAATTCGGTATATCATTCTTTTTAGTTCACATCTTTATTTTGAGCGCTTGTCACCTCCCCTCCCCTGCTGCCTATTTGACAGAATCTTTGATCGGATCCTTGAGCGTTGGTATAGGGAACACCCGTATTTATACTTTTTTTAGCGCCGCATTTGCGCCGCTTTTTGACGCAAAACGGCGCAAACCTACAAAATACAATGGCATTTTGCAAGTTTGCGCCGTTTTTGCGTCAAAAAACGACGCAAATGCGGCGCAAAAAAAGTATAAATACGGTAGGTGACTTTGTACCTCTCAAAAACAGTTTATGGGTTTGTTTCTGGGCATCTCAATTTGATCTGAAAGGTAAACAACGTTACTATGTCTAATTGCTTATTTATACAGCGGGCAGGAGTAATTGTATCTAAAGTATCAGCCTTCAAATGATACACAATGAGCGTTCACTGCTACCGACTGTTCTTTACCATCTCATTAAACTTGACCGACTTTCACTACTTGTGCTAAACAAAATAAAGCATTAGTGTCCAGAACACAGATGCTTACTCTAGTGTTATTTTCAGCAGTGTTATTTATTTGACAGGACAATTTTGTACGAGTATTAGCTACCGATGAGATTCTAGAATGCAATGCTTTATTTGAGCCGGTGTTTCCGTTGCTGGGCACTGGCACTTAGTTTTGGGGACCAACACTTATTTTTCTGCCTCAAGCATTTACTGCGAGCAAAAAAGCCTTATATAGGAAAGACGGGTGAAGAGAAAAACGAAAAAGCTTCAGAAAGGGAGAAAGCAGAAAGCTGCAATAGTGAGCTGAAGGGACAGGGAGTGATTGTAAATGGCTTAAAGAGGCCCGAGATGGCTTCAGAATTACGCTGCCTCGGTATTCCGTGCTGCACAATTAATTGCAGCAGCCATGTGTTTCAGAGGAGAGTTTGTGGGACCAGCACGTATTTATTTTCAAAATAAGCACCGTTATAATGTTATAATGGATCATTGTCTTTATCTGAAAGATAGTTCGCAGAGTGGTAAGGGAAAAGGTACCTGTCCGGCTGATCTTTAGATTCCCAGTTAATAATTCAGTTTTGCCAGTTATAATAACATCAATAATGTGATCATGCCGTCTAGGTGAAAATACTAAGTTAGGTGTATTCCCTACACAACAGATGAACACAACTGGCAGTGCTCCTTGCTCATCACAAGTGCCAAAGTAGAAGCTAAAAGAGTTTACTTCATTGTGTTACTTTACATTATAGGGAACAAATGTGAATCATCTAGGAGGATGAAGACTCCTCGTATAGAAACTGCACACACAACAAAATACGCACTCATTCAGTACAGTACATGCACACAAGTATGAAAAATCATGTATGTGAATTTACGATAAATCATCTTGAGGCAGAGATTCAGTTAAGATTCGGAGGGGTAGGAAGGTAGTTACCACACACTGGAGATTAAGGGCCAGACGTATCAAACAATTTTGCAGTCGCAAATTCCGGCCGTTTAGAATGCAAAAATGCCATTCAAGATTTATGAAAGGCATTCGCAGGGCAATTTCAAGGAATCGCTAAAGTAGCAATTTCCTGAAATTGCGACTCCATTTAGGGAATCGTAAATTGCGATTTTCTAAATAGGAAATCGCAAATAGGGAATTCCTATTTGCGATTTCCAAAGCACATGTATAATGCATTTCCTAAATGCGAATTTGGCATTTAGGAAATGCAATTACTACCAAATTCAATTTGGTGGTAAGCATGTGCAATTTTTAAAAATGCATTATAAATGCATTTTTAAAAATGACATTTAGCGCACACATGCCCACAAATATTTTTTTGGGGTGCATCAAAGGGGGCCTTAGGCCCCCAGCACCCTGGGGTTTGCATTACCTAATTTGAGAATTCCTAACAGGAATTCGCAAATTAGGTAATGCAAAACCATTCGCACCTAGGGGCCTATAGGCCCATAGGGATGAATGGAGTCCCATTCCCTAATTGCGATTCTGTAATAGTGATTGCGATTTTTAAGAATTCACTATTACCGAATTGCAATTTTCATACATCCCATTTTGCATTTCTTAAATAGCAATTTCTTAAAAATCGCTATTTAGGAAATGCAAACCGGGACTTTGATACATCTGGCCCTAAAATCCCACAAAATTAAGGGATTGGCTGGCAGACTATTTTTGTTCCAACTAAGAAATTACAAAGATAAATGGCAATGAGCGGAAGATGATTTTCCACACAGCTTGTTGGCATTTTTGACTTTGTATGATGCCTTTTGAGTTTTGCAGTGCTCCTGTGATTTTTAGTGCCTCAATGATTTATTATTCTTTGATATCTTGTTTAATTTTGTATTGCTGTTTTCACATGAGAGTTTGGTATCGTCAGGAACTTCAGTAGCATCGTTTGTCCTGAAAAGCTGAGAAATGTGAGTTTCAATAGGAAAAAGTTGAGTATCTTCGATTTAGACTGAATGCGTTTTTTCCTTCTATAACATATCGGCTATTTGGATTGGCCATATCCTGCAAGTGTTAAAGAGACTCAGGCCCATATATATGGGAAAAGGACGGAGTGCGACCTGCACCAAAATTTGCAGCACTGCGCTCTGTCATTTTCCCAACGCAGGGATGTGCCGTATTTAAGTGAATACGGCACACCCATGTGTTGTCCCCTGCGCTGGCACTAAATTTAGCTGCAAATGCAGACATCCTTGCACTATCGTACAAGGATGTCTGCGTTGAGGGATGTGATTATTTATGTGCAGGAGGTGTTCCTTCTGGCACATACACAATCACTAATGGCACTTTGGCACTTCTGTGTGGGCTGCATAATGCAGCCCACACAGAAGTGCCAAAGCGTCATTTTCAAATGATTGTTTATGTACAGGAAGGGACACCTTCCCGCACATAAACAATCATTCCTGGCAATTTGCTCTTTCTGTGCGTGCAGAATGCAGCACGCATAGAAAAAGCAAAAAACGAGGAGGGGTAAAAGCATTCCTTCTCGTTGTGCCTTGCAATGGAGAGTTGTGACGCTCCAGTGGCGCTAGGGCCTCATACATATGCCACTTAGTTTTTTTTTAATTTACAAACTTTTAAAGAAAATCTTGTAACATTTTTTCCGAGATAACTAGTGACATTATTCAAAGTATAAAAACGGAGAACATGAAGAAAGTATTTTGCATAGATGCTCCTGCTGAAAAATAGTTAGGTACACTCAAGCAGACGTTTGTTGAAGTATCAATTTTGGAATATCTTCATACGTTAAAGAAGTTTAGGGCCAGATGTATCAAGCAATTTTGCCGGTCACAATTAGCCCATCGGGCCGTTTGCAACCAGTAAAAGTCTTCTGGCCATGTACCATCCCCGCAACCCGACAACATGTTGCATACTTGCAAAATAGGGACTGCGAGTCGCTATTAGGAAGGGACGTGCCAAGGGTGTCCCTTCCTAATAGCGGGTCGCAGGGCCATGTAAGAATGTTTTGCGACCGGGAATGCGGTTGCAAAACATTCTCAGTTACCACCAACTTCAAGTTGGTAGTAACCCATTTGCAAATGGGAAGGCGTCCCCAGGAGACCTCTTCCCATTTGCAAATGGGTGTGCAAACATTTTTGAAGAGCAGGGAGTGGTCTCACAGACCACTGCCTACTCTTCAAAAATGAAAAGAAAACTTTTCAGTTTTCTTTTTGTAACGCATCCCCTTTTTCTTTAAGGAAAACGGGATGCATTACAAAAAAAAGACTGCTTTATTTAAAAGCAGTTACAGACATGGTGGTCTGCTCTCCCCAGCAGGCCACCATCCTTGTGATTGTGGCCATTCCCAAATGGGTCGCAAATTGCGACCTGACTCATTAATATCAATGAGGCAGGTCTCTTGCGACTTATTTTAGAATCGCAAGCAGTGTCAAACACACTGTCCTACATCCCAGTTTGCGATTTCTTAATACCGAATCTTTGGGATTCGCTATTAGGGAATCACAAATCACACTTTACATACATCTGACCCTTAGTGTAGAAACAGATGCCCCTGAAAAAGCAGGCAGACTCCTTTTATTACAAGAGCAAGCAGATGACGGACAAACACCTGCCTTTCATTTGTCTCATGTTTTTTCATAGTCACAACAGAATTGGTGGGCTTAGCCATGAATTTGACATTTTTGATCTGCATTAGAGAATTATTTGAAAAATTAAACTGGTCATGGAATTTGCAGTATTTAAGAAGGATTCAATACAGAAACACACAACAAGCTAGGTGGACATTTATCTTTGCACTGTACGATTTTCACATAATTTATTTTCTTAGTTCAAAGAATGTGTTAGCGGATGCTTTGTCCTACGTCATCGCGCACTTGTGAGCAGACTGTAATTCCTCCTCATCATCATGTTGCTGAATAGTTCAGTTCTTGTTTTAGATAAGATCAGGATGGCACAAGACCATATGTATCTAAAGAGTGTAGAAGGCCTTCATCTAAATACTCATTTAGTTCAACAAAATGAACTGTTTATCAGCCAAAAGACAATTTTTATTCCTACTAAGAAACTACAGACTGATGTTATGAAGATGTGTCATGACTCAGCTATTTCTGCAGAAGGAGGAGATCTACTGTGGATTTTGTTCTATGATCTTTTTGGTGGCCAACTGTTCATTCTCATGTCCAGGAATGTTTGTGCTTGCCCTGTTTGTGTCCAGCATAAATCTTAACACTCTTAGCTCTTTGGATTTCTACAGCTGTTACCAGTCGCTCCTCAACCTTGGCATACAATTTCTACAGATTTCATAACAGACGTTTCTACCTTCAGAAGAGTCCCGTGCAATAATGACTACAATGAGGAAGGGGCCTGGCTAGGCCACCAAGATGGTGGTTGTGTTTTAATTCAGCTCCATCAAATCCCCAAAAAACCCTGCTTGATACTGCTTTACCCCAAAGTAATTAGGTATAGTACCCAAAGCATCAATGTGCTGACTCCTTAGTGTACAGGTGACTGACTCCATTGTGCCCTCTAACAGTGATGGTGCATCTAGAGATGAGAGTCAAATTGGTGATACCTAACTGGTGCTTCCCTATTGTGAATCCGTGGCTTGAGTAGTGACTCTGTAGGGCAGTGGCACCCTATGGCTGCGTGGACCTGTGGAAAGGAGCTGAAGGTTGCTCGACTCTGGTGGGTGCGGATGGAGGTTTAGCCCTGAGGCATCACGGGCAAAGGCCTGGCAAGCCCCAATGGTGCATGGAGGCCCAAACTCAGGACAAGCCGTGGCCTGGCCTTGGCCTTACCCCTACCACCTGTAAGAAGTGCTGTGGGCCACCTGGCCTCAGATGGGAAGATTGGGTGTCCCTTGCCCATCAGAGACAGTGGCAAAGTGGTAATGCTGCGACAATCTAGAGAGGACACTGCTTGCCACCAACCCTCCTCCTCCTGAACAGCTGAATGACCAGATATCCCAAGGGAGCCTCCTTTGGAAGAAGAATACATTACACTTGTTGTGGTCTACTAGTGGTGCTGGACGAGGCATGCTTTTGGCTGCTGGGGGGAAGTTGACTGGCTGGAGGGGGTGTGTTGCTGCTGTTGCTGAATCCTGGGCAGCACAGTTGCACTAGACACAGTGGGTCACTTCCCTCATCTTCCCTGTGTGGGGGACCAAATTGTTGAGTTGTACATGGACCAGAGCACATTGTACAGCCCTGAAATTTACAGAGGAAAACACTGAACAGCCTGTTAGGGATGCTCTGGTCACAGGGAAGAGTCGGATGGGCAAAGACAAGGCTCCAGTGCCCCCTCACCATGAGAGGATTGATTAATTAACAAAACAAGCTTATAGCACTCCGACTACTGTGGCATGGGGATCTTTGGTGAGAAGCTGGGGCCTGAAGTGAAGACGTACAGACCCTAAGCTGGCACTGGATAGCAGTATCAAATTAGTGGGCATAGTGATGTCATTACTTCAGAAAGATCTGAAAAACATAGCCGAAAGAGTGAACATCATGTCTCTACAATGGAAAATAAATGTCACTCCCTTGCAGCAGAGCTGCAATGTATTACTAGTGTTACTCAACAACTCTTATACTGAGCTGAAGACACTGAGGGCAGATCTAGATGTAACAATCTGACGCTGGTTGAAGTCCCTGAAGGGCAATTGGGGCAACATCTTGAGAAGATATTGGTGGATTGGCTCAGCTCCTGGATGATAGAAGAAGCTTGTCAAAGTGCTTCGTAGTCAAGAGAGACCATGGGCCTTAGCCGTGAGGCCTCTGCTGGGTGCATCCCTGCGGCCCACGTTTGCCTGACTTGAATTATTTCAACAGAGACGGCATCATGCGGGCTGCCTCACAGTCACCTCACCTCCAGTGCAACGCTACAAAAATGTTGATATTTCCAGTTTACATTGCCCACTTACAGCAGCAGGGGAAATTGTTTCTGCAGTAAAGGTCTAACTGCTTGTGATGCAGTAAACTTATGTGCATTTATACCCGACTATGTAGACAGTGCTTTCCAAGGCAAATCCCTTTTCTTGAAGTCTCTTGAAAGTGCAGTGGACTGAGTGAAGTAGAAAAAGAGCCTTGCCTCTACCAATAATGTCTTGAAAACCCCGGTTTTGTACACAGCACCCAAAGAGTAAAGATCCAGAAGATGGTGGTGAGGTGGGGAGAGCCATGCAGCGGGACACATCTAACCTTTCAAATGAATTCAACAACAGATGCCAGCAATGACAACGAAACTGGACAACACACGATGGAGAAAGTATCCGATGGTGCATGTGCTTGCTGATGCAGTCTGGCAAAAGAGATTTGGTACCCTAGAGATGCTGTTGAAACTCAACTTGGGTTGCAAATGGATATACATCTGAGAATGTCTTCAGGGTAATGGGAACACTATGCTTACATGGGGTACGACCTAGCAAGAGACTGACACATATGCATGTTAAAGGGCCACAGTTTTGATGTTGCTGTTATAAGTGTTATGGTAACAGATGTTATACGGGCAGATGTATTGGGTTGGTGGAGTTGGGGGTGGGAGTTAATTGTTAGACATGTTAAATGTTTTGTTTTATATGATGCTGGGAGTGCTCCTGAAAGTGTCTTCCTGCATATTCTAGGACAGCAAATGATTCACACGAGCAATGTCAAATCCCATCTTGTTATGTAAACGGCCTCAATTACAAGATTCACAGAGAGCTGGTGTCAGCCAATGTTAAGCAGCACCACCCAGACGTGCTTCTAGTCCAGGAGAGACCCATTTACCAAGCACTAATTGCAGGGTTTTGAGTTCGACATGGGCACACCAAGTGTTAGCTTCAAACATATAACTAACTTTGTGGGATTTACTTGTGCTACAATTATTCACAGTAGACCACATTAAAAACCAAATTCAGTTTTGCTCATTTTCACAACATGGAGTGTAAGGATTGACTGCGTTAGTCCCTTGCCTCCAGCCCCTTAAACATACGCAGGTATTGCAGAAAGGGTCTGTCATGGATATGTTTGTAAGGGTGAAACCAGTCCATCCTCTAGAAGGTGAAGACCAAGGCCCCAGTTGTGATCACAACAATTTAAGACTGCTGCTATTGCAGGGTCCACAATCACAGATTGTGGTTGTTGATTCACCTCTGCACCATACTATCCTGAGTGAGCTTTGGTCCTGGAACGGGAATTAACACGCGGAGACCACAATGTACGATCCCTTTGCCACATGTATAGTCCTGAATTCAGGCCTCCGAGGAGACCACCCCAGCCGACCCATAGTTGACAGCCAGATACTCTACATCATCGCAGCCAGCCTTGCAATTAAAATGGCTTCTGTTCTTTTTTGTGCATCATTCCTGGGATCTCTCTTTACTTTTTAAATAAGCAATTGGCTAAGAAATTACGAGGGCAGCCCATTGAAGCTGATCTTCTCGAAGGTTGATAAGGCCACACGAAAATGTTTTGAAAAAAATAGTGCTAAATTGTGTACTTTAAGTCATCAGTGTCAAATAGATAGGCAAACGTGATAGTTTCTAAAGACAGTTCATGGTGGGCATCGCTGAATTATTCAATTATGTTTATTGTATGCCTGCAAGTCTAGCCTTGCCCAGGTGTTTTGGGGGACTCCTACCATTTTACAAGATGTATATGGCCTCCCCTTTCACTTGTGCCTCTTGAAGTATATTCTCAGTCACATATTATATTCTGACAGAAAATATACATAGAGGGCATGGTTATAAAATGAAAGATTGCACAAATCGCAAACACTCAGGAGACAGCAGTGCTGTCCAACAGACCCCACGGGCTCAGACACTCATGTTACAGCGACCGCACACGCTCAGAGGTGAGGTTTTCATACGAGTACATTGATGCTACTGGCTCTGACTTCAGACCGCGTTCCTGATGAGCATGCCATGACAAGTTTTGTCAACAAAGATTATAACGTCTCGACATGAACCATAAAATAGTCATTGTGGCGAGTGCCGTCTATAACCGAGGAAAAAGCATCAGCAATTTATGTCCTCAGTTCTCTATGATCTATCACTCAAACATCAGCTTTACTTATGAAATTGAAATATAGGAACGCTGTCCTCAACCATCAGATTGACATTTCTTGAAAAGAAAACATTTTGATCCCAAATAACACTTTTTTTCATTTTGTGTAAAAAGAAACTCACATTCAGCAAACGCCTGTGCGTTTTTACATTATTATTTCACCAACATAATAGATTTTGATTTTTAATAAATCCACAAATTTGGTCCATAAGTACCAACTTGACATTTTCAACAAGAACATGTATTAAATCCAAACATGGACAAAATATGCTTCACTGTCCATGTATTACAATCAAATACCATAAATGCCCATCACGTACTAGGTGGTTGTAGTCAAATATTAGGGATTCCATCTTTAAGCCAAGATGCCCAGCAGAAATCAGCTGTGGCCACTGTTCTGCCAGTGATGGCCACCGTTATGCTAGTGATGGCCACAATAATACCAAGAATTCTGACAATATTTCCTCGATAGTCACCTTATTCCAGGGACGCTAATATTTGAGGAGTGGTCACAATCGTGCCATAGGTGCCCCCAATTCAGAAATAAATATATTTTAGGCCAGGTCCACCCCAATGGCTACCATGCCAGCAATACCGTAAGGAAAAACATCTTCCTAGTGCCATGGCCCCTGGATGCCCTGAATGGTCACGATATGCCAAGCTAGTCTACCCTATGTCAGAGTCTCCAGAATTAATACAATGCTCACAGTATGCTATGGAGGGTGATCCTAACCTCTACCCAGGGCCACTGGAATTCTGCGATTCTGCGGTTGCACTGTTTATGTATTCGTCACATTTACCTCATAACCCATCATCTGCTGCATAATCTGCAGTATTTAACAAAAAAAAGTTTCTAGCTCAAACGTCTCAATAGTTACTAGAAAGGTCGTGACGGGTTCCTGCATATTAGAAGGCACTTTTGCAAAGATTCAATGGTCATCTTTCAGTTGCTTATTGCTGGTTGTTAAACTGACACTAATGACGTGAAATCTTTGTCCAGACAGTGTTAAAAATGTATACATTAGAAGTAATACTATCACAAAGTTTAAGACACTATGGCCCATATTTATACTTTTTTAGCGCCGCATTTGCGTCGTTTTTGACGCAAAATCGGCGCAAATGACGCAAATACGGCGCTAAAAAAGTATGAATATGGGCCTATGTCTCATAATTTGGCGTTTATTGCTTCATAATTTGGTCAACACTGCCACATAATCTGGTTCTCCCCTGCTGCATAATTGCAATAGCCCTGCCTGTACTTACAATAAAAACTATTTACTAAGGAGGGTTCACCATGATGCATACAATGTCTGCCTCAGCCTCTACCATGGTGACAATCTCTTGTCAACCTCTCTCTTGTTTGATCACTATACTCCTTACTTTCTGTCTCTTCCGTTTTCCCGGTTTTTCTGTCACATGAAGATCATACTTTTATCTCTCTCTGTTTTCTTTTTTTAAATTCCGAATCACTGTTTCTTTCATACGACTACATTTCCTCATTTTAATGCTTCTCATCGTTATTTTTTTCTCCGTTTTTCTCCCTTCTATTTTTCCCTTATTCAAGGTTTCAAGCCTCCATATCTCCCCTTGATCCAATTTTTATGCTTCTAATTGTGTCTCCCTGACATGCCTTTGATTCCGAAAAACTCCCAACTTTCCTCTATTGTCCACCCTTCTCTCCTACAGCCTTTTTTCTCTTTTTGGTCTCCTGTTTTTTCTTCTGTTTTCACTGTCTTTCCGTTCCCCATCTTCCCTTGCTCCTTTCTCTCTGACACCATCCTTCCACTCTTCCTTCCATAACGCAGTCCACTCTTTTAACCCCATCCTCTGCTATGCGCCTGCATTGATTTTTTTTGGTTCCATTCGGCTATCTCTTGATGTAACCCGCTTATTAGTTTCGTTTTTCTTTCTTTCTTTTTCTGCTTAAATTGTTCTCTTCAATGTGTTTTCCTTCTTCACTGTTCTTTCTTTTGCACGTTTAATTTCTTTTTACAGTTACTGTTTTTCTTTTCTATCTCTTTGGAGTTATTTCAGTCTTTGTTTCTTCTATTCATCCTCCTCTTTTACCATCAGCCAGTCTTTGTGGCTCATATTTATCACAATTGACTCGTGTTTTTCATTTTCTCTCTTGTTTCCTATGTTTTTTTTCTTACCTCCGACTATAATTTGTTCCTGTTTGCTTCTTTTGAAACTGCCAATTGCTTTATTTTCCTTGTTTCTTGTTCACTTTTCTTTTTACCTCATTTTTCTTTCCTTCTAACTCTTTTTCTTATTTTCATCTTCCACTTCTTTTGTTCCAGCCCCCTCTTCATTCCATTCCCTCTTTTCTTTCTTTACTACTCTTTCTCCTTCTCAATCTTTCTTTTCACCTTCTGCTTTTTTCTCTCCCCACTTCATATTTCTAAGTTTCTCTCCGATCTTATTGCTTTCTTTCTTGTTTGCAACATGTCATTTGCCTTCCTTTCTTTTTCAACTCACTTCTATTTGGCCCTTTATTGTTTTCCATATTTCCGTATTTCTTTCCCACTCTCCATTTCCTTCTTTCCATCTGTCTGTCTGTCTATCTATCTATCTATCTATCTATCTATCTATCTATCTATCTATCTATCTATCTATCTATCTATCTATCTTCACATATTTCACAGCAAAGAGACATGGGCTAAGATATCTGCTACCCCTTCAACAAAAAGTGTCATTCCAAGCAAGTCACTGTCTCTACTTAATTTGATTGACGTATCTAGCAGAATTGGGGCCACTTTTCTCAGTGTCTGCAAGTGAGGAGTGGTGAACTGTGAAACAGTCACTTATTGAAGTTATCGCGGTGTGTGGCTCTGGCCCTTCCAGATGGGCGTTAGGGTGACTCCCCGCAAGAAGCCTTTGTGAAAAATACAGTCAAACTATGCAGTGTACTGAAAATGTTTCTAAAGAACTTATTTAAGAATCCATACGTTTTACAAGCAGATCTGATGGGCTTCTAATGGGAAATCCCTACACTCAAGTATCTGTACACAGATCATAGAAGCATTATTTATTTGCACCTGCAAATGTGCCTTTGATAACACCATTAAATGTTTCAGAAAGAACACACATTTCTGTGAGTTTAACTGCACACTATACATACATATGATATGTGACTTTCAAGAAAGGTCCCAATATATAATTTTTTATACTAGTTTCACTGAGTCCTGCCTGACTTCTCAAAGTAGAGTGTAATGCTTCCATTTTCTTACGATAATGGCATTACTCCTAGTCCTACTCCCTCGCCTTCCTTTTAACCAATGAGGCCTCCTGCCTCCCCCCTAGACCCTCCCTTCCCCTTTCAAAACCCCCCCCACCCTTATCCCCTCCTGTACAAAAACCAAGCCCAAGCTGCAACTCGGACAGTCCGTACCAGGAGGGTGGGAGGGAACGGAAAAGGAAGGCGAGGGAGTAGGACTAGGAGTAATGCCATTATCGTAAGAAAATGGAAGCATTACCTCCCGTCCCTCCCTCGCCTTCCTTTTAACCAATGAGACATAGCAAGAAACACACAGGAGACGGACATCGAGTTGCAAGACCTTTATTTTTAACATCCTGCACCAAGATCATCCCACAAATCACCTCATAGAGGATAAGACCCGGTGACCTAACACCGACTCCAAACTACCCAAGTCCGACAGCCTGTAATGATGCACAAACGTCGAAGGAGAAGCCCAAGTGGCGGCCCTGCAAATTTCCACCACAGACGTCCCCTGAAGCTCCGCCACCGTAGCCGCCATGCCTCTGGTAGATCTCCCCTGAATCCCTTGAGGAGGAACCACCTCTTTCAAGGAATAGGACAATAGAATTAAAGATCTCACCCACCGACTCAAGGAAGCCGTGGAAGGTTTTTCACCTTTGCGAGCCGGACCAAAATTAACAAACAGTGAATCCCCCTTACGAAAAGGAGCCACCACCCGCAGATACTCTAACAAAACCCTGCATACATCCAACGAATGCAAATGGACCTCCTCCCTTGAGGAGGGATTCGGACAAAATGAAGGAAGGATGACCTCCTGCCGTGAATGGAAAGAAGAATTGACTTTTGGAATAAAAGAAGGCACCGGAACCAGAACCACCCTATCGTGAATAATCTTACAAAAAGGAAAGGAACAAGCAAATGCACCCAATTCCCCTAACCGACGAGCCGAAGTAATGGCTACCAAAAAGAACGTCTTCAAAGATAGATGGCGCAAATCACAGTCCCCCAATGGTTCAAAAGGTGGCTCCGTCAACACATCCAAAACCAAGGACAGATCCCATGAAGGAAAAGAACGTACCGGGCGAGGAAATAAATTAATAAGCCCTTGAAAAAATCTAGGCATCAAGCGCCCTTCATCCTGAAGATTACGCCATGGTCCCCTGAAAGCCTGAATAGCTGCCCACTGTACCCGAAGAGAAGCCACTGACAACCCTAAATGAGCACTGTCCTGCAAGAACTGCATCACCTCAAAGATAGAAGCGCAGGTTGGATCCAACTCCCGACTTAAGCACCATGACGAAAACACCTTCCACTGTCGACCATAAGAAAGCAAAGTGGAACGTCTCCTTGAAGCCAGTAAGGTAGAACTCAAAGCCACAGGCACCCCCAGACCTGTCAATCCCCGTCGTTCAACTTCCAGGCCGTCAAGTGCAACCTCCTCAATGACCCCAATGGGAGGCAGGGAAACACCAGGGGAGACGGACAAAGGGGCAGAGGCCACATCCTCCCGTCCGCCATCAGCCTCAACAACGGGAACCAATTCGCCCTCGGCCAAAGTGGCGCAATGAGGATAACCCTGGACCCCAGATCCCTCACTCGTAACAGAAATGCCCTGAGTAGTTGAAAAGGAGGGAACGCATACAAAAGGCCCTGCGGCCAAGGACACGACATCCCGTCCACCTCCCATGCTTGGGGACACCGAAACCGGGAGCAGAAGCGACCCACTTTCGCATTCCCTGCGGACGCAAACACATCCAGCACTGGAAGACCCCAAAGCCGAACCAGACGCTGAAACAGAGACTTCCGGAGAGAGAAAAGTTGAGAGGAAGGAATCACTCTGCTCAGCAGATCCGCCCGAACATTTACCACCTGTAGGAGGCTGGACTGGCTTGTAGTGAGTACCTAGGGGTAGTTGCACCTTGCACCAGGCCCAGTTATCCCTTATTAGTGTATAGGGTGTCTAGCAGCTTAGGCTGATAGATAATGGTAGCTTAGCAGAGCAGCTTAGGCTGAACTAGGAGACGTGTGAAGCTACTACAGTACCACTTAGTGTCATATGCACAATATGATAAGAAAACACAATACACAGTTATACTAAAAATAAAGGTACTTTATTTTTATGACAATATGCCAAAGTATCTCAGAGTGTACCCTCAGTGAGAGGATAGGAAATATACACAAGATATATATACACAATACCAAAATATGCAGTAATAGTCTTAGAAAACAGTGCAAACAATGTATAGTTACAATAGGATGCAATGGGGACACATAGGGATAGGGGCAACACAGACCATATACTCCAAAAGTGGAATGTGAACCACGAATGGACCCCAAACCTATGTGACCTTGTAGAGGGTCGCTGGGACTATTAGAAAATAGTGAGGGTTAGAAAAATAGCCCACCCCAAGACCCTGAAAAGTGAGTGCAAAGTGCACTAAAGTTCCCCAAAGGACAAAGAAGTCGTGATAGGGGAATAAGGCAGGAAAGACACAAACCAACAATGCAACAACGCTGGATTTCCAATCTGGGGTACCTGTGGAACAAGGGGACCAAGTCCAAAAGTCACAAGCAAGTCGGAGATGGGCAGATGCCCAGGAAATGCCAGCTGCGGGTGCAAAGAAGCTTCTACTGGACAGAAGAAGCTGCGGTTTCTGCAGGAACGCAAAGGGCTAGAGACTTCCCCTTTGGAGGACGGATCCCTCTCGCCTTGTAGAGTCGTGCAGAAGTATTTTCCCGCCGAAAGAATGCCAACAAGCCTTGCTAGATGCAAATCGTGCGGTTAGCGTTTTTGGACGCTGCTGTGGCCCAGGAGGGACCAGGAGGTCGCAAATTGGACCAGGAGGTAGAGGGGACATCGAGCAAGACAAGGAGCCCTCTCAGCAGCAGGTAGCACCCGGAGAAGTGCCAGAAACAGGCACTACAAGGATGCATGAAACGGTGCTCACCCAAAGTCGCACAAAGGAGTCCCACGTCGCCGGAGACCAACTTAGAAAGTCGTGCAATGCAGGTTAGAGTGCCGTGGACCCAGGCTTGGCTGTGCACGAAGGATTTCCGCCGGAAGTGCACAGGGGCCGTAGTAGCTGCAAAAGTCGCGGTTCCCAGCAATGCAGTCTAGCGAGGTGAGGCAAGGACTTACCTCCACCAAACTTGGACTGAAGAGTCACTGGACTGTGGGAGTCACTTGGACAGAGTTGCTGGATTCGAGGGACCTCGCTCGTCGTGCTGAGAGGAGACCCAAGGGACCGGTAATGCAGCTTTTTGGTGCCTGCGGTTGCAGGGGGACGATTCCGTCGACCCACGGGAGATTTCTTCGGAGCTTCTAGTGCAGAGAGGAGGCAGACTACCCCCACAGCATGCACCACCAGGAAAACAGTCGAGAAGGCGGCAGGATCAGCGTTACAGAGTTGCAATAGTCGTCTTTGCTACTATGTTGCAGTTTTGCAGGCTTCCAGCGCGGTCAGCAGTCGATTCCTTGGCAGAAGGTGAAGAGAGAGATGCAGAGGAACTCGAATGAGCTCTTGCATTCGTTATCTAAGGAATCCCAAGAGACAGAGACCCTAAATAGCCAGAAAAGAGGGTTTGGCTACCTAGGAGAGAGGATAGGCTAGCAACACCTGAAGGAGCCTATCACAAGGAGTCTCTGACATCACCTGGTGGCACTGGCCACTCAGAGCAGTCCAGTGTGCCAGCAGCACCTCTGTTTCCAAGATGGCAGAGGTCTGGAGCACACTGGAGGAGCTCTGGGCACCTCCCAGGGGAGGTACAGGTCAGGGGAGTGGTCACTCCCCTTTCCTTTGTCCAGTTTCGCGCCAGAGCAGGGCTAAGGGGTCCCCTGAACCGGTGTAGACTGGCTTATGCAGAATTGGGCACATCTGTGCCCAAGAAAGCATTTCCAGAGGCTGGGGGAGGCTACTCCTCCCCTGCCTTCACACCATTTTCCAAAGGGAGAGGATGTAACACCCTCTCTCAGAGGAAGTCCTTTGTTCTGCCATCCTGGGCCAGGCCTGGCTGGACCCCAGGAGGGCAGATGCCTGTCTGAGGGGTTGGCAGCAGCAGCAGCTGCAGTGAAACCCCGGGAAAGGCAGTTTGGCAGTACCAGGGTCTGTGCTACAGACCACTGGGATCATGGGATTGTGCCAACTATGCCAGGATGGTATAGAGGGGGCAATTCCATGATCATAGACATATTACATGGCCATATTCGGAGTTACCATTGTGAAGCTACATATAGGTAGTGACCTATATGTAGTGCACGCGTGTAATGGTGTCCCCGCACTCACAAAGTCCGGGGAATTGGCCCTGAACAATGTGGGGGCACCTTGGCTAGTGCCAGGGTGCCCACACACTAAGTAACTTAGCACCCAACCTTTACCAGGTAAAGGTTAGACATATAGGTGACTTATAAGTTACTTAAGTGGAGAAGTGTGGCTCAATGGTTAGAGCGGCAGACCCTGAGGCAGAGATCTGGCTCAAGACCAGGGTTCAAGTCCTGCTTCGGCAGGTCTTGGGCTCAATTCCCCTTGACCAGATAATTCTCGCCTCGGTGCCTAATCTAATTCATGGGTCCCACTCTGCAACTCTGGGCAATAGCTTGCTTAATCTCCACAACGGCCCCAACAGCGCTTGGATGCCTGGCTTTGCCCTGGGGGTGCTCAGGAGTGGGTGCCTCACAGGGAAAAGCCAGGAGGGGTTCCATAGCGGTATGAGTACAGCGCCTTGAGACCCTAACGGGTGAGTAGTGCGCTATACAAGTGCTAATTTACATTTTTACAAGTGCAGTGTAAAATGGCTGTGAAATAACGTGGACGTTATTTCACTCAGGCTGCAGTGGCAGGCCTGTGTAATAATTGTCAGGGCTCCCTATTGGTGGCAAAAGAAATGCTGCAGCCCATAGGGATCTCCTGGAACCCTAATACCCTGGGTACCTCAGTACCATATACTGGGGAATTATAAGGGTGTTCCAGTAAGCCAATGTAAATTGGTAAAATTGGTCACTAGCCTGTCAGTGACAATTTGTAAAGAGAGAGCATAACCACTGAGGTTCTGGTTAGCAGAGCCTCAGTGAGACAGTTAGGCATCACACAGGGAACACATACCTATAGGTCACAAACTTATGAGCACTGGGGTCCTGACTAGCAGGGTCCCAGTGACACATAACAAACATACTGAAAACATAGGGTTTTCACTATGAGCACTGGGCCCTGGCAAGCAGGATACCAGTGAGACAGTGAAAACACCCTGACATACACTCACAAACAGGCCCAAAGTGGGGGTAACAAGGCTAGAAAGAGGCTACTTTCTCACACCACCCCCCGAATGTACGTAGCCCTGAGAGAAGGAACCCACTCCTGAGCCCACACAAAAATCTCTCTGACTAAATTGAACAGAGCCCTCGACCTGGTCCCCCCTTGCCGATTGACATAAGCCTTGGCCACTAAGTTGTCTGTGCGAACCAGAACCGCTGATCCCCTCAGGGAATCCTGGAAATGGACCAGAGCCAGGAATACCGCCCTCAATTCGCGCCAATTCGACGACCGACTCGCCTCCCAAGGGGACCAAAACCCCTGATTCTGAGCCGACCCCATCCATGCCCCCAACCGGAGAGGCTGACATCCGTTGTCACCACCACGGGTCTCAGAGGTGATAAAGACACCCCTACCCTCAGGTGGTCTGCATCCAACCACCATTGCAACTCTCTGTGAATCAATCCGGACCCTGGAACCCTGTCCTCCAGAGAACCGGACCCTGGTGCCCACCTTCTCAAGAACCATGTCATCAAGCACAGGAGATGGAAACGTGCCCAAGGAACCAGAAATATCACCGATGCCAAATGACCCTGCAGCCGCAACCATAGAAGATCTCGGGGAGCAGACAGCAACAATACCTTCGTTACCAAAGCCTGGAGTACACCCAACCTTTTTTCTGACACAGTCACCAACCCTGGAAGTGTCTGAAACCGAGCCCCCAGAAAAACTAGATCCTGGGACGGCACTAAGTCTGACTTCTCCCAATTGATTAAAAACCTGTGGTTTTGCAGGACCCCCAGAACTTGGTCCACCTGCCTCAGCAACAGGTCTCGTGATTGAGCATGAATCAAAATGTCGTCTAGATAAGGATGCAGAAACACCCCTTCTGAATGAAGCAAAGCCACCAGAGGAGCCAGCACCTTTGTGAAAATTCGAGGAGACGATTTTAGACCGAAAGGTAGAACGCAAAACTGATAATGGTCCTGACCCACAGCAAACCTCAGGAACTTTTGAGAGGATCTTGCCACCAGTACGTGTAGGTAAGCATCTTGTAGATCCAGTGACACCAGAAAGTCCCCTTGCCTGACCAATGGAAAATAGTCTGAATGGACAGTATGCGGAAATGCACTGTCCTGATCCAGGTATTCACCTCCTTTAGATTGAGCACCGGTCGAAATCCCCCTAAAACTTTCTGCACAAGAAACAAGACCGAGTAAGTGCCCAGGCCCCTTTCGTCTAGCGGAACGGGGGAAATGGCTCCCTTGACCAGTAAGTCCCGCACTCCGTCCAATAATGCTCTTCTCCGTGACCCCTCTGAAGGCAGAGGAGTGGGACGTACCCCTGAATCTGGAGGAACCCTCACAAAATCTATGACATAACCATTGGTCACAATGTCTAGAACCCAATGATCGTTTACATTGGCCTCCCAAGCCGAAAGAAAGTGACTCAGTCTTCCCCCAACCGGCCCTCTGCCAGGCCCACAGTGATTGTCAGGACCCCTTCTTGAAACCACACCGGGTCGCAGGAGCAGACTTCTTAGGCGAAAAACGCGGCTGAAAACTCCTTTTCCTAAATGAAAAGGATTTAGCATCCCTAGTAGGAGAAGCTCTGGAATGCTTCTTCCACCCTTTACCCGAAGAAGAACCCCCTTTATAAGGTAAGGCATGCTTCCGCTCCTTAAATGCCTTGGAAAGCATGGATGGCAATTGATCTCCAAACAAGTTACAACCTTCAAACGGCAGTCTCAACAAGGCTGCCTTTTCCCCTGGATCAGCCTTCCAGGAACGCAACCAGAGGGACCTACGAGCCCCAATCAAAGACCCAGACGCCAGAGCCGAAGTACGGACCACATCAGAAGACACATCAGCCAACAATCTGGCCTGCTGCTCCATACCAGCCAGGAGCTCTGAACATTCCGCCCCTTCCTGTACAGCCACCGCCAGTTTATCAAAGTCTTGTACCAATGACTGTGACGCATAAGCAGAATAAATCCCTGCCCTCAGCGCCAGATTCTCCGCAGCAAAAGCCCTCTTAAGACCTGAATCCACTTTACGGTCTGTGGCATCCGTAGGCACACAATCCTCCGGATTGGCTGCCGTTTTGCCAATCAGCGTAGCCAAAATAGAATCCAGGCGTACTGAAGGAGGTAAAACCTCCTCACCCTCAAGCAAGTAAAGTTTCTGAAGGAATCTTGGAACCTGAGCCTTATCCACATCCTTCCACTCACGAAACACCATATCCTTCACAGGTCCCTGAAAAGGCATGGCAAACTTCAAAGGTGTCTGATATTGAGGAAATAAATGAGAATCCGAGTTTGTAGGTTGAAACACTGGGAAACCCAAATTGTCCCGAACATGTGCCATCACTTCCCACATTTCTTCTCTGGAAACATATTTCCCCCCAGATGACGTCGATGGGGCCTCATCCTCACTCTCCGATGAGGACTTCCTTGCTGCTACCGATGAGTGCGCAGGCTTAGGCTGACCAGTCCTGGCCACGCCTGCTTGCAGTGCCCTGGTAACAGCCACCTCAATCATATCCTGCACCTCCTCTCTGGACATGAGGGGAGTACCCCTGTCTGGTAACTGTGAGGTCTCAGGAGTAGCAATGCTAGCCTCACCTCCCTCCTCCGAGGAGGAGGAAGATACAATCCTACGTCTTTTTGCTGGAACTTTAGGCATGATAAACCACCAAATAACACTGACTCTCACCCCAAAAAACTACCCTGTATATAGGCACCTGGTCCTCCCCCAACAGGGCTCCACCAATCCCTAAAAAGGTCAACTACTGTGGCCAAATTCATAAAAACCACAGGCAGAACGCCCGTCCTACCTGAAGAGCAGCTCAAAATCGAAGTCCCTCAGTTCCCCGCGGCTCCGCGGCGCGGAAACCCAGAAACCGACGCCCCAGCCACAGAGGGCCGGCAGACTCCGTCAGCCGGCCCCCAGTACACGCCTCCCGAGCAGCCATGCTGCTCGTCAAAGACGCGACCCAGCCGGCGCACTCCTCGCGGAGCTCCGCGTCCCGAGGAGTGCCTCCACCGACGACCTCCAGGCCCCGCCGTGCAGGTAAGAAAGGGAAAGAAAACCGTCTAGCGTGGGCTAGACAAAAGAACAGGAGGGGATAAGGGTGGGGGGGGGGTTTGAAAGGGGAAGGGAGGGTCTAGGGGGGAGGCAGGAGGCCTCATTGGTTAAAAGGAAGGCGAGGGAGGGACGGGAGGTAATTGTGATTATGGTCTTTGTTGTTTGGCTCCATAAACCTTCATATAGCTTGGAAATGGATTGAATATCACTGATAGGAAGATTGACTGATTTTTTCCTCAAATAGCAAGTAGTCACAGGTATTAGGAGTGAAACATTCACACACGTAATAGGTACAGCACAGATACAATTACAAGCTTCATAAACGAGTTGCAGTTTGGGGCAGCTGCGCAAGCTTCCTTCAAACAAACTAAACTGCTAAATTGTATTCAACAAGCAGCAACAATACAAGTTTTCCTCACCCAGGACAGGCAAATCATCATCGCTATCCAAAGCGAAAATATCCCCAAGCACAACAGGCACAGCACCGAAGCAACTGTGCAAGCCACATTCCCTTGGAACTGAGAAAGCACAGGCATTGGGCAAATCTTGATAAGAAAATAAAGGAAGCAGTGGTACAAACCGTTCACAAATCAATTAGGCGTACTTTAGAAAAGAGTTATTGTGTGGTAAAGAAGTGGGAGTGGGAGACTCCCTGACACCTCATATCAACTGCATAGAAGTATTTTTGTGCGGCATTCTCAGAAAAAAGGTAACCATTAGGAGGTCTTCATATACACGTTTTAATGGAAGGACGGTGAACTGTAAAGCTCTTAAACATGTTCAAAATGGGAACAAACACACAAACCACGTACACCATGTGGACGCCTTCACCACAAAAACCTGTTCTTTCATCAAGGTTGGAAATCTGCAGATCTCGGACTCCCGCTGCTATTCTTATATTCTGTAAGATGTCTCTATCTCTTTTTACATGAAGCTACAGATATGTCCCCTTCGCAGCCTCTTCAATCTTTGCTCCGTAACAGCGCCAGGATACACCCCAGGGGGTGACAGTTCGCGCTTTATAAATAATAAAATCAATACGATTCAATTCAGAAACCATAGGGGACTACACAGCACTTTGAAGAGTGAGCAGCAGAGCTCTCGGTCCAGTCAGATCTTTGGTCTGTGAACTGCAATAGCTTCTGGTTACAAAGGGCGTGATGAAAGTGACATGAGAAAAGGAAGCTTGTTATGGTTTAATATGCATCCAGTCCTTTACTTTTCCTTGTAGATGATCTCACTTTGAGTTTCAAGAACTCATTTCACCCTCTAACCGCTCCCAGACATGCGAGTGCCCCATAAACTCCCAGGCCGCTAGCATGCACCCATCCTTCCCTTAATGATAACACGTGAGTCTTTGGTGGTGCAAAGCAACGGCGGTTTAATCACATAAGAAGATCAAACATAACTGTTCAAATTGAAACCCAAGCATATACCGACATTATTTCCATAGTTGTTTGAGGATCCAGTTCCGTCAGTTCAGTCCAAACAGCACTCCCTGACAGCGCCTTGTATGATACCCCATTTCACCAGGGATCTAGCACTTCTGCGACCTCTAGGCTACTCTTTGCTGCCAAGTGTTGTGGATGGCCCTTGTGCCTAACCCAGGCTGCAAGTGTCATGTCCTCCCTCTGCTCACCCCTTGCTGACCATTTGCCTGCTCCCTGTTCGCCTTCCGTGAGGCATCCCAAAGGCATGCACTTGAGCGGCTCATCCTTTGGCTATTGTGCTCGCCTTGCTGTTCCTCTGTGCTGTCTCCGCCATGCTGCCTGTGGTTCCTCGACCTCAGTCAGCTCCCCCCACTTGTTCCCAGACTGTTTGCCTAGTTTAAACCTAGCTGCTCATGAGCCACCCCTATGTTCAGTAGAAACAGGCCCATGCCTACACCCGTCAAGTGTACCCCTTCTGGTTCGTAGTAGCCTTGTCTTTTAAGGTTGATGAGCCCATGCCTCACAAATCCCCACCCATTAGCTTTGCACACTTTAGACATGGTAATATTCAGCTTCTTCTTGGACCTTTCTACTGCTGCGTTAGTCACAGCTCCTCTCCATCTGAATCGAGATATGATCTCTGACCAAACTAGCTCTGATGGTCTAGGGAGCCTGGATACCGCAGTCAGCCCGGTTTTCATAGCCCTGAGTAAATCCCTGCACCCCAAGTCAGCTAGGTCGTTCCCTGAGATGTACTATTATTGCACCAGGTCTCCCCTCTTCTGCAGCATGTGTTGTATGGTGGGCAGCAAGTGTTCCCTTCGCATGCCCACTTTGCCAATTCAGAATACTGCTGTGTTGCACAGCCACATTCCCTCATAATCCTTTCACACCGACACCCACTGCTGTGCCCTCGCGATGAACGAATGGCCCAGAATCCTCACCATGCAAGCTTGTCCGGTGGGGTCTGTCGTGAGAAAAAACAACTCAACTTAATTTGGCCGAATGTCGCCCCAGAAGACTCCCATGGCCCACCGGCCTATTTGCTTGAGGCGCTCTGTGTTCTGGCCGCTGGCTGCCGATGTTGTAGCAGCACCCATGCGGAATAAGTGTGGTGCAAATTCTCTCAGTTGGAGGCCTGTTGCGCCAATGACCATTTTAACGACTGCGTTAAATTGGAAGCGGTTCAGTTATGAGCTGTCCTCATTCCGGAAAATCAGCTGGTCAGCCTGAATGCCACCCTGCAGGAAACTACTGTAGTGAGCTGGGTTCTGGTTGCAGTACCACTCCACATGTTTTGCCTGGTTTTTAGATGCAACTTTGACAGACATGCACAGGGTTCCTGCTAACCATGTCCCCCATGCCAGTATCCCTTCCCTAAAACAAGACACCTGGTAACTTGATCCTCAAGTGACAAGGCCCTTCAGCCCCTGTAAGTCCCTAGCAATCGGTACCCTGGGTACATAGGGCATGGGTACTGAAAAGGGACCCTCAGAGCTGCATTACAACTTGTGCCATTCTGAGGGACCTAGCACCAACCTTATGCAGACTGCCACTGCAGGCTGCGTGACAAGGTGCTCCCAAAATTGAAAACACAACACGGCACACAGCCGGTGTGCCATGTACCCTAACACTGCATCTAAAATATGTAAGTCACCCCTCTAGCAGACCTTCCAGCCCTAAGGCAGGGTGCATTATGTTACATGTGAGGGCATGTCTGCACAAGTAGATATGCCCCTGCTGTGTCTTTTTCGATTCTCAGAAATCATAAGTGACCAGGGAAGCCATTTTAAATGCATGTGCTCGACACTGGTCACTATGATTTTCCCAGCTACATGATGGCTTCTCTGAATACAGGTATATTTGGTATGAAACATCTCAGATTACCCCTGACCCCATCTGAGGTGGGTCACTGGTGCCAACAAAATCCCGACTCCTAAGAGCTCAAATCCACCCTGGGTCCACCCCTGCCAGACTCCCCAACAACGGCAGTAGCCTCAACACACAGGACCCCCTGACCGCAAATGCTCCCGGATGAGAAAAATCAACGCCTAAGGACACCCCTGCATTTGTCGCCCCTATGCCTTGGAGAAAGGGACCAAAGGTGCACTCATGTCCTGGAGGACCCCAAGTCTACTACCTACCTGCTTGTTGTTTCTGACTGGCTTCCCAGCCAGAGCCTGCAGCCTGTTTGTCACAAGGTCCAACCCCCATAGAGAACCATTTGACACCCAGCGCCTTACTGCACCCCTGCACCAGGCTTTCCCCGGCGCTGTCTGGTGTGACCTGTTGGTGTGGTTCTGATCAGTGCCCAGTGCTTACCTTTGCTCCCTGAGCTTGACCTTGTAAGTCGTTATTAACCCTGTGTTTGCTGAACATTGTTTTTCTCCATACGATAACATTGAGAGAACTCTGTACTGTGTTGATTTCTGAAACTGAAACTAATGCTTATAAGTCTACTTACCTGATTATGAAGTTCTTGGGTTTGAAACATATATAAAAGAAGTGTTATTTTTCTAAATTGGTCACAGATTTGTCTTTGAGTGTGTGTCTCATCTATTGCCTCTGTGAGTACAACAAATGCTTAGCACTACCCTCTAATAGGCCTAACTGTTCGTCCACACTACCAAAAACCGGGCATTGGTCTTATCTACGTTTGCCTCTGCAAACCAATTGGGGATCCACTGGATTCTTGCACGGTGTACTTCTTTTTAGTACACCATATAGAGAGCCAGCTTCCTACAACTACGCATGCAGCAAACCGGGCAGCATTTGCTGTCCTCCAAAAAGTACAAGGGTGTGTGCTTGCCTTTGCCCTCCTGGTCTGTTTTTGATCTACATAGGTGTACTGTCTAGAAGCTGTCCCCCCTTCAAGCACGATGTCCCTGGATTTAATCTGGTGAGAGTCACTAATTTGCTGACCCTATAGACCCCAAAAAAGGCCAGAGAGAATGATGCCCTATAGAGTAAAAGTTTGTGTCCCTGTCTTCAGATGTTCTGAAGTTCTCTAAGTAATTTCTGTAAGGTGCTCAAACCTATGCTGTGCCTCCTATTTTTCTGCCTAGGTTGAAGGCTCCCTCATCTTTTCATGGCTGCTCTACAATAGAAGGTACTGGCAGGATCCCTGCTACCCGCCAGCTCTGCATAATAGGATACTGCACTAATGAGGGTTTGCGCGCAAGACCTCGTTCTTCCTCTTGAGAAGGCCCACTGTATAAATGACTCCACTTCTCTACTGGTCCCCTCGCCACACCCTAGTGCGCTTGTTATGGCCTGGAACGTCTCTCAGCACTTACGGTATTCGGTATCTGTCTTGGTGCGAGGGCATTTTCTACCACCTTGGTCATGTCAGGTCAGAGTTCATGCAGTACCGATCTCATGACAGGGTCCACATGAGGTGCCAGCTCTCAGAATTTTTGCCACTGAAAATGAGGCATCGCAGCAGCCACCACATTTTCGCTGCTTGGGATGTGCCTAGCCCTAATCACAGTATTAGCCCTGAGCTGGCAGCCTAAGTAGCATGCACACTATTATCGGGTAACGGGCAGTCCCCACAGAATTACACAAACTTATTTGCCTGTTGGTAAGCTACTCTTACCATATGGAAAACACAACTATGATGGGAAAGAATTCCAGCACCGTAATTTTCTTGGTGATCCCTTTGCCAGCCAGCAAACTGCCACCCGCCCTGATCCTAGAATGTCCCTGATGCTTTCACCCCCGGCTGCATTGGTAAAAAGCTCTAGTTGCCCTGCTGACATCCAGGGTTCCTGCCAGATCTATGTCCCATTAAAATTGACCAGGAATATTGCCCATTGACTGAGAGCTTCCTTCACTCCCTGTATCAGCCTGACCCTGTGCTGCCTCCTTGTCAACCCTCTGGTTAACCATGTCAGGCAATCAAATAAATGGCCTCCCCACTGGGATCATGCAGTTGGCAAAGTTGAGTTTGCCTAGTAGTTGCTTCATCTCACTCAGTGTAGCTTTTTTCTTCCCAAGCAGTCTTACAACAAGCTGTTTCAGGCCAGCTACCTTAGATGCTGGCAGCCTGCACAAACCTTCTGTGGTGTCTAATTCTGTGCCCAGGAATGAAAGTTGCATGTTTGGGCCCTTTGTTTCCTCCTGTGTCAGAGGCACCCTAAGCTCCCCTGCCAATGCCACAAATCCCATCATATCCACACATTCAGAGGAGCCCAATTTACCAATAAATAAGAAGTTGTTGAGCTAGTGAATCTGCCTCCGAACGGATGTCGGTGCCTAACACCCATTCTAAAAAGTTGCTAAAGGCCTCAAAAGAGGCACAGGAAATCATGCACCCCAAAGGCAGGCACCTGTCATAGTAGTAACAGTCATCTAGCTAGAATCCTACCAAGTGATAACTGTCTGGGTGCAGGAGGAGGTGGAAGGCAGTTTCAATGTCAGCCTCAGCCAACAGGGCCCCTTTCCCTATTGTCCTGATCGTGGCTATGACATTGTCTATTGTGGCATAGGATGCTGAGCAACTATCCTGATCTTTCCAGTCATTGAAGGAATCATCCGCTAAATGTGATAAGTGGCGGATGAGCATAAACTGACCTGCTTCCTTCTTGGGTACAATTCTGAGAGTTGATACCACAAAATCATTGGAAGGAGGCTCTGAGAAGGGGTCGACATTCATTCCCAAGCGGACCTCTTTTTCAAACTTCTGCCTAGTGCTGAATTAGAGTGCCTTGGTATGGTATAGTGAGCCCTTCCATGAAGCCTTTCACCAATAATAGCCTCTCGATACTCAATAACCGCAGCACGGCTGTAGTTTTTCAGGGTGTAGGTAGTTGTGAGATAGAGCAGTGATTTGTATCCATTCTTGCTACTACTGGGTCCTTACTTCTTGCTAAGGTTGCTTTTGTTGTCTCCTGGTCCCTTAGCCGTCTTGCAATCGATGGTGGGGTGGAACCCTCTGTAGTTGCTGCAGGCATGTCTAGTAGTATAGGACTGCCCCTATTTACATTTATTCTTGTCATACTTCCAGCAGGCCGTTTTGCAGTCTTTCCCTGGCTTCCCCCTATGTACACTTTGCTCCAGTGCTGTGGGAAATCCCGTCCAGCCTTCCTTTCTGTCCTGTTTTCCAGAAAGATGTCTCTCAAAAACTGACTTTCTCTCTCTGGCTGCCACCATATTGGCTGTAAACCCCTCTGCAGCCTGTTGGTCCCAGTCTATGATTGGCCATGTTTGCATTTTTTACCTGAATCCTTCATCACAGCGGAGCCAAGCATGCCCTTGATATCTTTGTTGCACCTCTCTCACACTTTGCTCATGCAGAAACCGGACTTTGGGGGAATGTTTTAACAAAGGCGCATGTAAGTGTCCTAAAGGCCCGTAGCCAATTCTCAATGTTTCGCTCAACCCTCGGCTTCCGCTTTTCCCCCATATCCTCATCCTTTTTGTAGTGCACTGTTAAGTCTAACCTGGCCTATTGTAGTTCTTAAAGAGTGAATATATTTATATATTCCTTATGCCAGATCCTTTCCTTCACTGCTAATGAGATGAGGCTGGCCAAACCTGTCTCCCTAGCTATGATCGGCGAGTTGCCTGGTGAAGGTCTTATGTACTCACTATAGGGTTTTCCTTCCCCTCCACCAGCTGTTCTGACCCCAGCCCAAGCTTTCATGGGGTCATTGGTTGCCGCTGCTGGCCCAGGGTCTTTAATTGTTATGCTGCTCACATCCCTGCTAGCTTCTCCTGCCATTTCTGTGCCACTCTGTTGTTCCCCTATACTGGGATGTCCCGCAGCTGTCCCATTTGCAGGCTCAGCTGCCTGTGGGTTGCTCAAGGTTGGTGAGGTCTGACTGGACGCCCGCTGCACTACCCCTGCAATGGTACTAAGCCTTGCCAGAAATAGGAAGGAGATAAGGGGTTCCTGGTGCCAAGGCATTGCCACCATGGCCCGCAGGCGAATGGGTGTAGGCTGTGCCCCCACGACCCAGGCCCGCCATGCCATTGCCTAGCATTGTGTGGTCCAGTCTGCCCCATCAATCCGAGCCTCGAGTTAGCCTGCTGCCTTAATGCCCTGCTGCTTTCCGTACCCCAACCTGCATGCCATAATTAGCAATCCTCTCTGATGTCACCCCGGAAGTACGCAGCACTGTGCCAACAATAACATGCCTCCCTTCCCCCTATGCTGTTGTGCGCTTGTGGCTCACTATTGTCTCCAGTCACATTCATGGTTCCCTCCTCTGCAGACCTTCTGGCTGCCGCCGGTCTAGCTACAGACGCCGTCTGCCTACCGTGTCTTCATCACTGTCAGATGCACTCTCCACCGTGGGCAGGTTTGGTGATGGGCTCCTCCTTCCCTGAGCCTGTTCCAGCTGTTTCCCTCTGGGCCTTTCCTGGGGGGGCGCTATTTCGGCTACAAGCCTCACACCTCTAGGACCTTGCCGTTGGGACCTACTTTCCCTACCGCTGCCTGTTTTTGCAGTTCTCTTTTACTCCCCAACATTGTCCAGCTGGAAGGCCCCTAGCACTTGCTTGCTGATCCAGACCTTGCTATGGCTGATTACTAGATTATGTGCTTTCCCCAGCAGTTCCTGCAGGTCGCTGTCCAGCTCTGGGCCTTCATAACTGTCCTGGTTGTCCACAACACGCTTTGATGGTCTTGGCAGCCCTTCACCCTCCTCTTCGATCCTGTACCTGGCGGGCTTGCGCTTTTTTACAGGAAATGTAGAAAATGCACATGAAAATATCACGCAACAACAGTCATTGGCAGAAAGCGCTACTCAGATGTATGAAATAAAAGGACACTGCAGGCTCAAATATAATGCTGACTGGAATAAGGTAAAAAGTACACTTGAGGACTCTGAAATAAGTAACTTGAACAGTTTGCAGTTAAAAGTTAACTTGTGTTTATCAAATAAGTAGGTATTTGCGACTTTGGGCATACAGGCTCAATGACACATACCTCGTGTTTTCAAAAAGATTGTAAACCTGATTAGACAATGAGTGCAGGAAACCTAATCAACTCAGACTACACAAAGGTCTTAGGGTTGCAATGATAAGGCACACATAGTATTACAATTGTATTTGATGCAGAAATGTATGTATTCAAGAGTGAAGAATGGTTAGTTTGTCGAGCATTGTTAAAGCCGCATCAGAAGAATGTGTGAGTTTAGAATTAAAGGGTTATGGGGTCAAGGGTGTTCAAATATTATTCTGTTTCAATCTATGACTGGCCAGTCAATCATTATTTACTGTCTTGTAACAAAGCATTGTGTGATTTTATATATAAGAGGCTGTCTGTGCCACAACAATTTGAGACCAGCTGCCAGCATGTGTAAGTAGTGTCGGTCTCCGTGTCATGACAGTAGAGGGCTGTCTTTTCATTGCCAAAGAAAAGTTAGTCTTTTTTTGCATCTTGAAGTTTTTATTTACCCTGTAACAGTTGGCGAGACAGCATAGGAGGTCTCATTTTTTTTCTTCTTGCTGACACCGAAGGACCACCTACCCTACCCTAGAGTATTGCGCATCTTTGACTGGGTAAGCGGATGCCATGGTTTCTGGAGCTCTACTTGTGCGTGGTGCTGGGGAAGATTCCGGGGACTGCATCTTCTAAAGGTGATGGCAAATGCGGACTAACGTTCCATGCTTTTTGTTTACTATGTGACTTATTTTCCTAGGCAATGGTAAATAAAGATGTAGACATGTAAGGTTATAAGACATATAAGGGTAAGATTGTGTATGTGTTGCACAATGTCAGGAAAGGCGCAACATAACTGGTTCACTTTTTGTTCCTAGCGAATAGGTAGAAGTTGTCATGTGGGTAATTTGAAATTCAAAGAAAGCCTAATGCAGGTTTCTTGTTGACATAGAGGGAGAGCTGAAAAGCTGATGTTGCTAAACTTTACCTCCAGATAGGACCTAAACACTCAAATTACTGTCCTGGACCTAATGTATGAAAGTTATTCTGCGGTGGTCTGAAAGATGCACAGTTTAAAAAGGTTATCTTTTCTCAGCACGGAGAAAAGTAGCCAGGGGCGACCAGTTGCATTTACCATTTTAGAATAGAATATTGTTGATTAATAGGTCGCTGCATAACCGGTTAACTTGTTATTGCTAACGACGAGTTAGATGTTGTCAATTTGGGTAATTTGAAATTTGGGGTTCCAATGCATGTCTAATGATTTGACATACAGGGACAGCGGGAAGGCTGGTGTTGTTAAAATTTACCTCCAAGTACAATCTGAACACTCAAATTACTACTCTGTATCTGACATGCAGAAGTTACTCTATGGTCTGAGAGATGCATAGTTTGAAAAGTTATCCTCTCTAGGTGCAGAGGGAAGTGACTAGGGGTTGCTGGTTGTATTTACCATTTAAATTTAGAAAAAATAGTGATTCATACTTAGGAAATAGTTGATGTGTTCATATTTTTCATGCTGTGGATGAGTGCGTGTGTGTATGAATGAAGTGGCCACTGTGTGATGTTGATGTGTAAATTTGCATAATGCTCTTTTATTTGGAATTGTATAATTGACAAAGACACACAATTTTACATTTTCCTGCTTTTAAAAATATGTGTGTACGAGTTAAAAGAGTTGTAATAATTGAAGGTTAAATTTAGACAAATTGGGAAGATGAGTAAATATGGAGACTCCCTTAGCACATATGCAGAACATATTTCCCCATAATCAGAGAACATTACAACAATGTTGTTTAGAATGTCCAAAGCTACCCAAAAGCATACGTATCCCTCGCCAAAAAAAGGGACATTCGATGATAAAATATTTGAGCATATTGTTGCATACATTAGGAGTAGGTATGAGGGAACCAAATTACAAAAAAGAGAAACTATTCTAGTCCACTGGCAAGAATTTTAAAAAAAATCTAAGGACACCTTAAATATGAATACCCCTATTACCTCATCTGTTTCCCCACCCCCATACGATTCTAGAAGTATCTCGCCCCTCGTGAGATAGTTGCAAAATGAGAGAATAGTTGTCAGAGTGTTGTGCCATATGTTGAGAATTTAGTGGATTGGACTGAATGATTAGATTTACAGATGAGACGACGGCCACAACAAGGATCCACACGATATGGCGAATACAGAAGACTGAATTATTTATGGGGAGAGAGACCCAGACTAGGATTATCCCTACATGCTGAAGTGTTTGCATATATGGCAAACATATGCTAAACAGCATAATCCCCAGCTTTCTTCCACTTCCTTTCATCAGATGCCCCTGATACATAGGGGACCTGGGGCACCTCATTATGTTCCATGGCCACAAATAGACAAGGAAAATCTTAGAAATTTGTTCACAGAGGAAGCAGGGAAGCAGATTAGTGCTTTTGAAAAATAAAATTGCAGGTATTACCTTTGCAGTAGGGGACATACAAAGTCTGCTTAGTTCTCTTATAGGAGATGAAACAGACCTTGTTTTTCAAAAGGCTGGAGTGAGAAATGTTACCCTCAATGAAACTAGATATGATGGGTCTCCACTTAATTTAGTAGGAACAGCGATTTGGGACCAGTTGAGGCAGATATATCCTGATAGGCCAGATATTGGATCTCTTATGACTCAGTCAGAGCAGCCAAATGAGGATCCTGCTCCGTTCCTTAATAGGATGAAAGAGAAATGGATCCAAGAAGTAGGCAAGGGTTGGGACATAACAGGAGGAAACACTGTATTATCATACAACATGGTGAAAAAAGGGTTACTCTCTGATGTACACAGACCTGCCAACTCACACGGTGCCACTGTGTGACACATGATATTGGCTCCCTCCACACGGTCTCCTGGTGAGGAGCCAATATCCCACGGTGGCAGGGAAAACAAGCTGTAACCACTGTAAATAGGCCTTATTCATACTGCTACACAATTCCGAATTACATTAAAGGAAGGTGCTATCTTGCCCAGAGTGAGACGTGTTGGGTCGTGTAGATGGCTCGTGCCGTTGTCATGGGTTCCGTGCAATGGAACGAGCGCCGGGGAGAATGTGGAATGTGGGAGGGTTGGCAGTTGTCGAGAAAGGTGGGCGCGGGAGGAACGGGTGAAGGAGCTGTTATACGCATTTACTTGGAAATAAAAGATTTACCTTACGTCCACGACTCCGACCTTTCAGTGGCGACGAGGGTACCTGAGGACAGCCCTCCCACATTATAACCAGCTTCTTCTCCCCTTCGCAAGAATTCTTTGTTTTTCCTGTCACTGCGGATTACTTCGGCTACACATTGTCGGCGCAGGAAATTACAGAAGTTCCGGGACACACATTTGTCAAGTAAGAACCAACCGTGGAGGCAGGCTCTTATCGTCAATGGTGGTTGGCTATTCAATGCCGGACGCCATTTTGTGGTTGGCGGTTCAACGCTGTTCAACGTTGGTGGCCATTTTAAGTTGGTCGCGCATAACTGATCTGCGTGTCACGGTGACACGCACACCTTTAGCGGCCATCTTAAATTGGTTCAACTTATATTAGAGGACAATTTACGAACTCGGCGCTTAGTGACGGTAACCATAGACGCCTGGCAACGCGTCTACGCTTTGGCACGAATCCTGTGCTTAGCAATAGTAACCATGACGCGCTGAGCCTGTGTGTCTTCGACTGGGACACGGAACTTGCCTCTTTACGCATACATATTAAAATGCACCAATCCATTTCTCCACCATCTCCATTTATTCCCAATCCTGTTTCCTCTGATTCTGATTGGGAACAGTGGAAGGAGGCTTTCGAAGCGTATTTAGACGCCCTTGAAGGTGAAACTTTCACCCATAAAAGAAAATTTGCAATTTTTGGACATTGTTTGGGGAGTGAAGGTCGCAAAATTCTTAAATACACGCCTAAGGTCACAATTCTTATAATTGAAGGTGAAGGTGATGGCGTAGAGGACGAGTATGAAACTGCAATTAAATCTTTGGACATGAGGTTTGTCAAGTGTAAAAATGTTACATTAGAAAGACACAAATTTTATAGGAGAGTTCAAGCTGAAGGTGAATCCGCTTCCAATTATGTGGGTGCCTTAAGACTTTTAGCAGTTTCATGTGACTACAAAGAATTCGAGGAAGAAATGATCAGGGATCAACTCGTAGAAAAGACTAACAACAAGAAGGTGCAGGAGGCTTTGTTATCCACGGCAAATCTCACCCTGCAAAAAGCATTAGAAATCGCCACCAGGATCGAAAGCACTGTGTCTTTTATGGAACAAATGTCCATTTCTGAAGATAAAAATCCACGACCAGATGTGCTAGCAGTTAAAAGTTTCTATAAGAAAGGGAACAAAAAGAACAGCAATTCGCTTCAAGCTACATTTAGCAAAACTGAAAAGAGGTTTAGCAATAAATCCCTAGAGTGTTATAGGTGTGGCAGCACGGCTCACTTGGGAAATGCAAAATTTTGTCCAGCCGTTGATAAGATGTGTGCCATATGTTATAAAAAAGGACATTTTGCTAGAGTGTGTAAGTCTACTAAAGCAACCAAACAAGAATCAAACAAAGTCAACAGTGTTGTCTCTAATAATCCCCCTTCTTCTAGTAGTGATGAAGGGGAAGTATTTGTTCTTAACGATAATGATTTGTTAATTAGTGGCTTGAAACTCAGTATGAAAAGACCCTTTTGCCTAGTTGAGATAAATGGCATCCAGATTAAAATGATGGCGGATTCCGGTTCCCCTTTCACACTTCTAAGTGAAGCCAAGTGGAATGATCTATTCAAAAGTCAAGGACTCATTTTATCTCAGTCACTAATTCGACCTATAGGGTATGGAGGGAAATCCATTGAGGTGATAGGAGAATTCAATGCTGAACTTAGATTCAAGAATAATGTTACATCTTCTACAATGTATGTGGCTAAGGATGATGCGTGTCTCCTTGGGTGGTTTGATCAGGGCAAATTGGAAATAGTATTAGATCCTAATAACCCTGATCAAGTTGTAATAAGGAAGGAATACATGCAGGTATCTTCAGTTAAATGTTATAAGTGGGAATTCCGCTATCCAGAAATTTTAAAAAACGGTGTGGGTTTGTACAAGGGATTTTCTCATACGATCAAAGTTAAAGTCAATACCCAACCCAAAATCCATAAGGTGCGCAAGGTTCCCCTCACTTTGAAGGATTATTTCAAAACAGAATTAGATAAGTTGTGTGCTGAGGATATAATAGAACCGATCTAATCATCTGATTGGGTTGCACCTGTAGTTTTGGCCCGTAAGGCTAATGGTTCACTGCGCATGTGTGTGGATTTGCGTGATCTTAATGAGCAAATTTGGGTGGACCAGTACCCTCTTCCCAACATCTCAGAAATGTTATCGTCTATCAAGGATGGAAAAATATTTTCCCTACTTGATGTGACATCTGCGTACCATCAAATTAATTTACATCCGAGTTCTAGACACTATATAGCCTTTATAATACCTTTTGGTTTATTTCAATTCAAGCGGATGCCATTCGGTTTGGCCTCCGCGTCTGCTGTTTTTCAGAGGACAGTAGAGAGTATGTTCAGGGAGATGAGTGGAGTGAAGGCATTTCAAGATGATATTCTGGTTTACGGTAAGGATATGTGTGAACATGACGAAAGATTGTGTCAGGTGTTGGAAGTGTTGAAGTCGAAGGGAGTGACTCTTAGTCCTAGTAAGTGTTGTTTTGGTGTATCCTCGGTAAGTTATTTGGGTTTTGAGTTGTCAGGGAATGGTATCAGACCCAAGATGAGTTTGGTGAAAGAGATTGATGATTTTGGATGTCCAGAAAATAAGGACCAATTAAGATCCTTCATGGGTTGAATAGAATTTTATGCGAAATTTATACCTAATTGTTCAGATAAAACTTACAATTTAAGGAATTTGTTGAAAAAAAATACAAAGTTTTTGTCGGATGCCGACTGCAATGATGAATTTGTAAACATAAAAAGAGAAATTGCTCATGCCATTCCTCTGAAGCCTTTTGACACCAATGATTATACCATCATTATGACAGATGCCAGACAGAAAGGTTTGGGTGCTGTTTTATTACAAAGAAGGGAAGGTAAAGAGGAAGTTGTAGCATTTGCATCAAGGAGTTTGAGAGGCGCCGAAGCAACATATTCAGTGATCGAGCGTGAGGCCCTAGCTTGCTGGTGGGGCATAAGTTATTTTAGACAATTTGTGTGGGGTACTCGGTTTACTGTAAGAACCGACCATAAGCCTTTGTTGCAACTATTTACAACTAAGGGTGCAGGAAAAGCTACGCCGAGAATTGCCAAATAGCAATACAGGTTGTCTGAACATAATTTCAAGTTGGAATATGTTCCGGGAAGGAAAAATATCCTAGCTGATTGTTTATCAAGATTAACTAGCACTGATACTTCTGGAATGTCTGCTACAGAGAATAAATCTGAGGGTGTGGATGATGAAGTGGTTGTGTGTTTAGTAAACAAACAATTGGATGGCGCTTTAGATGAACAGGAGTGGAGGAATGCATGTGAGAAGGATCAGGATATCAAGTCAATCATGCAAGGGGTTGTTGTAGGATGGTCACAATGGAATCCCGAAGAGGATCTAAGTAACAAGTACAAACATGTATTTGACGAATTATCTGTAATCGATGGATTGTTATTCAGGTCAGAGTTGTTAGTAGTACCCGAGGGTATGAGAGGAAAAGTCTTAAATTTGACACACGAGGGTCACATTGGCATAAGAGCCATGAAGAGGAGGATCAGAGATAGTTTCTGGTGGCCTGGCATGGACAAGTGTGTGGAGCATTTTGTAAGGGATTGTGGGGGTCATTCTGACCTCGGCGGTAAAAGGCGCTTACCGCCAGTCAGAAGACCGCCATAACACCGCCACGGTAATTCTGACCCGCAACTGGCAAACCGCCAAAAACCCGACATCCACAAAAGTCCGCCACACCAAAGGTCAGCGGGAAACTGGCGATGACCAAACCTCCACCGTCACGCCAACAGAAATACGCCCATACCATTCCGACCCACAAATCCCCGCAGCGGTCTTTCAACCGCGGTATTCCATTGGCGGTACACACCGCTGCGCTCAAAATACACACACCTTTACAAAACACATCCACATTGGATAATTCAAAATACACACACCTGAGACACATAAACACACCACTCCCACACACCCAATTAAATATAAAACACACACCCACATCACCCACAAACCCCTATGACCACAATTGCGACTGAAGGACAGAGAGAGACAGGACAGAATAGAGTACACCATCACACAGAGGCAAATCACAACATCACCTACACAATATCCACGCACAAAAAACCATACACCACCACACTCACCACACTCTACAACACATACACCACCCCTCACCTCATCCACACCACCCCATGGCACCCCAAAGACACCCCAGGTTCACTGACGCAGAACTCAGGGTCATGGTGGAGGAAATAGTTCGGGTAGAGCCCCAGCTCTTCGGGGCACAGGTGCAGCACACCAGCATTGCCAGGAAGATGGAGCTATGGTAAAGAATAGTGGACAGGGTCAACGCTGTGGGACAGCATCCACGAAATCGGGACGACATCAGGAAGCGGTGGAACGACCTACGGGGGAAGGTGCGTTCCATGGTATCAAGGCACAACATTGTGGTGCAGAAGACTGGCGGCGGACCCCCACCTACTCCCACAGAATTCACAGCATGGGAGGAGGAAGTCTTGCACATCCTGCATCCTGAGGGCCTCGCAGGAGTAGGCGGAGGAATGGACTCTGGTAAGTCAAATCTTCACTACTTCATTCCCCCACCCCACCTGCATGCCAAATCATACCCCCACCCTCACCCCCACCCCCATCACACCAACTCCTTGCAAATGGCTCACCATCAAAACCCACCCATCCCAAAACCTAGCCCTGCATGCGTCCCCAAAGCATGGACACCCATCACCAAAGCATGCCCACTGCACACACCCATCACCCCCACAAGCCACCGTCACAAAAGCCCCCATAAGGGAATGCCAGCACTGGGGTACACGGCCACCCACCCATCACACGAAATGGCACACACAGAAGCAATAATCATACTCTTATACCCCTGCAGGACCCGAACGCCACCACACCGCCACAGAGGGTCCAGAGATGTCCATCCCACCCCCAGAAGAGGCCCCCAGTGATGACAGCAGCTCTGTCTCCCTGGACCCAGATGACCAGCCCGGCCCATCGGGGACCTCGGGACAGTCGGTTCCCCACAGACAGCCACATGCTACACCAGACCTAACCCCCTCTGGGAACACCAGCACAGCTCCCACCCAGCGGGCCCATGCCTCTGTCTCCAGGACACGTCAATCAGCGGTGTGTCCACCACTACAGGGCACCCAGGTTGCCCCACCACCCCAACAACAACAGGGACCTGGGAGCAGTGGTAGTGGGCACACGGTCCAGGGGACAGAGGCCCAGGGAAACAGGGGAACTGGGAGGGCTGCTGTGCGACAGGGGGGGGACAGGCCCAGGGAACCGACTCTCCAAGAGGCCCTCTCCTCCATCATGGGGGCATACCACCGCTCCCAGGAGACGATGGCTACGGTACTGGCCAGGTTCCAGGAGATCCAGGTACTGCAGTAGGAACAGTACATGGGGTTCAGAGAGGAACTGAGAAACATTAGTTCCGCAATGGTGACCATCGTCGTGGCCCTTAACCAGATAGTCACCACATTGCGGGACCATGTGGCACCACAAAGGGCCCCTGTCACTAGCATGGACCAGGAACAGGCTACCACCTCCGCCGGCGCTAGTGGACAGGAGGCCCCCACACAACGACAGGCCACCAGAACCCCACCTCCTGCAGAAGAAGAACCACCCCGCAAGCGGTCCCTGAGATCTCACAAGAAGACAGAGTAGGATGCCAAGACCCCCGCCAGCAAAGGATACCCCCTGATGTCATCCCACTGTCCCACATTGTCACCCTGTCCAACCTTGAACTGCCCCTGCTCCATCCTTCCACAGGCATATGGACAATGCACCTGTGAGACTGAAAACTGGACTCTGCCATGGACATTACTCCACCATCACCCATCACCGTTTTACAATCATGTTCCTAAATTTAGCACTTTAATAAAATCACTTATTGCACTTAAAAAATCTGGAGTCTGCTTGTATTTTGAACAAATGTATTAGACATAACGGTGCAAAAATGTTCAGTTACATTGTGATGACAACATACCACTGTCACACAGCTGTAGTCCATGGGCAAACAAAGCAGAGGTCACGCAGTGGGGCCCACAGCTCTGAAAACGGAAGGGAAAGTCACAACTCAGTTAACAGGAACGGGGGGAAACTCAGACAGTAGAGAGGCAGGAGACTTTAAGTAAATGTAAAATGGCGTGGTTGATTCGTACCTGTGTGCTACTGAAAATACTGTTGTATCACTGTGTTCCTGTTGTCTGTGTCGTCCCCGTCGTCTTCCTCCTCTTCACTCTCCACAGGCTCCACAGCTGCTACAACACCACCATCTGGACCATCCTCCTGCAGGAAAGGCACCTGGCGTTGCAAAGCCAGGTTGTGAAGCATACAGCAGGCCACGATGATATGGCACACCTTCTTTGGTGAGTACATTAGGGATCCACCTGTCATATGCAGGCACCTAAACCTGGCCTTCAGGAGGCCAAAGGTTCTTTCTATAATCCTCCTAGTTCGCCCATGGGCCTCATTGTAGCATTCCTCTGCCCTTGTCCTGGGATTTCTCACTGGGGTAAGTAGCCACGACAGGTTGGGGTAACCAGAGTCACCTATTAGCCACACACGGTGTCTCTGTAGCTGTTCCATCACATAAGGGATGCTGCTATTTCGCATGATGTACGCGTCATGCACTGACCCAGGGAACTTGGCATTTACATGGGAGATGTACTGGTCAGCCAAACAGACCACCTGGACATTCATTGAATGATAACTTTTTCTGTTCCTGTACACCTGCTCACTTTCACTGGGGAGAACCAAAGCCATATGAGTCCCATCAATGGCACCAATGATGTTGGGGATATGTCCAAGGGCATAGAAATCACCCTTCACTGTAGCCAAATCGCCCACCTCAGGGAAAACAATGTAGCTCCGCATGTATTTCATCAGGGCAGACAACACTCTGGACAAAACCTTAGAAAACATAGGCTGAGACATCCCTGATGATATGGCCACTGTTGTTTGGAATGATCCACTTGCCCAAAAATGCAGTACTGACAGAACCTGCACCAGAGGGGGAATCCCTGTGGGTTGGCGAATGGGGGACATCAGGTCTGGCTCCAGCTGGGCACACAGTTCCTGTATAGTGGCTCGGTCAAGTCTGTATGTCAGTATGACATGTCTTTCTTCCATTGTCGACAGGTCCACCAGCGGTCTGTACACAGGAGGATTCCTCCATCTCCTCGCAAGTCCCAGCGGACGGTGCCTAGGAAGGACAACATGGAGCACAGAGTCAAGCAACCCACAGGTACGTAACCACAGCTTGCACAGTACACGATTAGCTATGCATTGAATGGCTTGTATGATTGGCAATGCAAGGCCTAGGCCTGTGTGACGCAGTAGAAATTAAGCCATGTGGGCCCTTGAAATGGCGGCTGCCTGACCTGTGAAGTGTGACAATGGGATGTGAGGTCAATGCGCTGGCGTGGCACACCGTGGCGGTAGGCGGTCGAAGACCGCGGCGCAAAGCAGCATTGTTTAACATTGAACCCTATGGGTCTCATGAGCCAATGACGATGTGCGCCGGCGGTCGCGGTACGCACCGCCGCGGTACGCACCGCCGCGGCCGTGACCGCCATTTTCTATCTGCTTAATCACTCGAGACCTGATCATCCACAGGAGAGGACCTATACTGCAAGTGCTGCTGTGACCTCGGTCTGGAAGAGACAATGGCTGCTGCGACTGGGAAGAGGGCCCCTGCCTTCACATCTGAGGAATTGGAGAAACTTGTTGATGGGGTCCTCCCCCAGTATGCGCTACTCTACGGTCCTCCAGACCAACAGGTAAGTACACAGGGAGCACGTTGTATGGGCTATGCCTGTGTTGAGTGGGGTGGATGTAAGATGGTGGGGAGGGGAGCGAATGAGGAATGCAACGCACGACAGATGAGAGCATGTGCCACATGGCAAGGTTGGGGAGGGGGGGCCACTCACATCGACCATGCAGAAAAGTGAGAGATATTTCTTTTCCCACCCTGTACATGTCACATAGGTCAGCGCCCATCAGAAGATCGACATTTGGCGTGCCTTCGCCAAGGACGTCCAGGACCTGGGGGTCCACAACAGACGGGGTACCCACTGCCGCAAGAGGTGGGAGGACATCCGCTGCGGGAGCAGAAAGACTGCCGAGGCTCTGCTGGGGATGGCCTCCCAACCTAGGAGGGGTGCCACATGGCAATTGACCCCCCTGAAGTCCTGGATCCTGGCGGTGGCCTACCCCGATTTGGATGGGCGCGTGAGGACATCACAGCAGACACAAGTGGGTGAGTCTCAGCACATTCTGCTATATTAGCGCACAGTGGAGGTGTCTGGGTGGGGGAGGAGGGCTGTGGCTATCTCTAGGCCAGGGCGGTTTCTGTAGGCTAGGCCCCTCCGTTAGGCATGGCCCTGTGCCCCCACCCCCCACCTGTGTAGGGTGCTAAGTACAGCTATCCATGGCCCGACCTCACCTATGTGTGCAGTTGTCGTCCATAGACTTGTAGGCCAAGTCACAATAATTGAGTAGTGTACCCAGAGTGCGCGGCGTAGTGCAGGGGGCTTCTGTGTCTGTCCTCTCCGCCAACGGTGCCGCCAATGCATGCACTCAACATGTCTTTCTTTCTTCTCCCCCCCTTTTTTTGGTTTTCCTGTTCATGTGTGCATTAGCATCATCAGGCGGAGGAGAAGTGGCATCGGCGCAGGAGGGAGCTGCATCTCACATGGCCCCGGAGGGCCATGCAACCAACTCCGAGTTCACCAGTGAGACGGAGGGCGAGGGGAGCTCCACAACGGGGACCCGTGGAGACGTCAGCGACACCGACACGTCCTCGGAAGGGAGCTCCCTTGTGGTGGCGGCAACATCCGTGCCCACCGCAACAACAGGTACAGCCGCCACCCATCGCACCAGCTCTGCCCTCCCAGCAGCCCCTCAGCGTTCGCCCCGTGCCCGCTCGGCCAGGAAGCCGGGCATCTCCTTCGCCCCAGGCACCTCAGGCCCTGCCCCAGTTACCCCTGCTGCCCTCAGTGCGGAGATCATTGACCTCCTCCAGACACTCATTGTTGGGCAGTCTACCCTTTTGAATGCCATCCAGGGGGTAGAAAGGGAGGTGCATCGGAGCAATGCTTACCTGGAGGGCATTCATTCGGGTCAGGCTGCCCATCAGCGATCGTTCAATGCTCTGGCCTCAGCACGTACGGCAGCCATTGTCCCTGTCTCCAGCCTCCCTCCTCCAACTCCCTCCACCCAGTCCCACTCCCCTGTTCCTCTGCCTATCCCAGACACACCTACAGACCAGCCTGCACACACATCAACACCCAAGGGCAGCTCATCCAGACATAAGCACCACAGATCACACAAGCATTCACACAAGCAACATCCACATGCAGACATGCCAACAGCCACTGCCTCCTCTGTGTCCCCCTCCTCCTCGTCTCCCTCCTCCCTCCCTGTGACGTCTCCACTCACACCTGCATGCACACCACCATCAGCCAGTACGTCCATCACCAGCACACCCACCAGAACACTCTGCACACGTGCAGTCACCACCCCCACTGCCATTTACACGTCCCCTGTGTCCTCTCCCAGTGTGTCTGTCACCCCCTCTTCCAAACCACACAAACGCAGGCAGCCACCCACCCAACAGCCATCCACCTCACGACAGCCTCCGTCACAAGCACCTGCACCCAAAGACAGCACACTTGACTCTCCTACAACCACATCCTCTTCCTCCACTCCCATACCCACTGCACCTACCCTTCCCATTGCTCCTAAAAAGTTTTTCCTCTCCAAAATTAACCTCTTTGCATCACCTGACCCACCCCCTCCATCTCGTAAGAGTCCAAACAGCACCTCAGCCACCACAAGCCCTGCACCTACTAGGACCATAGTTCAGGGCTATTGGAGTCCACCAGCTCCTAGGGCCGGAACATCGGCCAGCAGCAAGGGGACAGCCAGCCCACCCCCTGGGAAAAGAACTAAAAAAGGGAAGGGCTGGCGCGACAGGCCTGAGACGGCTGCCCCCAAGGACACTACCCTTGCACCGTCACCTGGCACATCCACAAAGGGAGGCAAGGGCCCCAGAGATTCGGCGAAGGAGGGCAAGGGCAGCAGGGCGGACAAGTCCGGCAGCAGGCGAGCTGCCCAGGAGGGCCCCACCAGCCCCATTTCGGGTGTGACGGAGGACACCCACGGGCCCAGGACTCCAGCACAGGAGGGCCCCGCTAGCGAAAGGTCGGATGGTGACTGAGCGGGAATTATTGGCCAGATCTGGTTCCCTAGGAACACAAGACAAGCACCGCTGAACAGGGCCCCGCCGTGACAAGCACCGCTGAACAGGGCCCCGCCAAGACAAGCACCGCTGAACAGGGACACGCCAAGACAAGCACCGCTGAACAGGGCCCCGCCGTGACAAGCACCGCTGAACAGGGCCCCGCCAAGACAAGCACCGCTGAACAGGGCCCCGCCAAGACAAGCACCGCTGTACAGGGCCCTTCATCTCAAGCACCGCTCCGCTGGGCCCTTCCTGTCAAGCACCGCTCCGCTGGGCCCTTCCTGTCAAGCACCGCTCCGCTGGGCCCTTCATCTCAAGCACCGCTCCGCTGGGCCCTTCCTGTCAAGCACCGCTCCGCTGGGCCCTTCATCTCAAGCACCGCTCCGCTGGGCCCTTCATCTCAAGCACCGCTCCGCTGGGCCCTTCATCTCAAGCACCGCTCCGCTGGGCCCTTCCTGTCAAGCACCGCTCCGCTGGGCCCTTCATCTCAAGCACCGCTCCGCTGGGCACCTCCGTCTCTGAACTGCTCCGCTGGGCCCTTCCTGTCAAGCACCGCTCCGCTGGGCCCTTCCTGTCAAGCACCGCTCCGCTGGGCCCTTCATCTCAAGCACCGCTCCGCTGGGCACCGCCGTCTCTGAACTGCTCCGCTGGGCCCTTCCTGTCAAGCACCGCTCCGCTGGGCCCTTCCTGTCAAGCACCGCTCCGCTGGGCCCTTCATCTCAAGCACCGCTGGCCCATTGGCAGGGCCGGATCTGTGTCGGGCAGGGCTTCACGAAGCACTCTGGCCAACATGCCTCCTCCATAACCAGTGGAGTCTGTAATCCACCTGATGGTCTGTGGCTTTGCACTCCCCAGGATGGTACAGTGGGCAATCCACCCACTGTAGAGACTTGAGAGACTGTGGCTTTGCACTCCCCAGGATGGTACAGTGGGCAATCCACCCACTGTAGAGACTTGAGAGACTGTGGCTTTGCACTCCCCAGGATGGTACAGTGGGCATGGAGGCCCCTCGTGGATCTGGCGTCTTGGGCTCATGTGGCTGAGGTGCCCCCCCTTCCCTTCCCCCTGAGGTGCCTGTAGTTTTATTATCTGATGCCCCAGCAGTGTTCTCTCCAATGGAATCGGGTCTCGTGTGTGGGCTTTTCCCATGTGTTTATGCACATTGGCCCACGAACAATGGAAGGTAGCCAATATGTGCCGGACTTTTGGGCTATGTATATATTGTTCATGTTGTAATATATTTTATTTATATATTTCATATTTCACTTAACTTCAAATATGCTATAATATACTTCACTTTTAATGATCAATTTATTTTGTCTTTGCATTATTCCGGGGGGTTTGGGGGTTGTCACTCTGACTTGTTGCTCTGCATTGGTGTGTAGGGATTTGGGGGGGGTGGGGGGGGTGGGTGTGTCGCGTATGTGTGTGTCCGTAACCTTTTCTCCTCCCCCCTCCCCTGTGTCGTAGGTGCAGTACTCACCGTTGTCGTCTGCACTGGCGTTCGTGCTCCTGGTAGAGGAGCAGGTAGACAATAGCTGGTAGGATGTTTAATTCGGGTTCCATGCTGTCCAGATTCCTTGTGGAGTGTATAGAGGTGAGCGTTTTCCCGTTCGTAGTCTGTTTCCGCCGTGTTTTTATCGGCGGGGCTCCCGCCCCGGAAAAGGTGGCAGATTGGTGGGTCGTGATAGTGTGGGCGGTACATTGTCTGGCGCCTGTCTGTTGGCGGTGACCGCCGCGCTGTTTGTTTGTCCCGCCGTGGCGGTCGGAGTGTTAAAGTGGCGGGCTGTGTTGGCGGTTCCCGCCAGGGTCAGAATTCCATTTTTTTTACCGCCTGCCTGTTGGCGGGTTGGCCGCCGCTTTAACACCGACCGCCAGGGTTGGAATGACCCCCTGTATGTGTTGTGCTGTCAGTGACAAATCTCAAATCACAGCACCCAGCCCGATTGAAGCTGTAAGAGTACCAGACAAGCCATGGAGTAAGATAGCTGTTGATATAATTGGACCTGTCAATTTATCATATGGATCTCAAGAGTACGGTTTGGTACTCATTGATTATTATAGTAGATGGTCAGAAGTCAAGTTTGTAAAAATTCCAGATTCTAGTAGCGTGATCCAGTGGTTGGAAGGTGTTTTTGCAAGGGAGGGAATTCCAGATGAAATTTTAACGGATAATGGAAGCCAATTTACTTCTGGTCAATTTGGAGCATTTGTGAATTTTTGGGGTATTAAACATTCAAAGACTTCCTTGTAACGGACTTGTAGAGAGATTTAACAGAGTTCTCAAAGACAATATTCAATTATCTAAGGCTAGTGGTTTGCATTGTAAATCTGAATTGGCAAAGTTGTTGTGGGCTATACACACCACTAACAATGCTGATACACTAGTGTCTCCTTTTGTTTTGTTGCGTGGTCGCATTCCATCATCCAAATTAACCAGAGGTTGGATGGGGCGTTTCGAAGCACCTTGGTATAGAGTGGACAAAGTGATGGCGAAACGGAGGGAAGCCCAACAGAAGTACATTAAACAGAGAAATGTTCAGAGGGTGCAACAATCTCAACACCGTAGATTTGTTTGGAAGGAAGGAGATTGGGTGAGGGGGAAATCTCCGAGAATAGGGGTTAAGGGCCAATCAAGGTTTAGTGGTTGGAGGAAAATTGTACAAGTTGGCGATAGTGCCGTAAAGTTGGAAGACGGCAAATGGTGGAACAAGGACAAAATTTCCTTGACCAATACTAGTAAACACAGAGGCTTGTTAAGTATGTCGGGTGGAAAAGATGAACTGAACTCTTGCAAGGGTTCTATCAGCCAATGTCCTGCTAGAATAATCAATCCACCCAGTCAACGTCCTGCTAGGGTAATCATCCCACCTAGAAGATTTAATGACTATGTTTTGGAGTAAATTTATAGATGTAATTGTGGGCGAAGTGCATTATATGAATTTTTGTCATGTATATAGTTGTTGATAATTCTGTACTGCAATATAATTCTTGCAATCTTGCAATTTATGTGTATGTTATATTTCGCATTCCAATTATCGTTTTGTTAATTTTGTTGTAAAGGGAAAAGATGTGTTGGGTCGTGTAGATGGCTCGTGCCGTTGTCATGGGTTCCGTGCAATGGAACGAGCACCGGGGAGAATGTGGAATGCGGGAGGGTTGGCAGTTGTCGAGAAAGGTGGGTGCGGGAGGAACGGGTGAAGGAGCTGTTATACGCATTTACTTGGAAATAAAAGATTTACCTTACGTCCACGACTCCGGCCTTTCAAGACGGTATCCTCTTTCTAAGGAAGCAGGCTAGGCCTTGTTAGAGCAAAGAGTAATTTACCCTGGAGTGTCTCCTTACAACACCCCTATTTACCCAGTTAAGAAGCCTTAGGGCAATATTTGGTGCATTGTTCAAAGACCAGCGCCCCTGAATGATGTAGTGGTACCAGAATTTCCAATTGTTCCTATAGGAAGCTGGCTCTGTATATACTGTATCAAAATGAGATATAGTGTGCACAGAGTCCAGGGGTTCCCCAAGAGGCTTGACAGAGGGAATAATAGATAATACTAATGCTCTATTTGTGGTAGTGTGATCGTGCGGTTAGGCTTATCAGAGGGTAGTGTTAAGCATTTGTTATACACCCACAGACAGTAAGAGAAACACTCAATGACTCAACTCGAGACCAATAGGCTTTTTATATAGAAAAATATTCTTTCTTAATTTATTTCTAGAACCACAAGATACAATTAGCAGGTAAGTACATTCAATGAAAGGTACTTTGCATAGTTATAATCAGGACTTTGAATGGAATAAAAAATGTACACAGTTTTTCTTAAAATGACAAAAAGCTATTTTAAAAGTGGACACTGCAATTTTCAACAGTTCCTGGGGGAAGAAAGTACTGTACAGTTTTGGAGGAAAGTAATCGACTTACATGTTCAGTCTCCGGGGCATAGGTAGCCCACCGTTGGGGGTTCAAGATAACCCCAAATACCCAGCACCAGCAACACAGGGCCGGTTAGGTGCAGAGGTCAAACAGGAGCCAAAATAACATCGGCCTATATGGAGACAGGGGATACCTTGGTTCCGGTCTGCTTGCAGGTAAGTACCCGTGTTGTTGGAGGGCAGACCGGAGGGAGGGTTTAGAGGAGCACTGTGGGGGGGGCCCAAGTAGGCACCAAACACGCACCCTCAGTGGCACGGGGCGGCCGGGTGCAGGGTGCAAACAGGGCGTCGGGTTCCCAATGGAACTCAATAGGTGGACCCCAGGGATCACTTAGGCGCTGAAGGCAAGGCACAGGGGGGGCTCCTTGGGCAAGCCACTGACTGGACTGGGAGGAGGGCTGCCTGCTGGTCACTGCTGCAATGGTGGTCGGTTTCTCTCGAGTCTGGTGGCTGCAGCTGCAGTGCTTCTCCAGGCATTGGATATCTTGACAGTCGCGGTCAGGGGGGTCCTCGGTATTCTCTCTGCAGGCATCATCGTAGAGGGCTGGAGAGGTCAGCCGGGGTGGACACTTTGTCGGAATCGCCTGGGGATCCTCTCTAGATAGTTGGACCACTTGGACACGGGCCATGGGCGTTGGGTGCAGAGTGGTGTTGGACTCACGCTTCTGGAGTGAGGTGGGAGTCCCTTAGAAGTAGTTTCCTCTTCTTCTTGTTAGACAGGTCCGCTGTCCATGGGAGTTTCTTGGTCCTCCGTGATGCAGGCGGGCCCCTGGAGGCTTTTCATGGGTCACTGGTCCTGTAGACCTCGTCACTTTTTTTTGCGGGTATCTATGAAGCAGGAGACGGGCCGGTAGGGCTGGGGCTGAGTCAGTGGTGAAATCCTGCCTTGCCCAGGCCAGGCCCCAGACACTCACCAGGGGGTTGGAGACTGCATTGTGTGAGGACAGGCACAGCCCTTTCAGGTGTAAGTGACCACTCCTCCCCTCCCTCCTAGCACAGATGGTTCGTCAGGAAATGCAGACTACACCCCAGCTCCTTTTGTGTCACTGTCTAGTGAGGTGCAACCAGCCTAACTGTCAAACTGACCCAGACAGGGAATCCACAAACAGGCAGAGTCACAGAAATGGTATTACGCAAGAAAATGCTCACTTTCTAAAAGTGGCATTTTCAAACACACAATCTTAAAATCAACTTTACTAGAAGATGTATTTTTAAATTGTGAGCTCAGAGACCCCAAACTCCACATGTCCATCCACTCCCAAAGGAAATCTACACTTTAATCAGATTTAAAGGTAGCCCCCATGTTAACGTATGCGAGGGACAGGCCTTGCAACAAGGAAAACGAATATTGCAATATTTCTCTGTCAGGATATATAAAACACATTACTATATGTCCTACCTTAACCATACACAGCACCCTGTCCTTGGGGCTACCTAGGGCCTACCTTAGGGGTGCCTTCCATGTAAGAAAAGAGAAGGTTTAGGCCTGGGAAGTGGGTAAGCTTGACAAGTCAAATTTACAATTAACACTGCACACACAGACACTGCAGTGGCAGGTCTGAGACATGATTACAGAGCTACTTATGTGGGTGGCACAACCAGTGCTGCAGGCCCACTAGTAGCATTTGATTTACAGGCCCTGGGTACCTCTATTGCACTGTACTAAGGACTTACTAATAAATCATATATGCCAATCATGGATAAGCCAATTACATACACATTTTGTAAAGGAGCACTTGCACTTTAGCACTGGTTAGCAGCGCTAAAGTGCCCAGAGTAACAATAACAGCAAAATCAGAGTCCAGCACACATCAACAACCTGGGAAACAGAGGCAAAAAGTTAAGGGTGACCACGCCAAGGATGAAAAGTCTAACAGTAATGACAAACTCCCAGACCATATACTTAATATGGCTACACTGCACTTACAATGTCTAAGAATGGACTTAGACACTGTAGGGGCATATTGCTCATGCAGCTATGCCCTCACCTGTGGTATAGTGCACCCTGCCTTAGTGCTGTAAGGCCTGCTAGAGGGGTGACTTACCTCTGCCACAGGTAGTGGTTTGTGGGCATGGCACCCTGAGAGGAGTGCCATGGTGACTTAGCCTTTTTCTCCCCACCAGCACACGCAAGCTGCAAGGCAGTGTGCATGTGTTGAGTGAGGGGTCCCCAGGGTAACATAATACATGCTGCAGCCCTTAGAAGCCTTCCCTGGCCAAAGGCCTTTGGTACCATGGGTACCTTTTACAAGGGACTTTACTGTGTGTCAATTGTGGGAAAAAAGGTAAAGTTTTTAGGGAAATAACACTGGTGCTGGGGCCTGGTTAGCAGGGTCCCTGCACACTTTCAATCAAAGTTGGCATCAATACTAGGCAATAAGTAGGGGGCAACCAGGCCAACAGTGGCATTTTCCTACACAACCCCCCCAAACGAAAGAGGATGAGGCTAACCTTTCCCAAGAGAGTCTTCATTGTCTAAGTGGAAGAACCTGGAACGGCCATCTGCATTGGCATGGGCAGTCCCAGGTCTATGTTCCACTATAAAGTCCATCCCCTGTAGGGATATGGGCCACCTCAAAATTTTAGGGTTCCCACCTTTCATTTGCATTAGCCATCTGAGAGGTCTGTGGTCAATTTAAACAACAAAGTGAGTACCAAACAAGTATGGTTTCAGCTTTTTCAGTGACCAAACCACAGCAAAGGCCTCCCTCTTAATGGCACTCCAACGCTGCTCCCTGGGGAGTAACCTCCTGCTAATAAAAGCAACAGGCTGGTCAAGGCCTTATCATTGGTTTGGGAGAGGACTGCTCCTATCCCATGTTCAGAGGCATCTGTCTGCACAACGAATTGCTTAGAATAATCTGGAGCTTTAAGGACAGGTGCTGAGCACATTGCCTCTTTTAGGGTGTTGAAGGCCTTTTGACAGTCAAGGGTCCAGTTCACCTTCTTGGGCATTTTCTTGGTGGTCAATTCAGTAAGAGAAGTCACAATGAGCCCATATTCCTTCACAAACCTCCTGTAGAGTACCCAGTCAGGCCAATGAATGCCCTTACTTGAGTCTGGGTTTTTGGAGCTTCCCAGTCCAGAATTGTCTGGATCTTGGGTTGTAAAGGCTGCACTTGGCCTCCACCTACAAGGTGGCCCAAGTGTACAACTGTGCCCTGCCCTATCTAGCATTTAGATGCTTTGATAGAGAGGCCTGCTGCTTGCAGGGCCTGCAAAACCTTCCCCAGGTGGACCAGGTGATCCTGCCAGCTGTAACTAAAGACAGCAATATCATCTAGATATGCTGCACTAAAGGACTCCAAACCAGTGAGGACTTCATTCACCAACCTTTGGAAGGTGGCAGGGGCATTCTTTGAGAGAAGGGCACAACCGTGAACTGATAATGTCCATTAGATATTGAGAATGCTGTTTTCTCTTTTGCTCCATGTGCCATCCTAATTTGCCAGTACCCTGCAGTAAAGTCAAAGGTACTCAGAAATGTGGCTGCACCTAACTTGTCAATTAATTCATCAGCTCTGGGTATGGGGTGAGCATCTTTCTTGGTGACAGAATTGAGTCCTCTGTAGTCCACACAGAACCTCATTTCTCTCTTTCTATCTTTGGTATGAAGTTTGGGGCCCAAGACCACTGGGCTAGCCCAGGGACTGTCAGAGTGCTCTATTACCCCTACCTTCAGCATCTTGTGGACTTCCATCTTGATGCTCTCTTTGACTTGGTCAGACTGTCTGTATATTTTGTTTTTGACAGGCAAGCTGTCTCCTGTGTCCACATCATGGGTACACAGGTGTGTCTGACCAGGGGTCAAGGAGAAGAGCTCAGCATACTGCTGTAGGACTTGCGTGCAGTCAGCTTGCTGTTAGGCAAAGAGGATGTCTGAATAGACAGCTCCATCTAATGATCCCTCTTTAGGATCCATTGAGAGGAGGTCAGGGTGAGGTTCACTCTCTGCTTCCTGATCCTCATCAGTAACCATCAGCATGGTTATGTCTGACCTGTCATTACAGAGTTTCAGACTGTTAATATGGATCACCCTCTTGGATGTCCTGATAGTGCCCAGGTCCACTAAGTAAGTGACCTGACTCTTTTTCTCAAGGACTGGGAAAGGGGCCACTCCATTTGTCCTGAAGTGCCCTGGGATCCACAGGCTCCAGAACCCAGACTTTCTGCCCTCGCTGGAATTCAACCATGGCAGCCTTTTGGTCATACCACAACTTCTGGAGTTGTTGGCTAGCCTCAAGGTTTTTGGATGCCTTTTCCATGAACTTGACCATCCTTGAGCGAAGGCCAAGCACATAGTCTACCACATCTTGTTTAGGCTCATGGAGAGGTCTCTCCCAGCCTTCTTTAACAAGTGCCAGTGGTCCCATTACAGGATGGCCAAACAGAAGCTCAAAGGGGGAAATCCCTACTCCCTTCTGTGGCACCTCTCTGTAGGTGAAAAGCAAGCATGGCAGGAGGACATCCCATTTCTCCTTTTGAGTTTTTCAGGGAGCCCCATGGTCACGTCCTTTGATGTCTTGTTAAACCTTTCAACAAGACCATTGGTTTGTGGATGCTATGGTGTGGTGAACTTATAAGTCAACCCACACTAATTCCACATGTGTTTGAGGTAAGCTAACATGAAGTTTGTACCTCTGTCAGAAACCGCCTCCTTAGGGAAACCCACTCTGGTAAAAATACCAATTAGGGCCTTGGCTACTGCAGGAGTAGTAGTCAACCTAAAGGGGATTGCTTCACGGTATCTGGTAGAATGATCCACTACTACCAGTATGTATTGGCTCCTGGGCTGTGGGAGGCTCAAGTGGACCCACAATGTCCACACCAACCCTTTCAAAGGGGACCCCTACCACTGGAAGTGGAATGAGGGGGGCTTTGGATGGCCACCTGTCTTACCTCTGGCTTGACAGGTGACACATGAGCTGCAAAACCCCCTTACTTTCTGGGACATGTTGAGTCAATAGAAATGGTTCACTAATATGTCCCATGCCTTGGTCTGTCCCAAATGCCCAGCTAAGGGGATGTCATGGGCCAATGTGAGGATAAACTTCCTAAACTCTTGAGGCTCTACCACTCTCCTAGTGGCACCAGGTTTGGTTTCTCTTGCCTCTGCGTAAAGGAGTCCATCCTCCCAATAGACCCTGTGGGAGCCACTGACATCTCCCTTCTCCTATTCAACAGCTTGCTGTCTCAGGCCTTCAAGAGTGGGACAAGTATTTTGTCCCTGCCACAGCTGTTCCCTGGAGGGTCCCCCTGGGCCCAAGAGCTCTACCTGGTAAGGCTCCAGCTCCATGGACTCAGTTCCCTCAGGGGATAGGACATCTTCCTGGGAAGTGAGGTCTTGCTTCTTGTGCTGTTCAGAGGCTGGTCCCCGAGTCCTCTTACCTTTTCTCTTGGAAGGTTGGGCCACTATTCCAGGCTCCAACACTTCCTTTTCACCCTGTGCTCTGCTGTGTGCTCTTGTTTTTACACACACCAGTTCAGGGATACCCAGCATGGCTGCATGGGTTTTAAATTCTACCTCAGCCCATGCTGAGGACTCCAAATCATTCCCTAGCAAACATTCTACTGGGATTGCAGAAGAGACCACCACCTGTTTCAGGCCAGTAACCCCTCCCCATTCTAAATTCACCATAGCCATGGGATGGACCTTAGTTACATTATCATCATTGGTAACTGGATATGTTTCTCCAGCCAAATACTGTCCTGGGGAAACCAGTGACACTGGCACCTGTATCCCTCAGGGCTTCTACTGTTGTTCCATTTATCAAGAGCTGCTGCCTGTATTTTTGCATGCTAGGTGGCTAGGCAGCTAGTGTGGCTAATATCCACCCCACCCTCAGAGACTAGAGTAGCTTCAGTGTGAACCCTGATTTGCTCTGGGGACACTGTTGATCCCATGGCTATTTCAGTACTAACTGGAATAGTGCTAGTGGGACTTTTCTTGGGACAGGCTTTGTCTCCAGTTTGGCACCCGTGCCGTTTACAGTTGTGATACCAGGCCTTCTTTGGATCAAAGTTTTTACCCTTGTAACCATTTGTGGACTGTGAAGAGGCTCTCGCCCACCCTCCTGAGCAGGTTTTTGGGGCCCTTGAGAATACTCTTTAGTTTTGTCCTTGGATGTCTCACCACTCTTCCCCTGGCGAGGCCTTGTGACCCCCTTATTTGGTCACCCCCTGTGGAATCCTTGGTCACCCTTGTCTTGACCCAATGGTCTGCCTTCTTTCCCAATTCTTGGGGAGAAAGTGGACCTAGTTCTACCAGATGTTGATGCAGCTTATCATTGAAGCAGTTACTTAACAGGTGGTCCTTCATAAACAAATTATAAAGCCCATCATAGGCATGCACTCCACTGCCAGTTATCCAACCATCCAATGTATTGACTGAGTAGTCAACAAAATCAACCCAGGACATGCTTGAGGTTTTGTGAGCCTCCATGAACCTAATTCTGTACTCCTCAGTTGAGAATCCAAAGCCCTCAATCAGGGTAGCCTTCATGAGGTCATAGGATTCAGCATCTTTACCAGAGAGTGTGAGGAGTCTATCCCTACACTTAACAGTGATCATTTCCCAAATTAGAGCTCCCCAGTGAGATCTGTTTAACTTTCTGGTTGCACAAGCCCTCTCATCACCTTCTTCATACTTCATATTTTGAGACAATCCCTTTGGGGATTTTTAGGATATCAGTATTCTCTCTGCCCATATTTATTTAGCTGCCACCATTTATGGGTGTTAAACCCATTTCTGCTCGCTCCCTTTCTATAGCTAGGAGTTGTTGCTCCAAAGCTAACCTTTTGGCCACCCTTGCTAAAAAGATGTCCTCTTCATTGAGGCTGCCCTCAATGTTCCCAGAGGAACTAGACCCCCCTTGCAAGATCCAGTTCCAGTGAGTTCTATTTTTGGAGACAAGGGTATGGGGACCCTGGTATCCCTAGTTAGACGAGGAGGGGGAGATCATCTGCCTCATCTCTAACATCTTCCCCTTCTGAGTGTAGTTCTTCCTTCTCAGTAGGGTAGTGCCTGGTGCACTCTGCCAAGAGCTCCTGGAACTTGACCTTGGTAGGGTTGGAACCGGTTCTAATATTTTTCAACTTACAGAGGGATCTTAGCTCTGTCATCCCTAGATGGAGGTAAGGAGTGAGGTTGAGCTCCATCACTATTTCCTCTGAGTTGCTCATTATGCTACTAAAGTTGGGATTACTTTTTAGGCACTAAAAAACGAAATCCTAACTTTTATAAAACTTTTAAACTTAAAAAAGAGATGCTAACAGGGACTTAAACAAGGCCCTAGCAGACTTTAAACATTTGGAAAAATAGTCCAAATTCAAAAATCAGTTTTGTAGGTAAGTAATCAACTTACAGGTTCAGTCTCTGGGGCATAGGTAGCCCACCGTTGGGGGTTTAAGATAACTCCAAACACCCAGCATCAGCAACACAGGGCTGGTTAGGTGCAGAGGTCAAACAGGAGCTAAAATAACGTGGGCCCCTATGAAGACAGGGGGTACTCCGGTTCCGGTCTGCTTGCAGGTAAGTACCCACATTGTCGGAGGGCAGACCAGGGGAGTTTAGAGGAGCACTGGGGTGGAGCCCAAGTAGGCACCAAGCATGCATCCTCAGCGGCATGGGGGCGTCTGGGTGTAAGGTGCAAACAGGGTTTCGACTTCCCAATGGAACTCAATGGGTGGACCCTGGGGGTCATTTAGTCGCTGCAGGCAAGGCACAGGGGTGCTTCTTGGGCAAGCCACCGACTGGTCAGGGAGGAGGGCCTCTTGCTGGTCACTGCTGCACCAGCGGTTGGTTTCTCTCGATTCTGGTGGCTGCGGGTGCAGTGCTTCTCCAGGTGTCAGATATCTTCATTCCGGGCAGTCGCGGTCAGGGGGGTCCTTGGGATTCCCTCTGCAGGCGTCGTCATGGCAAGGTCAGCCCAGGGCGGACAATTGGTCGGAATCGCCTGGGGATCCTCTCTGGATAGTTGGATCACCTGGACAGGGGCCGTGGGTGTTGGGTGCAGAGTGGTTTTGGACTCACGCTTCTGGAGTGAGGTGGGAGTCCCTTGGAAGTAGTTTCCTCTTCTTCTTGTTGGACAGGTCCGTTGTCCACAGGAGTTTCTTGGTCCTCAGTGATGCAGACAGTCCCCTGGAGGCTTTTCAGGGGTCGCTGGTCCTGTAGAACACGTTGCTTTTCTTTTGCAGGGTCTTTGAAGCAGGAGACGGGCCGGTAGGGCTGGGGCGGAGTCAGTTGGTGTCTCCTTTTCTTCTCTGTGGGGTTTTGAGCCCAGCAGTCCTTCTTTTCTTGAGGTTGTCAGGAAGTTGACTAGCTTGGTTCAGGGAGCCCTTAAATTCTAAATTTAGGGGTGTGTTAGGGTCAGGGGGCAGTAGCCAATGGCTACTGTCCCTGAGGGTGTCTACACCCTCCTTGTGCCTACTCCCTTTGGGGATGGGGGCACGTTCCTATCCCTATTGGTCCTAATCCTCCATAACAAGATGGAGGATTTCTCAAGGAGGGGGTCACTTCAGCTCTGAACACATTAGAGGTGGTCCTGGCTGAGGGGGTGATGCCTCCTTGTTTTTCCTAAGTATCCCTCTGGACTTGCTGCCAAAAATGGGGGCTTGTTCACAGGGCAGGCATCTCCACTAGCTGGGGTGCCCTGGGGCACTGTAACATGAGGCCTGAACCTTTAAGGCTCACCGCCAGGTGTTACATTTCCTGCAGGGGGAGGTGTAAAGCACCTCCACCCAGGACAGGTTTTGTTTCTGACCACAGAGTGCACAAAGGCACTGACCCCATGTGGTCAGAAACCTGTCTCAAAGTGACAGACTGGCACAGACCGGTCAGTCTTACACTAGCAGTTGGGCTAACATACAGTGGGCATCTCTAAGTTGCCCGCTGTGTGCATTTTTCCTTAAATCCCACACTGGCATCAGTGTGGGTTTATTGTACTGAGAAGTTTGATACCAAACTTCCCAGTATTCAGTGAAGCCATTATGGTGCTGTGGAGTTCGTAATGACAAACTCCCAGACCATATACTTAATATGGCTACACTGCACTTACAATGTCTAAGAATGGACGTAGACACTGTAGGAGCATATTGCTCATGCAGCCCATGCTCATGCTGCTCATGCAGCTGTGGAATAGTGCACCCTGCCTTAGGGCTGTAAGGCCTGCTAGAGGGGTGACTTGCCTATGCCACAGGCAGTGGTTTGTGGGCATTGCACCCTGAGAGGAATGCGATGTCGACTTAGCCTTTTTCTCCCCACAAGCACACACAAGCTGCAAGGCAGTGTGCATGTGCTGAGCGAGGGCTCCCCATGGTGGCATAATACATCCTGCAGCCCTTAGAGACCTTCCCCGGCCACAGGGCCCCTTGGTACGGTGGGTACCTTTTACAAGGGACTTAACTGTGTGCCAGGGCTGTGCCAATCATGGGAACAAAGGTACAGTTTTTAGGGAAAGAACACTGGTGCTGGGGCCTGGTTAGCAGGGTCCTAGTACACTTTCAATCAAAGTTGGCATCAATACTAGGCAAAATGTGGGGGGTAACCATGCCAACAGTGGCATTTTCCTACAGTTCCTAACCCGTCTATCATTTTGAGGACATTGTAGGGAAAGTTATTGACTGTAACAGTATTGATATGGCTACTCTTCAATAATTGTGTATGGTGACCTCTTGTTGAAGGGGAGGATATAATTGGATTTAGGGAACAATTGTATTTGGCTCTTTTACCTAAAAGGACACACCGAACTACTGTTGTGGACATCAGATCATGTAACCAATTTTCTTGCCTTTCTTCAAGTTCTGTGGAAATCTCCCACTTGGGGTCAATCTAACTATACTAACAATTTTCATTTAACATATATATGCAAATTTTTCTTACACCATAGATACAAGTGTTAAAAAAAGATGAAGTACCACAGAAGCATACAGTATGGCATATATTTTAAGCTAATCAACTTTGCAAAGTTAATATCTAAACAGGAGACTAAGAAAAAGAAGCACGCCAACTTGAGGTCGACCTCCCAATTGTGCACATAGGAGCCAAAGTTTTTGTGAGAAATTTCACTCGTAAATTGAGAGAGCCACACTTCGATGGACCGTACATGGTGACTATGGCGACCCCTCAAGGTTGATGTCAGAAAACCCTTGATTTAGTGCACACACATTTGTCTAAACCCAGTACCTCATTAAAACCTATGAACAATGTAAATGGAACACGGGGGGAAAGAAGATTGTCATAGTAAAAATACCCCCTCCACCTCTGTTTTTGGATAATTCTTTTTTTGAAAGAACAGCACAAAAGATTTGTATTTTTATTTTTTTGTTTCTCATTTGCCTCTTGGTTCTATCCTTTCTATTTTTCTACAACCATGAGTTCTTTAATCACAGTATTTTAAATGTACGAAGGGAACTTTCTTATTATAATAATGTGACACGTAATGCCTGTATGCACTTATAAGAAAATATGTGGTTGTGGCATATATTGAACATAGGTTTGGAAAATACAACTGACTCTTGTTTTGTGTGGTCCCTAATTTCTCATGCTACTGGATCAGATAGGCTATATGTAACAAGAGTGCCCCCACGTACAGCCTTATGTTTATTACATCTTTACGTATGTTGGATTAAGGCCAAAAGGGATTGACACATGTTAATGTAGCATATCTCTTAGTTAATGCTATGAAATATGATGTTTTAGCAGAAGTATTGTACATTCTCACAGACAGACATGACATCAAAGAAGAGATATCACGCATGAGACAGTCAGGTTATCCAACTATTGCAGATTGGATTCAGATGGTCCTATATCTAGGTTTTCTACGAGTAACATGCCTCCTTCCTGAGTGTAACAGCTATTTAGTAAATCCTTTCCCCCCAGATTGTGTCCATAGTCCTGGATTTAGAGTCACTAAATCAAGCTTTGCCCACGATCAATGGCATCCTGATATTGAATTTTCCTGTATGGTTATATGTTCATGGAAAGGTATTGATATTGGTCAGGATGCGATAGGGAAGTGTACACATATCTGGGATGAAAACATTTCACTTTACACTTGGATACATAGCACACTGAACCCTCAGACTATCATGAGACTAACTTCTCTTTTAGAGGAAATGTCACTGTTGATGTGGGCCAAAATATTGGTTGTAAGACTACAGTAGATAACGCCGACATGCAGGGGTCCACCTCCAGCCTCATGGACTATTATTGCAGTGTGGAGAACTGCTGTACGCCCAGTTGCCACCAAACTGAGGTGGACTCTGCTCCATTATGACTTTGCCCACTCTGGTTTTGATAATTCCTGGAATTAATCCGACAGTTTTGCATGAACACCCCAGGAGTCATCCAACGACCTTGATGCATCATTATCAAAGGAAGAGAACTGCAGAGTATTATGGTACAAGTATATGGGGTGACATTCTTCAGGGGTATTGTTTGTTCAATGACACACAGCTATTTTTGGGAAGTATTCTGCCATTTGTTCAGGCCAAAGCAACAGCTCGATTGTTGCAGATAACTCGATGTTAACTTCTTAAGATTATCAACACTACCAAGGACGAGTTCATTGAGGTTAAAGAAGAGCTGGGTGCGATGAGAATAATAGTGATGCAGCAACACTATGTACCTGACTTTATGGCAGCCAAGCAACGGGTATATGTTAATAAATTGGAACAGCATGTTGCACCTTTATTCCAGCAAATGATGCAGATAATGGAACTTTATCTGAAGCTATACGCAACAGTAAATGGCTGTTTTTTCATTGCAAAGGAAGAGTTTGTCTTTTTTCAATTTTTCCATCTTTATTTAGCCTGCAACAGCAGCTCCCTCCCAATGCTTGATGTACAGGTGCCGGATGTTTTGTTCCGGGCATAGTGTCCTCCTACTCTCACCTTACCCCTTTAAACCTGGGTTCAATAGTGGTTGTGCTGCTCCAAGGCTTGTGCACACTTGTTATGTTGTGCCACCTGTGGCTTCACCGCTCACGGCTGCAAGGAGAAGGGAAATGTAGTGAAAGGAAAGCACTAGTTCTGGCTTGAGTGCCTAATACCAAAAGTCACAGAGGTTACGCCTAGCAATGCCACAAAATAAAATGATGGACGGAGTGTTAAAACGTTTTAAACACTCCTCCAGTCACAGATCTGTGTTTAACCCATTGTTATTTTGCTCACCTCGCCACCACAGTTTCAGGGTATTACCCCTCACCAGCCAGCCTAGCTTGAATCCAGTGGTGCAGTGAGCAAGGGACCCACATCTGGGCGTACCCTAGCCACTTAGGGCGCACATAGCAATACCACAAAATAAAATGATGGACGGAATAGCAATACCACAAAATAAAATGATGGATGGAGTGTTGAAACTTTTCAAACACTCACCCCCAGTCACAGATCTGTGGTTAACCTGTCGTTAATTTGCTTACCACCACAACCTAGTTTGGACCCAGCCAAATGCAAACCAGAGAGGTTGCACCTACTTCATTGCAGACCACCTTCCTGCCACCCAAAAGCTTAATAATGTGAAGTACAAATGGTGAGCCGTCTTGAGTATAATCACAATCTCAGCAGATTTCTGTGGACAATATCTTCATGAGGGACCTATTCCCATAACCTGACTTAGGTTCCTTGAAAACAAAAGTAACATAATTTTGTTTTGTTTCCTTCAGTGTACGATTGTGAATGGCTCAAGAGAATTGAAAAGTGCAGCTGAATGGGAATTAGGGGTGCCTCTTCACTGTCTCTTTTACCACCTCTGTCCCTGATGCTATTTTATCTCTGTGAAACCTGTTAGACTTTGGGTGATTTTCCCCCAAGCATTTTGCCTACTCCCCTCCTTTTTTGCTGAATGGTTTTTGCTAGCCTTTTTACTCTGTGCACTTTACCAGTGCTAACATGCTTGTGCCCGCTTCCTAAAACAGGATAAAACTGGTGTAGAACTGAATGGCATATTTAATTTACTTATAAGTCCCTGTTAAATGGTATACTATGTACCCAGGGCTGGTAAATGCAATGCTACTAATAGGTCTGCAGCACTGACGGTGCCACCCACTTAAATATCCTCTTAAATAGGTCTCAGGCATGCCATGTGCAGACTGCCAATTCGACTTAGCAAAACAATCCCCTTGCCAAGCCGAAACCCCACTTTTTATTGCATATTAGTAACCCTAAATTAAGCCCTAGATAGCCCATAGGCCAGGGTGCATTGTATTTAAAAGGTTGAACATATACTTTTAAGTTTTACATGTCTCGGTAGGGAAAAACTCACAAATTCATTTTTCACTGCTGTGAGGCCTTCATCTCCCATATGAAAACATTGTATTACCTTCTGGACCTGTAGAGAGACTCTCAGAGGACTGCATTGCTGCCTGTAGCAAAAGTGACGGATATCCCGTCCACCGTATTACAAGTTCCATTATATCCTATGGCACTTAAATTAAGGCATTTTGAGATGGAGTAATCCCCTCTGCCAAACTCGTAATGAGGCCCTAAGTCTAAACCTAGAAATCTTCACTGCAGCTTCATCAAGTGGATCGCCAATGATGCCCCCTCTTATTCAGACACCTTTTCTTCAGACATTTTGCTTCTAAAATGCTTCTAAGTCTGAAAGTAAGCGGAGACCTGGCCTAATCCAGTTTATGTATCCAAACTGCACTCCATTAGGGTTCGCCACAACTTTTGAGTTTACCCTGCTCTCGCGCGAGTAGGTGTCCGGGTTGATGCTTTGATTGTTTAGACTCTATTTTTCAAGTTAAACTTAAAAAATTCATAACTCCGGTTCTAATGATTGGTTGTTTGTCAAATAATTCATTACAATTCACTCTTATTCTAAATTGGTGTGTGATTTTTCTTGTGTTGTTTTTTCACTTTATCACTGTTTAAGCGCTGCATAAATATTTTACACATTGCCTCTAAGTTAAGCCTGTCTCCCTACCAAGCTAGTACCAAGCTACCAGAGGGTAAGCACAGGTTAATTTAGTGACCTTTTGTGCTTCACCATGACAAGGATTGTGGATAATGCTTGAGTAGAGTTTTACCCCCTCAACCAACAAACCAGTTTTACACATTCTCTCCATTACCGATTGCACCGCTCTGTTGTACTTTAATCACCTCTCTCTTTTTACTTCATCACTCCCTACAGACTCTGTCCCGCCCTTTCTTTTCCATTCCCCTGCCTCTTCTTTCCCATCTCAACTGTGTGTTGGCCTAGCTATCTTTAACTGCTGCTTTGATCTCTCTTAGCCAGAGTACTCAGTGACAAGAGGAGACACAGACATGCTTGTCCTATTCACGGGGCACTGACTGGCAGCAACAGATGAGCAACACGTTTGTAACTACTTTCTGTCATGGATTACACACCAGGGGTAGCTGCTAATTGTTTTCTTTTATTTTTGCCATGATATTTTTCTACAGCATACGTGGCTGAGAGGCTCTTATGGGATGGGGAAGCCTGACCCCCAAGGCTACACAGCCTTTTGTTATTCTCCTGGATCTCGTGAACTTTGGCAGGTCAGGCCTGGACTTTTGTAAGTGCCTATGTTCCCTCAACATTAATAAAAGCAACCTTGGGGGAGCTTAACAGCCTTTTAGTACAGGCACCACCTGAGTGCTAAATGTTCATTCTGCTAATAGGACAGCCATCCTCTCCAAATGGGTGCAATTGCTGGGTCTCTGTGACATGTGGTGAAGGTGGCACCCACATGACAATAAACCTTATACTCACATCTATGTCCCTCATTCGTCTGTATCACCTGTGTTTTTATACCCTCAGCTGACATGGTTGGTGTGCACACTGTTCAGATACTAAAAGGGGTTTATTAGACTATCCTTCTGTTGCAATAACACTTGGCACTTACAGTGAAGATCGAAGTGGTAACTGGGGGTTAAACACCTAGTTGCCAAAGGGAAAGCACTTTTTCTTGGGGGAGAGATTAAGACCTATTTTGCAATCAATATGGGATTGGTGGTTACCCTATAGTTGGAAGCATTTGAAGCAGTAGTCTGGGACAGTTGAAATCCCTCCACAGTGGAAAAATAAAAGAGCAGAGTAATTGATGGATGCTTTGGAGGGGGGTGGTCAGTCACCAGACTAGAACAGAACATATTCCTGACTCAGGATGAAACTTTTACTAGGAGGTTAGAAGCTGCTAGACTAACACTAAAACAGAGACTATTGGACATGGCTAAAAATAGATGACTTACCAATATTGAATATATGAGTTAGATGACAAGGCTAGTAAATTATCTACTATAGGGAGCTTGGGTCTGGTTGCAGTATCCCCCCACACATTTTGTCTGGTTTGGATGTGCAACTTTGACTGAAGTGTACTAGGTTCCTGTTAACCAGGGCCCTAGTACCAGTGTTCCTTCCCTAAAAAAAGACACCTGGTCACTTGATCCCCAAGTGACCAGGCCCTTCAGCACCTCTGTACATCTCTAGTAAATGGTGCCCCTGGTACCTAGGGCATGGGTACTGAAGAGGGCCCCTCAGAGCTGCAGCACAACGTGTGCCACTCTGAGGTACCCAGCACCAACCTTATGCAGACACCCATTGCAGGCTGCGTGACAAGGTGCGCCTAAATTGAAAACACAACATGGCATACACTTGTGTGCCATGCCACCTAAAACATTGCTTGTAATATCTGTAAGTCACCCCTACAGCAGGCCTTCAGCCCTAAGGCAGGGTGCATTATATTACAAGTGAGGGCATATGTGCATGTCTTTGTCAATTCTTGGACATAGTAAGAGTACAGGAAAGCCATTTTAAATACATGTGCTGAACACTAGTCACTATGAGTACACAATTGCTTCTCTGAAACTAGGGATGTTTGGAATCAAACATCTCATAATAATAAACCCTCACTCATTCCAGTGATAGATTTAACAATACATGCACCCTTAGAGGTGCCTCTTGAAAAACTACCAACTGTTGGTGAGCTCACTGACTAGTTCTGGCCAGCCTGCCACCAACCAATGAGAATCTGATCTCCCAGGGGGAGTGCCTCTGCTCTTGAGAGGTAAGAAATAAAAGCCTGTCCGGGCTGGGGTGTTGGCTACCCTTCCCCACAGGATGACCTACATTTCAAGGCAGGAGCTTGAAAGAAACTCACCGCCTTTGAAATGCAGAACTGGCCTTCATCAGAGGAAGATGCCACACCCTCTGCCTCAGGGCCCATCTGGCACCTGGGTAGGTGAGAATATCAACTATGGAAAAGGCGTGTCACACTTGCAGACTGGGAACACCCCTAGGATGGCCAGCCTGAAGATGAGACAACTTAGGAAATTCCGCCATCTTGCATGTGGTGGAGTTTAGGACATCTAGACAGCGTGATGCCCACTCCCCACAGGAAGTGGTAATCAAGGGTGTGTAGTAACCCCAAGGGGAAGTAGCCATTGCCTGCTAGCCTCCACTCCCCTTAGCACACTCTAAATTGAGTATTTAGTGGGCCTCCTGATACCAGATCATCAGATCTTCACTGGACACAAAAGGAGAAGTGGACAAGAAGCCTGCTGAACCCAGGGACCAACGAGCACGACCGACTTGGTGTCAACCCTGCCGGCCTGCCTGCTGCACGTGGCACTCGAGGAGCAACTGACCTGTCTTGCCACTGCAACCTCAAAGAAACTGGGAGAGCAGCCAGTGTTCCACAAATCACCAAGAAGAACCCCCTTGCAGTAGAGGAGCTGCTCCCCTGCATCCACTGGCACCCAAAAAAGAACTGCGAGGATCAGGACCACTATAAACCTGACTCCGGACATCACCACTACACCCGAGCTGCCTAGCTCGAGCTGAAGTATGCCAATGGTGTCATTGTGGTCCCCAGGCCCTCCAGAGACAAAGCCCACCCTGTGCCTGCCCACTGTGGACTTCCTGATGGCATCTGCAGACTGTTTCTGCAGACCCCCCCTACACTGCGATTGCCTCTGGTGACAGTAAACCCGACGGTCCAAACCACCTCTGCACCCGGATACCCCGGACTGAAGATATAGAGACCACAGGTGTCCCTTAGCCCCCAGGCTCTTGAGACCTAAGCCCACCTGTTGGTTTTGTTGCACTGGCCCCCCAGTCCACACCGACAGCCTGTTTCTGTGGGCCCCCCAGCACTGCGACCACCTCCGGTCATGATAAACTCAATGGTCCAAACCACTTCTGCGCCTGGATGCCCCCAGACCGAGGAGAACAGGACCACTGGTGTCCCTATGCCCCCGAGCATCCCAAGAACTGAACCCCTTGGTGGTTCACCAGGAATAGACTCCCAGTCCACCCCTTCAGCAATTTTGTGACCAAACTGATCCCCATAGACTTACACTGGGCACCCAACACTGAACTGCACCACTGCACACACCCCCCGTGTGCTGCCCTAGGTAACCTGTTGATATGGCCTTGGCCCTTGCCCCATACTGACCCATAAGTCCAGGAGATTCGTCCCATAAGTTGCTGTATTATACCTGTATGCAGTGGTCGTTCTTCCTCCATAGAATAACATTACCACACCTGAAAATTGCACTGTCTCTACTCTAAAAATTCATAACTTGAAAAGTATTCACCTGACTCTGGTGATTTTGGTATCGATGGTTACATAAAAGTATGTGTTATTTTTATAAATTGGTGTCAGGTTTCTTTATTGAGTGTGTCTCTCACTTACTGCATGACATTCTTAGCACTACCCTCCGATATGCCTAACTGCTCAACCACACTACCCAAAAAGAGAGTTTTTGAGATTACGTTTCTACCTACATCTACTGACTAGTCAACCATGAATCAGATGCCTGAATAGTATCTGTGATTAAAGATCCTTACAAGCGGTTGGTGTATGATGCCCATGCACCACCCCAAGCTGAATTAGAGAATCCAATAATTAAGGACCTAATGATCAACCCTATGCCTCATGAGCATTCTCTTGAGTTAGAAGGCCCAATAACTCTGGAGCAAATACAAGAAGCCATAGTGACTCTTCCAACAGAGAAGAGCCCTGGCCACATGGATTCCCCATGGAATTCATGTGGCTCCCTATTTACTGGAGGGTCTATGGAGAGATGCTCTAAGCTGGTGTGATTTCGTAAGTTCTGAGGGGAGCTACAATTCTGGTAATCCTATAGTCTGACAAACTGATGACTGAAAGCCAGTCATATCAACCAATCTCTATAACAAATATAGAGACTAAAATTCAGGTTAACACAATGGTAGGCAGACTGGCTAAAATGATTGCATCTTTGATCCACCTTGATCAAAATTGCTTGATGCCTAGACACAGTACTCATCTTTGCCACTCTTAGCACCACTAAATCTTTGCCAAAAAGGAGTTTACAGGATCTTCAGCCTTGATATTAATGGCTTTTGATATTGTTCAATGGTCCTTTTTGGTGCAAGTGCTTCAGAAAATGATGTTTGGCTTGCTATTCCTTAATTGTGAACAATTCTTGAATACTAGGCCTTGGGTGCAAGCTAGAGTCAACATGGGTGCCAGCTAGAGTCAACTGGGCACTTTCCTCTCCCTTCCCAGGCACTCAACAGGATTGTCAACTTCCCCTCTCTCTTTTGGTCTTGTTATTAAATGGCTGCACAATGGCTTCAGAGAGATCTCAGATTTGGGTGTTTAGATGAGTAAACAGTACCATAGATAAAGTTTCTCTCTACACCATTGAATAACTGATGTGTTCACAGAAGCCTCGGTGCTATGTCCCCAGATTAATAAGTGATAAGGGGCTTGGTGCTGTTCTGACACAAAAATCTAACAAAGGCATAGAAAGCACAATAGCATTCGCATCACGTGCATTGACCCCAACGGTAGAGAAGTTTTCTGTAGTAGAAAAAGAGATGTTGGCTGCCATTTGGGGTATGGAAAGATTTAGGCAGAACTTGTGGGTGTCAAGGTTCACCTTAAGGACTGGCCATAAGCCATTAGTAAAGGTTTTAACACCTCAGGATACAGATAAAGCTATGCCCTGCATTGTGAAAATGACATTAAGATTAGTAGACTTTGTCTATGACATAGAGTATTTAACTGGTCATAGAATAAGGTAGCTGATTTCCTAAGTTGTTCACCATTACCAATGGGTAATGTTTGTAGGAGTGAATCAGATGAATACAGTGTGACCCTTAAGGATGATGAAAAAGTAGTTTCCATTGAGATAGAGAATGACGTTCTAAAAAAAGCGGATTGGGTAACAGGCTATGGTAAAGATGAAAAGGCAGTAATGGAAGTTGTTACCAAAGGCTTCCCAAGTAAAAATAAGTTACCGAAGGAATGTCTTAAAAGGTGGGAAGATGAATTGTCATTAAGTGAAGATGGATTTCTCATGAGAGGTGACAGGATGGTCCCTCCAAAGGATCTTAGAGAAAAAATTCTCAAAATCACTCTTGAAGACCATCTTGGCATTGTCAAGTCTAAAGGATGGATGAAAATGTCATATTGGTGGCCAGGTTTAGATAGTGACGTTGAAAGAATGCTACGCGCTTGTGAGATGTGTGCTCATGAAGACAGGTCCTTAAAAGTTTTTAGACCAGCATTAGGTGAGAATGAATGCCCTGATAATCCTTGGGAGGAGTTAGCCATTGATTGGATTCATTGGGTGTGCCCAGGTATATAATGGTCTTACTGGATCTTTACTCAAAATGGCCTGAATTTAAAGTGAGTGGAAATGTTAATACGTCAGAAGTAATTTTATTTGTGTCTGGAATATTTTTGAGAGAGGGTACCCCTAGGTCGATACTGAGTGATAATGGTCCACAGTTTGTGTCTGATAAGTGGAAAAACTTTCTAGTGAGTAATGGAATCAAGGAAAGGCACGCCCCGGTGTACCACCCAGCAGGTAATGGAGCTGTAGAGTGATTCAACCGAGTTATAAATTCTATACAGGCAGCCATCAATGCAGGAGTGGATTGGGAAAAGGAACTAGCAAGTATGGTACGGGCTTATAGGACGACCCCTAACCTTACTGGTTACAGTCCCTTCAAAATACACAGGGGAAGAGAACCCTTCAATAGTGCTTGGATGAATTTGAAGGTACAGAGTAAGTGGTCTCCTGCCATGGTTAAAAGCAATATATTGAAAGCACAAAAGGTTTACAGGGAACACTATGACCAAAGGTATAGTATGAGAGATGTAAAGCTGCCATCTAGAGACTGGGTGAAGGTAAAACAGGGTGTGAAGACGAAAAAAGGGAGACAGCAAGTTTTCCAGTCCTCTTCAAGTAAAGAAAGTTTTTGCATGCTCAGCCTTATTGATTGATGGGAAGGTATGGCACATGGGAAAGATGGCAAGATGTAGCAAGATTTTAATGTGGAAACATGACAACAATAGGCATAGTGGGTCATCAGCTGACTATAATTGGTTGTGGTCGGAGGTTGATTGTGATAAAGAGAGAATGGAAGGAAGGAACGGAAGTGCAGGGGAAGACATATATGGAACAATATGGGTTGATGGAAGAGAAGAAAATTGTGAATAGAGAGAGGAAGAGAGTGTCCCAAATGAACAACCTGAACCACCTCCAACTGCATCTAGCCGTTGTGGTAGATCTATTGTACTACTAAAAAAATATGAGGATTTTGTTGAGGGAAATCATTTTTCATTATTTAATATTCTATCCAATTTTGTGAAAGATTCATTGTATATTTTGTATAGGGTATATAACAATGAATTAATGTAGGAATGTTCATTATTGTTTTCCATTTATTGTTGAATGCATTCTGGGTAAACATTTGTTAAAGGAGCAGGATGTGTGGTATATGGAAGCTGACGTGTGCCGAAGTCTGACCGATTCCATTGTAGAATGGAGTGGAAACTGTTAGATACAGCAGCTGGCAGCAGGAGCAGTACGGGATAGTTGATGTAACCTGCTCTCTTAATAAAAGTAGAGACCACATACTTTATCATCGGAGTCTTCTTCAACACATGTGATGGGGGGCTGGGAATGGCAGATGTTCATCTCTATTAATTGGCATCACAGCTGGCTCCAGTTAACAGGGATGGGTGGGATCCAGCCTTCATGTTTGAGACTGATCTACTTGGGTGACATAATCTAGAGACTTAGGCCCATATTTATACTTTTTGATGCATACCAGCGCCGGCGCTAGTTTGCGTAAAAAAATTTAACGACGGCTAACTCCATTCCTACGCGCCATGCGAGTGCCTTATTTAAGGATTGACGTTAGCCGGCGCTGCGTGCTGGTCAGAGTAAAAAAAAAATTACTCAAACCAGGCAGCACCGACGTAGGGGAAAATGGGGGTTGTGCGTAAAAAAATGGTGCAAGTCAGGTTTGAGTCAAAAATCATGGTTCAAACAGGACTTGCACCATTTATTGACGCACAACCCCCATTGAAATGACTCCTGTCTTAGCAAAGACAGGAGTCATGCCCCCTTGCCCAATGGCCATGCCCAGGGGACCTCTGGGCATGGCCATTGGGCACAGTGGCACGTAGGGTGGGCCCAAATTAGGCCCCCCCATGCCACTTAAAAAAATAAAAAAAATATTACTTACCTCAACTTACCCGTACTTACCTGGGATGGGTCCCCCCAATCCAAGGGTGTCCTCCTGGGGTGGGCGAGGGTGGCAGGGGGTGTCCCTCGGGGCAGGGAAGGGCACCTCTGGACTGCTTCCATGGTCTGAGACCATGGAAGTGAGCCCACAGGTCCCTTAACGCCTGCCCTCACCCAGGCGTTAAAAAATGGCGCACATCGGGCTGTGCGCCATTTTTTAAGGCCTGCCCCCTCCTGTGCATCAAAATGACGCAGGAGTATAAATAAGGCGCACAGGCCTTAAAGCTATTTTTTGGACGGGGACGCCTACCTTGCATGTCATTAACGCAAGGTGGTTTCCCGCATCCAAAAAATGACGCACACAGAGATTTTTATGATATCCGCGGGGTCGGGTGTCAGACTTTAAATATGGGACAAGGTTTGAGCCAAATGTGCGTCTAAATTTTTGACGCACATGCGGCGCAAACAGAGTATAAATATGCCCCTTATTTTATCTAGGGCCTACCCCGCTGTCTACCTGATATAACCAATGCCCCCAACGATGAGCTGGGACTAAGCCTCAAAAACTGGTGAGAGCCTGCTGTGGAACTTGTCTGACTTGTGAGGGTCTAGGGTTCAGATTCTGAGATCTCATTGGTATATTGAAGTTAAGGGATCTGGTGCCAATACCCGTAATAAACATTTTGAGCAGTTGTCAGTGGAGTACATCCTACACCATTGTCTGTTTCATAAATACCTACAACTGTGCCTTGCTCTCAAAGTTTGCAATAATAGCTTAGACCCACCTCTGGAGTTTACGTCCTCTAGACCCAAAGATTATTATGTCACTTTTGGATGGAAAAGGGATTTCAAGGATATACCATTTGCCGGTTGTTAACACTCCTGATCCAGTGTTTGAGCTGAGAGGGCATTGGAAAAGGGATGTTGGTAGTCTAATCAATGAGTAATTGACCAAGGCTAAAGTGGTCGCTAGAAGTCTTAATGTTTCCTCCTGCCTCAGGGTCATACATTTTAAATACTTTCATTATTTTATTAGGACCTCCAGAAGCTTTGGCAAACAGGTAAAAGGCACAACATGTGTTGTCCCCTTCAGCTGGGTGGGCTACTCTGGCACCTTTCTCCATATAATATGTGATAAACAGATATTGGTGTAGATTTTACATAAACTTGAGGGATGTACTGAACTTTCAGAACTCCCTAGACCCAAAAGAAGTGACTTGTGGGATTGTGTGAGAGTGGGATTGATCCAGCAGCACACATGCCCTCTTAGCTAATAGGACAATTGTTGCTTAGAGAGACTTTGCTCATCACTGGACTCAAGATAGTGCCCTATCGTTCACAAAATGGTTACTGGGCCTGGACTATTGTGATGAGGTCTAAAAACAAGCATACAAAGCAAGGGCCTTCCAAAAGAAACATCAAAAGATGTGGGGTGCATAGTGGAGACACTTTCAAAATATTCTTCCGGATTTTTAAACTGTGTAACAATAACTATTGTTTTTAAAACCAACAAGACCTGTTGTGAAAGTGTGTATGGAGTTGTGCTGCATCACCTGTCCCAGACTGTAAGATGATTGTTCAAGTCTTTGAAAAATGAATAAAAAGAACTATAAAAAATAATGATTACAGTAGATATGTTTCAAATATGGCTCATTTTCTGCTCAGTCAAAATGACCAACAGCTGAAGAAATAGGCTGAGATGTTCTGACTTATTTTGTGTCTTCCTAGATTGCCTTGTACTATCATCTATGATAGAAGTATTGAAAATCTTTTGCATTTTTGAAAATCTCTGAATAAGGCACCAGGAAACAAGCTTTGTCTTCTGGTTATCTACCAAAATCTAAGGGGCAAACAGAGTGAACTAATGGAAGTTTGAAGCAGTATTTGCAATGCTACTGCAATGCTGGTCAAGACATTTGGCTTTTTATTTGCATTTGGAGGGCGTTTCTTAGAATAATGCAACCCTTAGTGTCAATGAAGTATCACTTTTCTTTTGTACAGAAGGATTTCCTTCAAACATATTTCCATTTTCTTCTCACCTTTATCCTTTGGTTCCAGCAATTACTGGTTATAGAAGCATACACCACAATTATTTGGTCATCAAATTAATCCTGTGGCTTTTAGGTTGAAGTTATCTCATACTAGAAAGAGTTGAAGCCATATGGTTCCGATCCTTATCACCTTACATCTGAACCTCCACCTGTTATTGAAATTTTGGGATCAGCTTCAATTTTTGATTTATTGGAGCATTAGCCTCCTTGTGAGTACTCTTGGGAAGATGTTTCTTCAGTTTATGTCCTTTGCTATTTCTGTGTTTTTTTCAGCTGCACTGTAATAAACCCCGAAATTCATGAGATGGGCCTAGTATTACGCCCCTACCAAGATCTGTGCTGCAGGCAGTACCAAGAGCTTACCAGAGACCACTTGAGTTCAGAGGGCAAGAGAACTTCCCATGTGCTTTCCATCAATGCTTTGTAAGATGCTGCAGTCATTTTAGCGCTGGGATTGCTCACCGTTTGGATCATTGAAGAGCGTTTGCCCTTGCCGAAACCCAGAGAGGCTTTCTGCAAGTTGTAGTGAGCATGTAGGGCAACAGCGTGACTTCAGACTCCAGCATAATGTGCAGAATGACAAACATGGGCTTCTTTTTCATTATTGTTAATCAGATGCTATGGGTTCCAGGATAGGGATAGAAACTAAGCCTTTAACTGCCTTTTCCAATTGTTGGTCGGTCAATTGGAGGATGGTTAAGATGCAGTAGAGTATTTTCCTATGATAACAGTTCCTGTTTTAAGCATTTGAACGGGGGTGGGGAGTACAAGAGGAAGATGCATTGCAACATATCTTGTTCCTAGATTTTTCATCATAATCTTTGGCCACTTGGTACTTTTTTTGTTCTTGATGTTTGCTTCTAGTAGTTTGTATCATTATTTCTGGTTTTGGCTGCCACTTTTTTCCTTCTTGATGTTAGAAAGAGCTTGGGGGCATATTTATACTCTGTCTGCGCCGAATGTGCGTAAAAATTTGTGACGTACATTCAGCGCAAACGTTGCCCCGTATTTAAACTTTGACGCCCGCGGATGACAAAATTCCACCGTGTGCGTCATTTTTTGGATGCGGCAAAATGCCTTACGTTAATCATATGCAAGGTAGGCGTTCCCGCCCAAAAAATGACTTAAACGGCTGTGCGTCGTATTTATGCTTTTGGGCAAAAATGACGCACAGCCGGGAGACGGAGCCTGAAAATGGCGCACAGCCCGATTTGCGTAAAAAATTAACGCCTGGGTCAGGGCAGGCGTTAAAATGGGGCAAACACACCTGTATTTAATCAGAACACACAGAATCAACAGCAGAGTAGCAGAGCAGCAACAGGGAGACATGGAGATGATTCTAATCCAGCGTGCACACAGACGCAGAGCCCAGCAGCTACAACAACACCAGCAGGGACCCCAAAGGCAGCGCAGAAGGCAGGAGAGGATATTCCGCCCCAGAACAACCCTTCAGGGCCTCAGGGAACACGACATCATCCAGAGGTACAGGTTGAACTGGCAGGCCATTCAGCAGCTGCTGCGCAACATTGAACCGCAGTTGGCCCCCACTTTGCTGACACCCCGCACCATCCCAACAGAAACCAAGCTGCTTGCCGTACTTCATATGCTGGCAAGTGGCTCTTTTCAAACAACTGGTGCCCTGGTTGCCGGAATATCAGAACCATCATTCTCTGCCTTTTTGCCCAAAGTACTGGATGCCATCATTGGACTGACACCCCGCCACATCTGCTTCCCTAACACACTGCAGAAGCAGCAGGAAACAAAACAGGGGTTCTACCTCATCAGTGGCTTCCCACATGTCCTTGGTGCAATCGACTGCACACATGTACGCCTTGTGCCACCGGCTGCAACTGAACACCTCTACCGCAACAGGAAGCACACACATTCCATCAACGTGCAGGCCATTGTCGATCACCAGGGATTGATCACCAACATCATGGCTAAATATCCTGGGAGTGTACATGACTCCTTCATCTTCCATCACTGCACCATCAATGAACACTTCCAGGATGGACGGTATGGCAATGGACTACTTGTTGGTAAGTACAAAAACCTACTTATATACACACTGCACAGCAACCCTCTAGGACACACAACACATAAACCACAACAGCAACATGTGAACAGGAACACACTGAGGTCGTGACATTGCTAGCCATGTTTCTTAGGTCTGCAGTGAACCTGTCACACATCTGAAATTACTGTACAGCCTAATGTTAAGATATCAAAGATCACAACTTGTGGAGTGGGTTGCCTAAATGTCACCTTGCAAAATGTAAGTGTCCCAATGACGTTTACATTAATCCATTGCATAAGTCTAAAGGTATGGGATGTCCAGGGTACATTGATATGAACGTGTTAACAACACTGTCAATTTTAACCTGTGTATGGAACTATCATCTCACCCCCAGTGAAGACACAGGGACACCTGTATCACAAGTCACAATGCTAGGGAGGGCACACTGTACTGCAAATCCCAAAACATACTGCTGACAACCGGTTAGCAGACAAACACTCGTTCAGCCAAGGAAACAACACAATGCAGATGGTACATCCTACAAGCCTAGGATGCTACATTATAACACAAAAGAGTCACAGACAACACAAGACAACTACTGCCATGAAAGGTGATTTCAATAGGGCCAGCTACATCAACATGATCCCATTCATTTTCTCTTGCAGCTGATCAGGGGTATGGCATCCAGCCATGGATTATGACACCTATTGGCAACCCGAGTACTGCTGCAGAGCGTGCCTACAACGATGCACATAGGAGGACACGCAGCATAGTCGAGAGGACCTTCGGCATCCTCAAGTCAAGGTTCCGGTGCCTCGACATCACTGGTGGTAGCCTCCTATATTCCCCAGAGATGGTCTGTAAGATCATCCTAACATGTGCAATACTGCACAACATTTGCATCAAAAGGAACATTCCCCTCCTGGAACCAGAGCCACACATGCCTGAAGAGGAGGAAGAGGAGGATGGTGGCCTGCAACATGAGGGGGAACTACAGAACACGGCCGCTGGTATACGCAGGCGGCAACATATCGTCAACAATTTCTTTTAAATATAATCACCTTCACCACTTTAGTTAACTAATTTAAATAAACACCTATAATAATCACCATATCATGGTCTGGCTATTCATTTTTGCACACCTTCAGCTCTACTTATCAGAATAAGAGTGTTGCCTCATGGAGCATTGCTGAGATACTGATTAGGACACTGAAAATCCCAGAGCTAACGTGATGCCTAACATACAATGGTCACATACACACACACTGTAAATGACATCTATCATGTACATTTCTCCTTTGAAGGCCAATAGCAGAGGACCACACCTATTTCACACATACATGTTGAAATCAAGGTCCAACGCAGCATATGGCACACAACTAAGACACCATCACTCAATAAGGGGAAAACAAGCCTCATACATGAGGCAGTCAATGTGCTTTTGCATCAGTAACAGGAATGTCTGACCAGACCCTTGACAGCAGTACAGGGAGTGCAGAATTATTAGGCAAGTTGTATTTTTGAGGATTAATTTTATTATTGAACAACAACCATGTTCTCAATGAACCCAAAAAACTCATTAATATCAAAACTGAATATTTTTGGAAGTAGTTTTTAGTTTGTTTTTAGTTTTAGCTATGTTAGGGGGATATCTGTGTGTGCAGGTGACTATCACTGTGCATAATTATTAGGCAACTTAACAAAAAAAAATATATACCCATTTCAATTATTTTTCATTACCAGTGAAACCAATATAACATCTCAACATTCACAAATATACATTTCTGACATTCAAAAACAAAACAAAAACAAATCAGTGACCAATATAGCTACCTTTCTTTGCAAGGACACTCAAAAGCCTGTCATCCATGGATTCTGTCAGTGTTTTGATCTGTTCACCATCAACATTGCGTGCAGCAGCAACCACAGCCTCCCAGACACTGTTCAGAGAGGTGTAATGTTTTCCCTCCTTGTAAATCTCACATTTGATGATGGACCACAGGTTCTCAATGGGGTTCAGATCAGGTGAACAAGGAGGCCATGTCATTAGATTTCCTTCTTTTATACCCTTTCTTGCCAGCAACGCTGTGGAGTACTTGGACGCGTGTGATGAAGCATTGTCCTGCATGAAAATCATGTTTTTCTTGAAGGATGGAGACTTCTTACTGTACCACTGCTTGAAGAAGGTGTCTTCCAGGAACTGGCAGTAGGACTGGGAGTTGAGCTTGACTCCATCCTCAACCCGAAAAGGCCCCACAAGCTCATCTTTGATGATACCAGCCCAAACCAGTACTCCACCTCCACCTTGCTGGCGTCTGAGTCGGACTGGAGCTCTCTGCCCTTTACCAATCCAGCCACGGGCCCATCCATCTGGCCCATCAAGACTCACTCTCATTTCATCAGTCCATAAAACCTTAGAAAAATCAGTCTTGAGATATTTCTTGGCCCAGTCTTGACGTTTCAGCTTGTGTGTCTTGTTCAGTGGTGGTCGTCTTTCAGCCTTTCTTACCTTGGCCATGTCTCTGAGTATTGCACACCTTGTGCTTTTGGGCACTCCAGTGATGTTGCAGCTCTGAAATATGGCCAAACTGGTGGCAAGTGGCATCGTGGCAGCTGCACGCTTGACTTTTCTCAGTTCATGGGCAGTTATTTTGCGCCTTGGTTTTTCCACACGCTTCTTGCGACCCTGTTGACTATTTTGAATGAAACGCTTGATTGTTCGATGATCACGCTTCAGAAGCTTTGCAATTTTAAGAGTGCTGCATCCCTCTGCAAGATATCTCACTATTTTTGACTTTTCTGAGCCTGTCAAGTCCTTCTTTTGACCCATTTTGCCAAAGGAAAGGAAGTTGCCTAATAATTATGCACACCTGATATAGGGTGTTGATGTCATTAGACCACACCCCTTCTCATTACAGAGATGCACATCACCTAATATGCTTAATTGGTAGTAGGCTTTCGAGCCTATACAGCTTGGAGTAAGACAACATGCATAAAGAGGATGATGTGGTCAAAATACTCATTTGCCTAATAATTCTGCACTCCCTGTAAGTCCAACTGCATCCAATATTTGCAAGCACTATCTGTGACCAGAGTTCCATAGAAGCAGAACATAGACAGCACAAGTGTCACACATATGAGCAGCATTGCACACATGACATTCCATGTACTTGTCAGCCCATTTCCTAACTCCTGACACACCCATGCACCTGGTCACAACCCACCTGTCGGAAGAGGTCCCTGGAATACTAAGATGTGTATCCTGATATTCCCTCCTCTACACACACAGACCAACATTTGCAATCCAGTGTGCTACACCCTTTCCTATGGTATGCCATTGTCATAGAACATCTGACTGCATGGACATCAGGTTAATTTATACACTGTCTTCTAGTTTCAAAGCCCTGTTAGCACCTGTAGATTGCTTCCCGTGTGAAAATGTCTGTTGGAGCTTAGACTGCAAATCTCACCTACAGGACTGGTGAGAAACAGATGCAGCCCACACCTGTGATCACCTCCATGCACACCACCCATTTCAAAAAGCACTGCCCCTGCTGATGCCTGGAACAGCATAGTAGTTGCCATTTAGTCAATTACACCGTTAAGCATTGATACTAATTAAGCTGTGTAACACAGCCCTTGGGTTCATTTGTCACCTTCAAAAACACAGGACATACACAGTTTGACATGTCAACTGTCTAGTTTGTCCTCCAAACAGTCTGAGTCAGACCACTGATTATGTAACTTGTCAAATTGCTGGATCCTGAATCACCCTGTATTCTGTCAGCCTGATTGGCATCTGTCTGTGCGTCACACTAAAGTATCCCTGTGTCTACATATGTACCACACTTGCGTTAGCAAACCTCTCATTCATCGGGGGTATTGGGCATGGGCTTCTTCAATGCATACACAAATACATTGTATAGCATCATCTGCCTTTTAACTGTACCATTTGAGTAAAATCCTCTGGGAAAAGCAAAATTCGTGGCCCATCCCTTGTCTGGGTCTCATTTATGCATGAATGACAAAGTGTGACAGTGTCCCAGGGCCGTAGGCAGGGATTGGGTACGGGGCTTTCAGCAGAACCAGCAACCTCTGATAATGTCCATGAAAAATACACACATTTCAGGACCATGACAGTTCACACACAGAATCACAGTGCTCACAACATATTGATGGGCCGTGTGTGGTGAATAGCTGCGATAATAATCAGCACAGAGGCTATGATGTTTCCAGATGCAGTGGGAATTGCAGAGGCTAACCTGTGTACAAATGTTGTAATGACACCTGCCGGAACATGACACCTGAGACATTATCTCACTCAGCACACCAAGGTTGCCCTGTTGACTGTCTCATTACACGTCTTTAGTGACAGGGTGGGACCATCCCCATGTAGGTTCACATGTCCTCATCCACTTTACTCACATTGATCAACCAAGGATACTCAGTAGATACAGGAATAGCTGCCACTGACTCATGATGAGTCCTGGACCGAACTGTGACAAATTACACCCCAAACAATATACAGGATCATAATTGGACCACACACATGAACAAGACACCTATGTGCAATTGATCACTGGAAATATGTGGACACGTGCTGTCTTGTATGCTGGTCCACCACAGCCACTTGATAGTTGGGGCTCACTTCTATGGCCTCAACTGTGGTGTCATCATACATTTGAGATTCACCCTTCTCTGTCTGTGCAAACAACATGGTACCTACTTCCTCAATGCATGTGTATGACTTACTGTGGGATTCACCAACTAGTGCATAGGAAGCTGTTACCAATACTCTAGGACATAGGATGTTGAAAATGTGGACCATTGACATGAACAAGCGTCTGCCATCTATCTGGTGCATGCTATGTCACATGTGGTGTCTACGTTACCCTAAATCTTGGAAGTACACATTACGGATGTTGCTACATGTATGGCTAACACATGCCGTCTCTCATTTCCACAGTGACTTGCATCTAAGGATTGGACATATGGATGTCACATTCATACAAGCATATGTGCAATAATGCTTCATGTGATACACACACACTTGGTCAACAAATACATTAGTTGCCAAAGCACACACTTTGAGCCAAAGGCATTTAGGTATTGTACATATGTGCGTCACATTGCTATCCTCTCCTTATGCCAAACATGCACAATTTGTGCAACACATATATGTAAGCCACACTTATGACCAACTATTGCACCAGCCAACCGTAAAAATACTGTGAAGGGAGAAGCGGATCATGGTCCGCTGCAGTATGATGTCACACATGTGAACATACACCATCAACACCATAGTGAGTTCAATCAGCCTATCTCTGATATGTCCCAAATGTAACATAACAAAAAAACAGAAAAATTGCCCAAAACCAATTAATGCACTGAAATGTTGACGTTCCTAGCGTTATGTGTCATTTTTTGTCTACCAAAACTGTATTTGCGTTATTTTTTTTGACGCACAGGAGTGAAAATTAGCCCGCATCCAGATATTTGTACAGGCCATGTACTATTATGTGGATGCGGGCTAATTTTCACTCCTGTGCGTAAAAAAAAAATGACGTAAATACAGTTTTGGTAGACAAAAAATGACGCATAACGTGAAAAAGGGCAAACATTTCATACAGGAAGTGATGTAATAGGATATCCTGTTTACAGATCATGTACAGTGGGTGTACTTTCACTTTCACTTTGCAGTCTATGATCCTTCTAGACTGTGTGGCTTTGTAGAGAGTGGTGTCCTGAGATTTTGTGCTTTTTTGTCCTGTGTGCTATCTGTATTGTCCATTTGTGAAATAAATATTGTTGGTGTATACTGTACTACTGTGTTTTGTGTACATTTGTCCATTTATCTTGTGTTTTTGTTGTTTGTGGGAGTCTGTTGTTGGTAGTGTTAGTTTGGGGATAGTTGGGCTCTTTTAGTGGTTAAGTTTACTTTTCATCTGTATTTGTACCCCTACTTTCCCCCTTTTCCCCTTTCTATTTCTTTTACCCCTATTCCCTTTCACTTTTCCACTATGTCTGGTAGGCCACGTCTTGGCAGGATGGGTGAAGGGGAGTTGGGGGGGTTCATATGGCTTGTGTGCCATTTCTTGCCACTCATGATCAAGGCAGGGGGCAGGGTGATACAGGGGTATCCAACAGAGGCGCGCAGAATCCGGTGGGGAAAGGTGCTGCAGCCCCTGCAGCGTGTGTATGCCAGCCAGAGGAGTGACCACCAGCTGAAGCACCGGTGGGCTGACCTCATCACCAGGGAGCAGGATCTCTTGGACCACCTGGGAATCGTGATTGGTGGAACTGTTGGTGAGTACTAATCATGTAAATGTGCACGATTAAATGCTCTGTAGTGACATAAGAGGATTTGTACTATGTCTGCCAGCTAACTTGCTGACTGTGTGTAATGCTGTGGAAACATACAGGGATAATTGATGCACTATGGTAAGGATCACAATTGCTAGCTGTCAGGTAGCACGTTCTCAGCAAACTTACAGGATACTTTTCCATGAAGTAAATTGGTGCGGCCTTTGTGTCAGACAACCAAACAAAATAGGAGCCAATCATGTCTATATAGGGTACTATTGACAGAGAAGTAAAGATGTACCCACATATTGGCTAACTTTGTTGACGCAATAGCTAGACTGACTTTAGAATCACTACATGATGATGAAAATGAGTGCTGCCTTCACATCAATTGATAATAGCAAAGTGGCTCAGACATATGTCTCATGTGAGTCTGGTGACTGTGGAAGGAAAGCGTTCACGGAAGTACTATGAATGTTTGGGATTATTGTGTTCCTTGATCTTTTTGGATACATGTCAGATCTGGATTTGAAAACATTGTGAAAAGGTGTAAGGTGCCCTCAGCTAACATCTTAGAATGTCAGTTGGAGTTAGTTGTGCCACATTCCAAATATGGATGGCAGTTCAAAGGTATGCACATGGCTTCACATCTCCATGGTTGGTGCAAATCACCATAGCTGGGCCACATCAATTGAATCAAATGTAACAGCAGGAGGGCTTACAAAAGTCCCTTCCCCTCCCTCTGTACATTGTACCTGTGTGTCATTAATGTGTCATGGCAACAAGGCATGTTTGACTGGTAATGCAGTCCTCAAGTAACCAGGCTTTGGATGTCTCTCTTGGATGCACATGATGAGACGATTACACTCCATATTTTTTTCTGGTCACCAATTACGGGGCATGTTTGCAACCACATGATAGTTAGGGCCAATGTATGTGTGCAGATATGTTTGTAACTGTCACAGGAGACCCATGCTATGTACAAGTTGGCCGTGATATATCAGATGCAGTACCATCATGTCTGAATGGCTGCCATTTCCTTATTCAGCCTACACATTGTATATGTTTATGAAATTGTTGCGCTGTGCACAGATTTTGAGCACATTTCTTCCTTCCATACCTTACATGTGGACCATCACCCTACACTGTGGGAGAGGTGGCGACATTTGAGGACCCCGACCACTCCAGTAAGTGTTGATATGTCTGTTATGTGTTGTGTTTGCTGGTTATGGACTCCTGTGTGTTGAACGCATAGCAAGGTGTGATGCGTTGGACAATCATTTCTCTTGTTCCATGAGTGGGATTTCTGTTTCTCACATGTTTTGAATTGGCCAATGCGTATCCAATGGTATTATGTAGGGATTGTAGTCCATTCCTGTAGGCCCCACTGTGAGTACTGGGGTTAGTCATGTGGATGACACTTGTATCAACAAGAGTCGCACTGGAAGTCAGCTCCGATTTAGTCAGCTTGTCAGACCCACATTCTCCGAGATTGGTACAGCAAATTGCTTTCCAATAGACTTCTGCTTCCCCATTTACCAACGTAATTATGAAACTGTAGGTAGAACCTCCTAGCAGCATGTACTTCCACATGTAGTGCTACAAGTATGTGGAACTTGAGTGCAATGGCCTAGGTGTGCATGCAATTCATGATCATGGGTGTTCTTGCAACTTTGTGTCTGATGTAAGTCAGGCCTTACTGGAAGTATATGTTGTGTACCAAGTTCTGCATTTCCTGACATGTGTGGCACTATGATTGGTCTAGGGTTTGCTGACTCCTAATTGTTGATAGACCTTACCTGTGGTGTGTGTGTAGAGCCAAACACGTGTGGAGTTTTCAATACACTCCTCGGTGTACATGTTGTTGGAAATTGATAGTTGGTTATCGACCCCCCCCCCACCCTCAAACACGGGCATGGGTTTGTGAATGGGGTACCTAGTACTGATGCTACCAGTATGTTACACATACATGTTAATAAGTGACTGTTTGGTTGGAACTTAGTATACACACTCAGGTTTGGCACTTGGTACTATACTGGCAAGTCCAGTTACAACTTGCAGACCATGTGGCTTTAGTTTTGCTTTCCGTACACTGACATTTGTAGCCCAGGTCTTGGCGGAGGATATGCAGCATGATTCTTAGCTGATAACTGGCAGAACTCAGACTGCAAGTCAAAACCAGTTGTTACCCTTCTTGTAGGTTATGGATGTGCTTTGTGTGATGTGACCTTTGTAGGCTGGCCTGCCATGTACTTCCTCAGGGACATTCAATGATCTGTATTGTGATATGAGCTGTTACAAGTACAGTAGATGTATTGTCTGATTAACTTCTTGTGCCATTTCACACAATGCAGTTACTAATGTAGAATATTTGCATTTGTCTTCACAGCTGCAAACATGACTCCAGACCAGGTCCGTGAATTCCAGCGCCGGGCCATGAGATACCAGCACATCCTGCTGGTGGAGTCTGGGTTCAGGCGGATGGCCCGGCGATATCGCCATGAACGGGCCTCCGGGGCATAGAGAGCCTTCCCACAGGGTGGCCCTAATTAGCCCACCACAGCCACCACCAGCACAACCACCAATTCAAGCCAGGTGGCCCCACCCACAGCTGGGACTGTTGTGCCTACATCTGCTGGACTTCCAGGCCCCAGCATTGGTACAGGTGCAGGACAGCCCACTGGGCCTGGCACCACACACACACAGACCTCCTCCACCGGTACCTAGACTGCCACAGCTCCATCTGTTGACCCTGCAGCCTTCCACAACATGGAACGGAAGATGGACCGTGTGCTGCGCAAGTTGAGCCACCTGAGCCGGAATGTGCACCACATTAACCGGCGTGTTAAGTCTATCAAGAGGACCCTCTGGAGGGCCAACCTCTAGACATTTTTTGATGGACATGATTCCCTCCCCTCCCTCCTCTTTCTTTGTTCTTATAGTTAGTGGGCTTAGGGGGCTTAGTGTTAGGTTAGTATAGGCTGTTAGTTTAGTTAGTGTTAGTGGGTGGGGGGGTCCAGATTCTTTCTATTTTTACTTATTAAGTGTGTGTTTTATGTTGGGGTTCTTGTGTGTATATATATATATATTTGTTTAGGATAGTATAGTATGTGTTTAGGTTAGTATGTGCTGTCCTCCATGTGTCCCGTCTCATAAGGGGGGGTGGGGGATAGATGTTTAGAAAGTTTCGTTACATGTGATAAGTATGTGTAGCTTAGGGACAGTTGTGGGTAATGAGTAGTCAGGGTAGATTAGGGTAGGTAAGATTTTTCCCTCAGTTTACTCTTCTGTGATTAGCATTTAATAAATATTTGGTTAACCCTTAATAGTATGTGTTGAATGGTACTTGATCGTGGGTTTGGATTCAGTGTACATAAATTTTGTACTATTACATTTGTGTCCTATGCTACAAACAAATCCCAACTGAGCTGTACGATTGGCAGCTAGCCCAGAGCTACCTTGCAAAGTGTCGACCCTTTGTTGCAACCACCAATCACAGTTAATATGGATGACAATGTGTTTCTGTTGATAAGTGTGTTTTCAAAGTCACAAACAGTGCTTGCAGACTTGGTATTGGGGAAACAGTTTTAGGTCTGACTGCAGTGTGATGATCAAGGACACCCTTATAAGATGAGATCTCATTGGCACTCTTGTAATCTTGTCTTCATGACTCTCATACATCATTTGTGACACAGTTCAGCATGATTACCTATTTGTATGTAAACTCAGACACCTTCATTTATGCAGTTTTTGTAGTGTTTGCTTAGATTCGTGTGCACTGTTATATGTGTTATTATTGCATGTTGACAACATTTTGTGGCCACTATTTGATGACTTAGATATCCCCTAAGGAAGCATTCTTCTGTCCATCACAGCATGATGATGTATGGTTTCTCACTTCATCAGATATGTCCCTCAGGATGGGCAGAGTATGATGCAATCATGGGCACTGTGCAGATTTCTCTGACTACATAATATCAGGACAGTTGTATTGACAAGCTACGTAATTTGACAGTAGGCACATTTCAGTTATGTACTGCACAGTTAATATGTCACATTACCCAGAGACAGATTTGTTGTGTAAGTGCTATTTATTGAAAAGTGCTGTAGTGCTATCTGTACATTGTCCATGATTGTGAGTCCATTATAGTGACATCGTACATTGTGATCCAACACAAGGGTTTACCAAAATGCTTTTGACATGCTGGGGTTGATGTTTCAGACAGTGCAGAGGGACAGAATTTGCCAATGAGTAGGAGAGAGACAATCACTGGGCTGGGTGACAAGATATACAGTGGTTTGCAGAACAGTGCTGGAGTACAGTTGTTGCAAGACTGGCAAGTTACAAAGCGCAGGACCTTGGTAATTGATGGCCATGTGGCAGGGACTAGTGCTTCCGGGCCATTTTCCTTGTGAATGTGATCTGTTCCATGTCTTCTTCTTCTGATGTGTGTGTTGCCTCCTCTGTCCTTGTTGTTGTTGGTTGTGAAGGGGCAACACACACCTCAGTGTTAGAAGACGTGGAGTCAGACATCCCGGTCGCTGCTCCCTGTGAAGGTCTTAAGGGCAGTACTGCAGCAAGGATGGTTCTTGAGAATAGCAGCCACATCACGATGGTAGGCAGCCAGGTCGGCCCTGAGGGGTTCAATGTTGCATTCATTGCTGTTGTAGGTGTTGGGTCAACTGTATTACAGCTGTGCTGATTTCCTTCTGGGTTTTCTGCAGTTCCTGCAAGATAGATGTTAGGGCTTGCATAGTTGCTGCCTGATCTGCAGATGACATCATGCACAAACGCGCCCCCTGTAGGCTGGCTGCCATATTTTGCATCCCCACCCGCTTGTTCTGTGCTCATCCTTGTGACTGAAGGTGGGGTCTGGAGGGTTTCAAGGACCTTTTGGATAGTCTCCTGGGGAATGTTTATCGGCTCATCATCCATGTCATCAGGTTAATCTGGGACAGGCATATCCGCAGGAGATCCATCTTCCTCTGCAATGAAACAGGGTACAATTAGTGTGTCTGTGTTGTGGCAATTTTGATGTGACATGCCTGCCTTTTGATGAATTCGCTTTGTGATCTTGTTTCGTGTTAATTGCTCCAGTCCTTCAAATGGGAATTATTCTAGGCCTATGGCCCACCTGCATGTCACATGTATGTTATTGAGTTATTAGACTTGTCAGCATCATCGCCTCTAGGTGTTGGTGTAGTCCAAATAGAGAATTGCCACCTTCTTGTCCCACTCAAGCCTCTGTCTACATCCATTCTCATGGTGAGCTCTTTCACTGGCTGTGGGTGTTCTGATGGCCCTGGCAGCACACTTAACAATCTGGACCTGCCCCAATCTCTGATCTTTCACATCCACTTAAATGTATTTGACATGTGGCATATCCTATGCATAGCAATGTTATGATCCGATATGGATATTGGCATTGGTAATGTGTACTGCTGATGTTGGGAAATGTGTGTTACATTGGATTGCCCTAATAATCGTATCAGTGTCCTATTTCCTCCTCTGACTGTGCAGGTGTATTTCAGTGACCAGTTACATGTGTCCCCCCCTCAATGCTGTTGTCTGAGCAGTATGACATTTGGGATATTGCATTGTTACCCAGGCACAGGATGGACCCTGACATATGCAGCATGGGTGTGTCCGTAGTGCTGTGTAGCTCCTATTGTTGTTGACATTGGCTGATGTTTGCGACAACTATGGGCATTGACATTTGACAGTACTGGGGTCTTTGTCTTGTTTCTGGGGATTGTTGAAGTTGTCATCCTCACCCCCTAATTTAGGTGTGTATGATCCATGTGGAGGTGACTGCCAATGGCTACTTGAGCTGCACACAGAGCGGAGGTGGTAGTGACAACTGTTTTCACTGTTACATTCCAGTTGTTGGTATGGCTAGAGGTTGTTAATAGGGCCCTAGTTAATGTAGGGGGTATGGTGGCTGACGTGTGCCGGGATGTCAGTTTGACGTTGTGGCCTTCCCTCCTGGCGTGGCTTTCCCTTTGCTCCATCGTTGGCATGACAGCATGCCCCCATGGGACTGTTGTTGGTGTTGTGTAATGGTGTGCCCCAGGTCTTCTCAGAACGGGCCATGCCCCCATGGCGTGCCCCTTTACCCATGCCACTCCATGTATAAGATGACTTCCATGCATTTTGTGGTCGGTATCCCCCCCTGCTCACAGTTGCAATATTGCATTATAATTCCCCATGCGACTTACCCTGCATGTGCGTTGTCTCGTGGTAGTCTGCGCTGTCCTGTCCTTGAATCCCTGTGACGATCTCCTCAGGGATGACGGCTGCGACCATCGCCTCCATGTGGTCCAGAGCCTCCTGGTGTGCTGGACTCCCACCTCCAGTCTGCAGTGCTGCCTTCCTGTTCCTGGCCATCTTTTCCTTGGTCCTGCGCTTGCAGTCATGCCAGCGTTTCTTGCACTCGATGACAGTTCTGCGTACTTCAGCCACACTGTTAATCTTATCGACAATTTGTTGCCATATAGCCTCTCTCCTACTGATTGGCAACTTTGAGGTGACAAACAGTTGGTGCTGGTGTTCCGTCACCTCTTTAACCAGAATTTCCTGCTCCTCTGCACTGAAGCAACACTTTCTTTTCTTCTTATAAGTGTCCTGGTTCTTGTGTGGGTCCTCCTGGCTGGTTCCTGGTCTGTTGTCATCTTCCTGGGGTCTGTTGTGGCATCTGGGATCCACTTTGGCTCTCCTCTGGTGAAATGGCAGTGTTTGCAGGTTTTTTTGACGATATTGCGTCAAAAAAACGGCACATATCCGGTTTGCGGGGTCGTAAATCGACCCACAGTCATTTCCGCTGCGTTAACGTCGTTTTGCTTTACGACTTGATGCTGCGGTGTGCGTCAAAAATAATGACTCCCACCTGTGGTTTGCGCCGCCGTGCGTCAAAGTATAAATTTGACGCCCGCACCGCGCACCAAAATGGCGTTAGCCGGCGGTAATATTTTTGACGCAAAACTGCGCCGGCGCAGTTTTGCGTCAAAAAGTAAAAATATGGCCCTTGGTGTCTTGCTGATTGCTCCAGTATTATCTTCATTTTGATAACAACTAAGGCCCATATTTCTCCTTTTTTGCACTGCATTTGCGTAATTTTTTTACGTAAAAACGGCACAAACTTACAAAATATAATTGTATTTTGTATATTTGCACCGCTTTTGCGTAAAAAAATGACGCAAATGTGGTGCAAAAAAGTATAGATATGGGCCTAAGGGTTGCCATTCATGACTTTTTCCTCCTAACTGGAATCTCCTTAAGGAGACACTTGACACACTTCATGTATATTATTTTGTGAAGGGTGGCACTGTGGCCTTTGGAAGGTATCCTTTATCCTTGGACATTCACAAAAGGGTTTAACGGGTCATTTTTGTGTCCAGTGCATTATAGCATATTATGTAAAGACATGGGGTTTTGGGCTTAATGTATAAAAGTGGAACATACTAAATATGAAAGTTTCTAAAAGGTGTTTGTCATTGTGGAGGTCAAAATACATTTTCGCTCAGCAGGCCTAATTGTCATTTTTTACAATTCAGCCTAGAAAAATGGTAGAATCTTGCTTGAAATGTTTTCTCAACTTTTTATCAAAATCAAATTGTATGGAAAAAGTCGATCTGTTATGAAAAAGTAACTTTTAAAGGTGCACTTTCTGTTGCCTGAAAGCCATCTGTAGAGAAAATACTCTACTGCATCTTAAACATCCTCCAATTGAAACCCCAGACCCACCAGCTGACTACAAACACCCAAGAACCCAACGCTCCAAGCAACACCCACCTCCTCCACACCTGGACCCCATCAACATAGAGGACACCGCCACCAGCATGGCCTCCATCCACTCCGGATCACCATCGGACCCCTGCCCACACCATATCTTCAATAAGGCAAACATAATCATCGCCCCCCACCTCTGCAAAACCATCAACAGCTCCTTCGAGTCAGCCACCTTCAAATCAAATCATAAACATTTATAAAGTGCGCTACTCACCCGTGCGGGTCTCAAGGCGCTAGGGGGAGGGGGTTACTGCTGCTCGAAGAGCCAGGTCTTGAGTAGTCTCTGGAAAGCGGAGTGGTCCTGGGTGGTCCTGAGGATGGTGGGGAGGGAGTTCCATGTCTTGGCCGCCAGGTAGGAGAAGGACCTCCCACCCGGCGTGGTGCAGCGGATGCGAGGGACGGCGGCGAGAGCGAGGTTGGCGGAGCGAAGAGGACGGGTGGGTGTGTAGAAGCTGAGGCGGCGGTTGAGGTATTCGGGTCCCTTGTTGTGGAGGGCTTTGTGTGCGTGGGTGAGGAGTCGGAAGGTGATCCTTTTGTTGACGGGAAGCCAGTGCAGGTGTCTCAGGTGGGCGGAGATGTGGCTGTTGCGGGGTATGTTGAGGATGAGGCGGGCGGAGGCGTTTTGAATTCGTTGCAGATGTTTCTGGAGTTTAGCGGTGGTTCCTGCGTATAGGGTGTTGCCGTAGTCCAGGCGGCTCGTGACGAGGGCGTGGGTCACGGTCTTTCTGGTGTCGGCGGGGATCCAACGGAAGATCTTTCGGAGCATGCGGAGGGTGAGGAAGCAGGAGGATGATACGGCGTTGACTTGTTTGGTCATGGTGAGAAGTGGGTCCAGGATGAAACCGAGGTTGCGTGCGTGGTCTGAGGGGGTCGGTGCGGTGCCAAGGGCCGTGGGCCACCAGGAGACGTCCCAGGCGGTCGGGGTGTTTCCGAGGATGAGGACTTCCGTTTTGTCTGAGTTCAGTTTCAGACGTCTGAGTTTCATCCAATCTGCGACGTCTTTCATTCCATCTTGCAGGTTGGTCTTGGCGCTGGTGGGGTCCTTGGTGAGGGAAAGTATCAGTTGAGTGTCGTCGGCGTAGGAGGTGATGATGATGCTGTGTTTGCGTACGATGTCGGCGAGGGGGCTCATGTAGACATTGAAGAGAGTCGGGCTGAGCGAGGAGCCTTGTGGCACGCCGCAGATGATCTCAGTGGGGTCTGAGCGGAAAGGTGGGAGGTAGACTCTTTGGGAGCGGTTGGAGAGGAAGGAGGTGATCCAGTCCAGGGCCTGTCCTTGGATCCCGGTGGAGCGGAGGCGGGTTATTAGGGTGCGGTGACAGACGGTGTCGAAGGCAGCCGAGAGGTCGAGGAGGATGAGGGCGACTGTTTCTCCGTTGTCCATCAGGGTTCTGATGTCGTCTGTGACTGAGATGAGGGCGGTTTCTGTGCTGTGATTGGCTCGAAATCCGGACTGAGAGGGGTCGAGTAGGCTGTTGTCTTCAAGGAAGTTGGTAAGTTGCTTGTTGACGCTCTTCTCTATGACTTTGGCAGGGAAGGGGAGGAGCGAGATGGGGCGGAAGTTCTTCAGGTCGCTTTGGTCCGCCGTAGGTTTTTTCAGTAGGGCGTTGACTTCAGCGTGTTTCCAGCTTCCAGAAAGATGGAAGCACTCAGAAATCAACGCCCTGCTAAAGAAACCAAAGGCAGACCCAGACGACCCCAAGAACTACCGGCCGATCTCCCTCCTCCCCTTCCCAGCCAAGGTCATCGAAAAAATTGTAAACAGCCAACTATCCCGGTTCCTGGAAGACAGCAAGGTACTCGACACCTCCCAATCCGGATTCCGCAGAAACCACAGCACTGAGACTGCACTCATTGCTGCCAGAGATGACATTAGGACCATGCTCGACGAAGGAGAAACAGTAGCACTCATCCTCCTGGACCTCTCCGCAGCTTTCGACACGGTATGTCATCACACTCTCCGCACACGCCTCCACAACGCTGGAATCCGCGACAAGGCACTCGACTGGATCTTGTCATTTCTCTCAGGCAGAACCCATAGAATCCGCCTCCCACCGTTCCTGTCAGAAGCCTCCAGAATCATCTGTGGCGTTCCCCAAGGATCTTCGCTCAGCCCCACGCTCTTCAACGTTTACATGGCCCCCCTCGCCAACATCGCACAAACCCACCACATCAACATAGTTTCCTACGCAGGTGACACTCAGCTCATCCTCTCCCTCACGAAAGACCCTACAACTGCAAAGAACAACCTCCACAACGGACTTCACGCCATCGCCAGCTGGATGGAATCAAGCCACCTCAAGTTAAACACAGACAAGACAGAAATCCTCATCTTTGGCACCAACCCCTCAACTTGGAATGACTCCTGGTGGCCCACCTCCCTAGGAACCGCGCCCTCACCCACGCACGCAACCTAGGCTTCATCTTGGACTCCACACTCAGCATGACTCAGCAGGTCAATGCCATCTCCTCTTCCTGCTACAACACTCTCCGCATGCTCCGCAAAATCTTCAAGTGGATTCCCATCGAAACCAGAAAAACTGTCACCCACGCCCTGGTCAGCAGCCGATTGGACTACGGAAACGCCCTATATGCAGGAATAACAACCAAACTCCTAACAAAACTGCAAAGAATCCAGAACGCATCCGCCCGCCTCATTCTGGACATCCCACGCCGTGACCACATTTCCCCCACCTCAGAGACCTTCACTGGCTACCAGTATCAAAGAGGATCACCTTCAAACTCCTCATCCACGCACACAAGGCCCTCCACAACACAGGCCCAGCCTACCTCAACGACAGACTCACCTTCCACACCCCCACCCGCAATCTTCGCTCCGCCAACCTCGCCTCCATATCCCGCATCCGCCGCACCACCGCCGGAGGAAGATCCTTCTCTCACCTAGCTGCCAAGACCTTGAACTCCCTACCGCTCCACCTTCGCCAGACCCAAGACCTCTTGACATTTAGGAAACGCCTCAAGACATGGCTCTACGACCAGTAGCTCCCCCCCCCAGCGCCTTGAGACCCTAACGGGTGATTAGTGTGCTCTATAAATCCTTGATTGATCTGGAACTAAACTAATTATGCTGTGTTTTCTCTAGCGTGTGTAATTGCCTTCTCAATTATGGATGGAGTACTGGCCTGACAAAGCCAAATACAGCCCCTTCTTAACCCAAGAAGGCTGTTGTAGTAGGGCTAGTGACCAATTAGCTAGTATCACAATGGACATAGCAACAGCCTCCCCTTTCACATGAAAAGCCCTTCTGGGGGCACAAGTGGCAGATATCAATTCATCCAAATGGATTTCTCGACCACAGCAGGATGGGACCTTTTTGAGAGGACAGGAAAGTGGGCGTTCCCTCATTACCATAGAGGGGTTCCTAACATGAGACACTGGGTGGCATATTTACAAGCCCTGTGCGCCACCTGAGCAATAATTTTCTTTTACTCTCCGATGGCGCAGAGTGCGGACCCATATCTATGAGGCCACGTAAAGCCACTTTGCATGGCTTTTCATGACCTCATAGATATGGAGTAAGGCAGGGCAAGTCACTGTGTTGCCTTACTCTGTATCAAGGGCGCGTTCCATGAGCATTGCGGAGGGTTTTCCCAAGCAACACCCACCGTTTTCATACATTCCCAGATTTACAAGGCAATGTAAACCTAGGAATGTGTCAAACCAGGGGAGGAGTAACTAGGAAAAATATCTTAATTTCTCCTTGTTTTTTCCTCTTTCTATGTGTGCTGCATTATGCAGTACACATAGAAAGAGGAAAAAGCCTTCATGGATTGTTTTTGTGCAGAAAAGTGTTCCTTCCTGCACTAAAACAATCTTGCAAGCAAAGCATTGGTGCTAGGCAGCCAAAGGGCGCCAGCACAGGTGGGAAAGGACAGAAATGCACCATATTTTTTAAATATGGTGCATTTCTGCCCTTCCCTTGAGGCGCAGAGCAGCTCAGCAAGGTTACCTGCTGCCCTGCCCTGTGCCACTATTCTTGTAAATATGCTCCCAAGCTCCTAAGAAGGGACCTGGCTAGTGTCATTTTGAAAGAGATTCAGAGCAACATAAAAGAGGAAGAACTGAAAAAATACAGGATTGTGCTAGGAATTCATCCAGGATTAGGTCTATGAAACTCTCCAAACAGTGGCTAGTGTGCAAGATAAAAATGGCTCCTCACTACTACCTAATCAAAAACTCCTGGGCCTAGAAGAACTCCTGAAGCAAGGAAGAAAGAATAATTTTGCCTGACTGCTGGAGAAAAAAGCCTCTAAGGGTCATCAATCTTACTTTTTGTTCACTGCTATAGGGACATAATTGGCAAAAAAGGGTTTGATCATCTGTAGGTGATCCAGTTTGCTAGTTGTGAGTAGACTACAATGGACCTTGTGAAAAGCGTGGCTGGAGGGAGACCTGTTACCTAGGATCCTGCCCTGAGGAACTGCTGTAGGAGAGACCAGGAATGACTTCCCCAGCATTAACAAAATGTGTGGCCGTTTTTCTCATTACTTGAGAACTGTGACAAGGCACCAAAGCTCCAGATGAGAGTGCATTAAGCCAGCTACAGCCTGAACAATTGTCCAGGTTCTTGCTTTTTTACCCAACATTCATTGTACCACCGGTATGCTACAGAATTATGTCTGACCCTGAACAGCGGTCATTGGCTACAGCCTCCTGGCTTGCCCTGCTGAAGAAAACTGATAATCAAAAAGGTGACCAGGTCAGCAAAGTGAAGCACCCATCCCAGTGACAAAGCATCTCCAGGCATAAAAAATCTGACTTTGCACCATTCAGATGTTTTGGTGCACAAACTGAAGGCTTCAGTCGCTGTGAAAATGCCAAATATGCTTGTGCAGGACTCTTACCATCTTCAGAATCCAGGCTTGTTCCACTGAAGGATTTTCAGGACCAGAAAAGTAAATAAGGCCCAGGGTTAAAAGTTTGACAAGTATGACCTGCTAGGCTTACCTAATCTTTTCTCCATTGTGGTTGGTCTGAAATTGCGCCTAAGTCCTGATCTACTGGAAATCTTAACTTTCATTGGCATTTTTGGGTTAGAGAATGTCGCCTAGATGGGGTACAATCGAGCTCCCTTGGCTTCAATGCCTGACTGTATCTGGTATCCAGTTTTTGATTTTAGCCCCACCTCATGCTAATCTTGTGTGTGTGTGTGTGTGCACGCGCGCGCAAAGGCATCAGCTTGTCCCTTAATATGAGTGAGGTTTTGTGACCTAGTGGGGCACATCAAGCACGCTCTCATTTTCTCATTTGACTGATAGGCTATTGTGCCTGTTAGGCTATTGTGCCTGTCATGGATTTAGTATGTAGCGGTGGTGATAGCATACCATGTTTTTGAACCAGTAGTTATGATTAGTAACAGGTGTATCACTGTCACTTCAGTGGAAGGGTACTAACTCACTCGTATAAAGTTCTGCCTCTTTGGTCTAAGCCAGATGCTTGTACTAACATCCCAAGTGTGTGTTATGCGTGTGCATGTGTGTGGCCTGTATGGTGCATACAATCAATCAAACAATCAATCAGGATTTATAAAGTGTGGCTAATCACCCGATAGGGTATCTAGGTGCTTGGAGGTCCCGGAGGCTTATTTGAACAGCCAGGCCTTAAGGGCCATTCAGAATTCTGGAAGTGAGGTCATGGTCCAGAGGTGCGTGAGGAGGCTGTGCCAGGTTTTTGCTGCGGTGTGAGAAAAGGAGTGTCCTTCACTTCTGCTTCGGTAGATGCGAGGAGTATAAGCAAGTAAAAGGAGGCAGAGTGTAGTCTTCTCGACGGTTGGTGGAACTTCAGGTGGTGGTTAATGTACGCAGGTCCTTGGTTGTGTAGAGCCTGCAGCTTGTATTGGCATCTCTTCTGTACGGGTAGCCAGTGGAGTTGCCTGAGGTGGGGCGTGATGTGGGTTTGTCGGAGAAGGCCAAGGATGAGTTTGGATGCGGAGTTCTGAATGGTCTGAAGTCTCAGTAGGAGATGTGCAGAGTACATAGAGGGCTCAGTTACAACAAGGCACTCGGTCCAAACAATTTACAGTTCGGCTGCAGATTCCAGACTTACCACGGTCTTGTGACTCCTTTCATCATTTTGCCTAATTGATTAAACTTGTAAACTTTTCGGAACATGGAAGTCCCGCAATTTATTTAACTCTTCCAATTTGTATGAGCCTTGAAAAAGTCAAGGATGACGAAACACGTGTCGGCTGTTTTCTTACCACTATGGAATCAATCTACAAGCATTTGTCTTTCCTGAAATACCACAAAATATTAAATGTCTCACACTATGATACTGTGATGTGCCGTGGTTCTCTCATTACATAGAGGGCTTTGCTGTAGTCCATTCGGCTGGTGAGGAGGCCCTGTGTCACAGTGCATCTCGTGTGTGTATGGGGTAGCCACGTAGATCTTACGTAGCATGCACAAAGTGAGGAAGCAGGCAGAGGAGGCGATGTTGAGCTGTGATTTCATGGTGAGCTTGTTGTCAATGATGGCTCCGAGGTTTCTGGTGTGGCCAGAGGGAGTGGGTGCAGGTCCTAGGGCTGATGGCCACCAGGAGTTGTTCCATGTATTGCGGCTGTCACCAAAGATCAGTGCTTCTGTCCTGCCTGTGCTCAGCTACAGGTAGTTGTTCTTCATCTGGTCAGCGACACTTGCCTTGCAGAAGTTGGTTCTGCTGATAGAGGGGTCGTCGGTGAGTGAGAGGATGAGTTGGGTGTTGTCTGCGTAGGAAATTATGTTGAGACTGTGGGATCTAACGATATTGGTCAGCAGGGTCTTATTAGCATTTAAGAGTGTGGGGCTCAGGGATGAGCCCTGGGTGATATCGCAGGTAATCTCCTTGGGTTTGGAAGTGGAAGGTAGGCCCTTTGGGTTCGTTCTTCTGATGAGGAAGGAGATGATCCATCTGAGTGTGTCCCTTTTGATACCGATGTGGTGGAGTCTTTCGATCAGTATGTGGTAGGATACGGTGTCAAAGGCTGCCAAGAGGTCGAGGAGGATGAAAGCTGCTGTTTCTCCGCAGTCAAAAAGGGTTTGGATGTCATTGGTGGCTGTGATCAGGGCAGTTTTGGTGCTGTGATTGCTGCAGAAGCGATTAGGAGGCATCGAGTAGATGGTTCTGCTCCAGGTATGTCACGAGTGACTTGTTGATGATCTTTTCCAGTACCTTTGCTGGGAATAGGAGCAGGGAGATTGGCCGGTATTTTCTGGGCTTGCTGGGGTCAGCGGAAGGTTTTTGAGTAGTGGTCTGACTTTGGCATGTTTCAAGGCATTGGGAAATGTTGCGTTGGTGATAGAGGTGTTGAGCCGGGTGGTGAGTTCCTGGCCGATCCTTTGTTTTCCATGGTTGAAGATGTGGTGCGGGCATGGGTTGGTGGGAGCTCTCAAATGGATGGATTTCATGGTTGAGGTGATGTCCCGGGTGGAGAAAATGTTCTAGGTGGTCAGTGTGTGAATCGTGTCGGTTCTGGTGGTGGCGTATCTGTCAAGGAAGTCCATAGGTGTGGGTTGGGGTTTCAAAGTTTCTGCATATGGTTGCGATCTTGTTGTGGAAGACGTGGGCAAAGTTGATGCACAGTTCCTGTGAGGGTGTGATGTTGTTTTTGCTGGCACCCTGGTTGGGGAATTCCTTAAAGATGTTAAAAAGCTCCTTGGTATTGTCGGCACAGGTTTCGATGCATGTGGCAAGGGCTGTCTTCTGTGTTGCCCTCAGCAGGTGGTGCTAGAGGTTGAGGGAGGTCTTGAAGGCTGCCCTGTTGGAAGTGTCCTTGCTGGTGTGCCATCTCCTCTCCAGCTGTTTGCTCTCTCCTTTCGCTGCTCTGAGCTCTTGGGTCTACCAGCTGGCCTTTTGGAGGATTTTTTCTGAATGTTGCTCTTGATCGGGATGATGATGTCGGCGCAATTGGTGATCCAGGTGTTTTTCACTCTCTGTTTGAGGTAGGTGGCGGTAGCAGGGTTGGAGGTGTCATCCATCCAGCTGATCTCCAAGATTCTGTTCCACATCTGATGGGGGGTGCTGGTCATCCCTGGGGGTTGAGGTATGGGGGCTGGAGATGCTGAAGTGGACGGTGGAGTGATCGGTCCATGTGAGTTCCGTGACATGGCTGTATTTGTCACCGTTGCTGGAGGTGAAAATGGGGTTCCGCGTGTGCCCTGCAGTGTGTGTAGGGTTGTGGACGATCTGGGTTAATCCGAGGCTGATCATACTGCCAAGGAAGTGTGTAGTAATGTTGTCATTGGGGTCATCGGTGTGGAAATTTAGGTCACCAAGGAAGATGTAGTCATTAGAGTCTAAGGCTAGGGGCACAATGAAGTCTGCGAAGGTGTTGCAGAAGCTGGAGCACGGTCCTGGGTGTCAGTATGCGAGGGTGCCTCTGATGGTTGTTTTATCATACATGTGGAGCTTGAAGTTGAGATGTTCCATGGGGGTGGTGGTGTCGTCGGTGGTGGGGGTGATGGTGCACTGTATGGTCTCTTTGTGAATGATGGCATTTCCTCTGCCCGGCTTGTTGGTGTGGTCATAGTGAGTGATTTTATATCCATTGGGGATCGCTCTGGCAATGTCTGGGCTACATGTGGGGTTGATCCAGGTCTTGGTGAGGAAGACAATGTCAGGCACGAGGATGGTGATGAGGTCCCATAATTTGGTGGAATGCTTGCATAGTGAGCGTGTGTTGAGAAGGGTGCATGTGGGTGGGTGTTTTTGTTCAGGTGGTGTCTGTGGCATGTGCGGACTAGGGCAGGTTGGTGAGCTGGTGTGTGTGCAGCAGCACGTGAAGTGGCAGTGGGTACAGGTAAAAGGTCATAACATGGAGTGTGGGTTGGCACAGTGGCAGTGTTTGTTCGGGCGTCCGGGGTGGAGGGTGTAGAGTTCGGTGATTGTGTATCTTCCAGGGGAGGGAGAGCCAGGGGTCATGGTGCTGGGAGCAGTACAGGAGCAGATGGGCACAGACAGGATTGCCTTTGGTGCATAAGCGGTGCGTCTGCTGCGCGGTCCACTGCAGCCTTCATTAAGTAGGTCCTGGGGTGGGTGTGGGTTCTGTTGGCGGGAAGAACGGTGAGTGGGAAAACCTGTCGGGAAAACTCCGGCAGGAAAACCTAAGCAGCTGCGGTGTCACTGGATCAGTCTGGAATAAAAAGAGGAACTGGAAGCCACAGGCAAATGGCAGGCTAGATGTCCAGGTGTGTATGATTGAGCTGGAGTAAAGGAGACTTGAGGGGTCCCTTCTGGAATCTCCTGTCTGGTTCTTGTTCACAGAATGGAGGAAAGTTTGTTTTCTCAGCCATTGAAAGTGTATTGCATTCCTGTAGCTGGAGGGAGGAGGCTTAGACACTGAAGTGGGGAAGAAAGAATAGACAGGGCTCCTTAAGAAATGCTGTTCTTTTGCTGAACTGTAGGACAGCTTGGCTACTGATTAGTCTTCATGCAGCACTGCCATTTGGTAGATGGTTGGGGTGAAGGGTGGAAATGCAGTTTCTATTGTTCAGGATGACAAAGGCGTTTTAGGTGAGACCAGCCTTTTATCTCTTTCCTTTGCTGATCTATATTGGTGTGACTGCTTGACAGTTGATGAGCTAGGCATCATTTAAGGCATCTGTTGTAGGTACTCCAGTCTACACACTACCCAGATGTGAGAAGCATGACTGCACCAAGGGTATGGGTCGGAAACAGCTTGGAGAGGAAGGATGACAAGCTAACCAAATCTGAAAGTGTATACAGAGAATTCATGTCTTCTGTCTGATTAACCTGTATAAAAGTGCGAGACACTGGCCCACTTGTTATTTTAGTTCCAGGTTCTCTTCAACCAAGGAAGGGAGTGTTCCACAGAGTACTCAGAGGACAACTCCACAACCGGAGCTGCTGTGTGTCAGACAGTCTGGCCTTGCTGGAAGATGCAGAGTCCCTGGGCCAAAGTGCCTTGAGGCCAACCTGCTGCTGAAAGACGAAAGGAGCCTGGCAACACTTCAGATGTGTAACTGACCTGAAGAGCCGGAGCAGCTTGACCACGGTGCTGCATGGGTTTGCTGACTGAAGGAATCCTGTGGGGAGGCATCTGTGTGCCCTGCGGCTTGTGGGCCACAGTTTCCCCTTGAAATCATGGTCAGCTATCAGCATTGCTGCCATCAAACTTTTGTGCCTGACGCAGAGCGTGCTGCCATCAAGATGTTGGTGCCCAAGCCGGAAGCTTGTGTGCTGCTGAGAAGTCTATGATCAAGGTGCAGGTAAGAAATACTTTTCAATATCAAAAGTAGACAGAGTGCAAAAGTCATTAAAGGCAATGCAGTCTTAGGGGGGAAAAAGTACATACACAGTTTACAGGTAAATACTAGACTTACGGTCCCAGTCTTCGGGGGTTAAGGTGTTGCCAAGACGTTTGTGCCTGTGCCTGAGTGCACCACCACCAGAAGCTTTGCCTAAAAAGACTGTGTCACTCACATCCAACCCTGTGGCTCAGCTGTGCCATACTATTGCATCTGACACCTTGCTGTGGCTGCCCTCATGCTGCTGTGACCCTTGATCTTGAGGGCCCGCTTACTCTACCTGCCAGAGTCACTGAATACTTGTGAGGACGTTGCACAGTGACTCCTGCGTTCATGTTAATATTTGGTGCAAATACATGTCTACCAATGTTGGTACATAGGAATCACATTTGTTACACAAGCTTGGCACAAAGTGTTAGTAAATCTGTGCCCAAATGTTATGTGACTGTCTACTCAAGACAGAACATGCTGTATTGTTAGCTATCATAAGCGATGCTTCAATAGAGTATGTAGTCAAAGTGGCTGGTGGGTACTTTGAATTTCTTGTCAGATTCTTCAACTATGAAAATGAGCAAGGGGTTTTAGATTTATTTGCCAAATCTATTTGTGTTTTATAAGATGAAAGGTTTGCTTCCAACATGTGGTTCTTATACATTTTTCTAAAAAACAGGGGTTTTACATTTGTTTTAGGGAGATTCAGGTACTAAAAGCACTCTATCATTCTATGACTTTCCTTCTCTTCATTTAGTGCCATTTAGTTGGTGTACCAAGGGGCACACTTTCTAAATGTCATTTTTTTTTCCATCCGTGAAGCAAAGTCATTCATATCTCATTCATCACTTTGAAATCCTGCTTGCATAATTCACATCATAATCACTTTGAACTTTAGGAGACAGGACATAAGGCTTGTAGAAGGGTTACTGATGTTGATAGTCTTGATGCCCCAAACCCACATTTTAAGCCTTCTGGGTTGTCCAATAGTTGTGCTCTTAGTGAAAAACACATACATGGGGATTTGGGGCTATATGACCAGTCAACTAGAATATGATCAACAACTGCTGTAGTAGAGACATGATTTATTTATACAGCTGAAAAATATACAGTAGATTCCTGCTGGTTCAAAGACGTGCCATCATCCATAGAAAATAGATTTCCAACCTTTCTAACCTCCAGGGCCAGGGCAATATGTCTCCAGAAAACAGAGAGTGCTTAATGTCAGACATAGCAGCTGTCTGTTTAATCCAAAAAAGTGGATTCCTGATTTTACAACATTAATTGTTGATCCTTACTGTCTTCATCCACTCCTGATTGGTAGGAATGGCCTGAACAAAACGGTCAAAAGATATCACCGCCATGTGATGTGTTAATTTGTGTGGGAGTGTGACTCAAGTTCTGCAGAAGGCGATATGTCAATTTTGCTGTTTAAGAAAATTATTTAAGTCAAAGAATACAATGATTTTTATTGTTCAAAATTATTCTTTACAGAGTACAATAAAGATGTTTTTAAATACAAAACATGGGCAACTCATGTTGCCTTTTTGCACACAATATAATTTATGCTTGAAAATTCCAAAATTTAGATTGTGACTGTAGGAAGCTGGCTCTGTATATATTATACCAAAATGAGGTATAGTGTGCACAGAGCCCATTGGATCGCCAGAGGCTAAAATATATAATACTAATGCTCTCTTTTTGTGGTAGTGTGGTTGATCAGGTATGTTTATCAGAGGGTATTCCTAAGCATTTATTGTACAAACACAGTCAAGAAATGAGGCACGTACTCAATAATTAACTCCAGCCAAATGTTTATATGTCAAAAATTATACTTTGTTGCTTTTTTTTTTGTCCCAAAATGATCTTTGTTGCAGGTACCTACAGTTTCAAGAATGTATCACTTTCAAGTATTAAATGCACTTTGTTTGGAATTCACAGATAAAACAGTTTTCAAGTAAGTAATACTTTTCAATATCAAAAGTAGAGTGCAATTTTCATTAAAGGCAATGCAGTCTTAGGGGGAAAAAGTACATACACAGTTTACAGGTAAGTACTAGACTTATGGTCCCAGTCTTCAGGAGTTGAGGTGTCCTCAGGGCAAAGTTTAGGAAGACACCAGGAGTGCACCACCAGCAACATGGGGCCGGCCAGGTGCAGAGGTCAAAGTTGGTGTTGGGCGCCCAATGGAATACTATGAAGGATGGGAGCACGTAGGCCCTGATTTATGCTAAAGTGGCACAGTGCAATCCTGTGCCACAAATAGCAGCACTGCACTGCGCCACTTTTGAAACATAGGGATGCGCCATATTTACAGGAATACCGCGCACACCTGCGTTTCCCCCTGAGCCGGCGCTGAATTAAGCTGCCTGTGCCAACGCAGGCATCCTTGCACCATAGTGCAAGGGTGTCTGTGTTGAGGGGATAGATTGTTTATGTGCAGGAAGGTGCCCCTTCCTACACATAAACAATCTATAATGGAGATTTGGGACTTCTATGTGTGCTGCAAAATCCAGCACACATAGAAGTACCAAAGTGTCATTTTGGAATGATTGTTTAACTGTAGGAAGGGACACCTTCCTGCACATAAACAATCATCCATGACATTTTGCTTCTTCTATGTGTGCTGCATAAAGCATAAACCAGCACACATAGAAAAAGTAAAAAACGAGGAGGAATAAACGCATCCATCCTTGTTTTGCCATGCTGGAGTGGTGTTTGTTTTTGGCGCTGCCACAGATTTACGATTACTCATAAATCTGGGGCTGCATCAAAAGCAATGGATGTTGCGGCAGAACGCCCACTGCAACACCCATTGCACACCCCTCTGACGCAGAAAACTGCGTTGGATGGGCCCATATTTACAAGGAGGAGTAACGCCACAAAAAGTGGTGTTACACTTCCTTGTAAATATGGAGTAGTGGTTTGCGAAAAGTGACGCTCCAGTGGCACTAGGGGCTCTTAAATCTGCCCCATAAAAAGAAGCAGCTTGCAGGTAAGTACCCGCGACTTCAGGGCAAGGGTGGGTTTAGATCAGCACCAGGGGGCCACAGGTCAGCACCAAACACACACTCTCAGCGGTACAGGGGCGGCCGGGTGCAGGGTACAAACACAGCGTTGGGCACCCAATGCTTTTCAATGGGGGAACACCAGGGGTCACAAAGAGGCTGCAGGCTTGGTCCAGGGAGTTTGATGAAGAAGACCAATGGCTTGACAGATAAGTAGGGACCTCACTGGATGTCGATGGACCAGCAGTTGGATTCCCCAAGGCCAGGGGCCTGTGGGTGCAGGGGTACCTGTAGGTGTTGGGAAATCTTCACCAGAACAGGTTGTGGTCCTGGGGGTCCATTGGATTTAGGCTGCAGGCGTCGTCATGTTGGTCAGGAGGAGTCAACCCAGCGTGGACTCGAGGTTGGAATCACCCGGAGATCTCTCTAGACCGGTGGGCCACCTGGACACGGGCTGTGGGCATCAGGTGCAGAGTGGACAGGACTCGTGGATCCTGGGCGGTTCTGGGATCCTTCTTGGAGGTTTCTTTGTGGACAGAGCCGTTGTCCTCTGGAGTTCTTGGTCCTAGGGTAGATAGGAAGTCCTCTGGGGGTTGGTAGACGTCACTGTTCCTGCAGAATGTGTCGCCTTTTTGTAGCAGGAGTCTTGAAGCTGCAGACAGGCAGGTAGGACTGGGCCAAGTCAGCTGTCATCGTTAGTCTTCTCTGCTGGTGCGGCTCCTCAGTCCTTCTCCTTCTTTTCAGGTCACCTGGAATCTGAAGAGAAAGGTTCATGGGTGCCCCTAAATCTTAGATTTATGGCTACTGACCCTGAGGATGGCTACACCCTTCCTGTGCCCACTCCCTTTGGGGAGAGAGACACATTCCTAACCCTACTGGATATCACCCTCCAAAACATGATGGAGGATCCTGCCAGGAGGGGTTCACCTCAGCTCTGGGCACCCTAAATGTGGTCCTAGCTGGGGTGGGAACACCTCCTGGTGTTTACAAATTTTTCTGCCGGACCAGCCATCAAACTTGGGGCTTGGTCCGGAAGTGGCCATCTTCCACTAGCTGGAGTGCCCTCGGGCAGTGCAACAGGAGGCAGCAGCCTTTGAGGCTCACCAATAAGTGTTGCAGTTCCTGCAGAGGGGAGGTGTGAAGCACTTCCACCCAGAGCAGGCTTTGTTCCTGCCCCTAGAGAGCACAAAGGCTCTCACCCAATGAGGTCAGAAACATGTCTATTAGTCTGATGCTGAATGAACCAGGATGCTGCTCAGTTGTCTATTGACTATCTGCCCTAGAGAGAATAATCTGTTGATGACTGGCTGTATGCAAGGGATGGATTTTTTGATTGCTTAAATGCCTTTGATTACTGTGCTTCTGTACAAAGACTCAATAAAAGTAAGTTAAAACATGCAAACAATTGCAATGAAGCAATTGTGATTATATGAACTTCTTCCGCCCTACGCCTTTTTTGTTCCAACTTAAACATGTTAAAATGATTTCTAGAGATGCAAACAGCCAGGGAAAGTGACAGTGAGTGTCCACGGTCGGCCTGGCCTATGGTGCAGTCCAGCAGAGCCAGAACGGCTGCTGTGACAGGTCAGTGTGGGGCTGCTTTTTTTGGCTGTTTGTTAGCCTCTTTAATTGTCCATTGGGCCTGTTTTTGCGATGGATTTCCTTGATATTACCACAAACGTCTCATGCAACAAACCCAAGTGCATGACCCTTCCCATGCCTTGTAAAACACCTAGTCAGCATGTCTTTATCATTTCAAAGCTCCCCCGGTGTGCAAATGTGGGTCTGAAGGGTGTGGAGGGGGGGTTAGGGGCACTTCTGTTTTAGGGTCTGGGCCTACTTTCTATCCCAGTCCGCCCCTGGGAGTGACATTTACATATGGAGTAAGACTCCTTAGTAAAATATCCGAATCCGCCTGGGGAACCAAAGCTTTCTGGCAAAATGTTCAAACCAGTCACTTGCTTGTCTCCTTGGGCTCTCTTTCTCTCGCTCTTTTTCCTTCCACCCTCTCTCTCTCCTCCCACTCTATAACGTCCTCCTCATTCAGCTCTCTCTCTTGAAGTCTACTGTAATTCACTTCGGGATCTGTGGAAAGCAACAGAGGCGCCAGCATAGCCTCCTTGCCCAAAATAACTCGGCCTTCAGCCACTGAGGAAATGACCAATTAAGTAAAAGGCCTGTCCGGCCCCCGAGAATATCCGAAGCAAAGAAAGCGCCTGCGGCTGTTGCCGACATGACCAAAGCACAAAGAAACCCGTCCGCGCGCCGGCAGCTTTTAATAGCTGCTCATCAAGCCTTGCACATTACCACGCTATCTTCCCTGACATTTTTATTTACTTTCGACGCCACTGTCTCCGGTAATAGAACAGATTCGTTTTAGGAATACCAATAGAGATTGACATTTCCATTTCGAATGTCTGCAAAACCCTTATCTGCTGCCCAAACGACTGTGGCGCTTTTTTTGTTTTGCTGTCTTGAACACCACCCGACGTTTGTGAGGCGGTAGATAATTGGTACGAAAGGGATGTTTTCTAGCAGCCATGTTTCCCCTAATCTTTGAGAACAGTGGTGTGCGGTGCTGTGAGCAGCGCGTCCACATTAGTAGGCAGGTGGGCTGAATGGTATTCGCTCCCAGTCAGTGCGTCATCACGATATATGACCATGCTCCCAGGGAGCTTTGTTCCATGGACGTCAATTCACCCAAATGCCAGGGGTACCGGAAAGTGACATCAGACGCTCTTTGACCTTTCCTTTCTCTCACGCACACACATGCTTACAGGTACACACACGTTCACCCACCTCTCTCACATAAACACACACGGGCAAGCACGCACACAACATACATTTAAAATCAATTTTTACTTACCTCAGCTTCTAGGGAAGGTTATATTCCAGCTAACTGTGCTTCATTTTTTATTACACTAATAGTGAATATTGTAACACTATTCACTATTAAGTGTAATATAAAACATGCCAGAAAACAGGGAGAGCTGCCCCTGTGTTCCTGGCATTGATTTTGCCACATCTGAGGCCAAGGGTCGCAAAGACAGTATCAAGGGTCGAAAAGGGGAAGCCAAGGGTCGCAGCTGAAACCCCTGGCGACCCCTAAATGACATCAATGCTTAGTTCCAGAGCAGGACATCAGCTGTGCAGTGGGTGTTTTTTTGGATGAGGCGCACATGGAGCACTGTGGTAAACAATATGGAAAAAGAATATTCACTGGAGTACATTAGTAAAGTGTCTGTCTGGCATCAATAATCTCTGAGCTGCACAAAACTTTCAAATGGATTCCTTTAGAAACAAGAAGAACAGTCAACCACGCACTCATAAGCAGCAGACTGGACTACGGCAACGCCCTCTACGCAGGGACCACAGCCAATCTTCAAAGAAAACTCCAGCAAATCCAGAATGCAGCCACACATCTCATCCTCAACCTCCCTCGCCACAAACACATATCCACCCACCTCAGATCCCTACACTGGCTGCCCATCAACAAAAGGATTGTTTTCAAAATCCTTGTCTATGCTCACAAACCCTCCACAACACTGGACCGGTCTACCTCAACGAACGAGTCAACTTCCACATACCAACTCGACAGCTCTGCTCTGCCGACCTCGCCCTCGCTACAGTCCCCCGCATCCAACGCACCACCTCTGGTGGCAAATCCTTCTCCCACCTCGCCACCAAGACCTGTAACTCCCTCCCCACCACCCTACGCAAGACCCAGGACCTCCTAACCTTCAGACAGCACCTAAAAACATGGCTTTTCGAGCAGTAACAGCCCCCCCAAGCGCCTTGAGACCCTACCGGGTGAGTAGTGCCCTTAAGAAATGTATTTGATTGATTGATTGATTGATTGAGCTCTAATGACTGGCAGTTTCAAAAAGACCATTCAAGGTATGTGTAAAGAGCAGTAACAAATGCTTGTGAGAGAATATATATGTCTGTTCAGTTTATGTCTATGTGGTGACAGATAGTATCTATGAGTCTCAAAGAGATTTAATGAGACCACGATGTACAGAAAATGTAGCTGTGGACCATAAAAATAAAGCTCTGTGTATATTTGTTCAACAGACGCCCTAGTGCCAGCCAGTGCTTAATTTGTTTAAAACAATATAGGTGTCAGGGTCCTCGTCAGGAGGTAACTGCAGCTTGCACAGCGTTGTTCCTGCCAACCGGGTCAGGATTAAGAATTTTAGAGGCCCGAAGCACTTAAAAGATTTTTGGTGCCCCCATATATATCTAATTTAAAATATAAACAATAATAAACCGTAAAATAAAATTGTATTTTTTTAAATGAAACAAAACTTACAGTAAGATGGAAAATAAAGTAAATTTTTCTATACTTCCACTTTATTTATGTTTGAAAGGTTTTCTCCTACTTTTTCTAATTGCAAAGTCTTTGATCAGTTTCTCAAAACTAATCTTACATAACACATCTGATTTTATACTTAGTAGAGATAAGGCATCCAGCCTGCCCGTTGCAAAGTTGTTCTGTTGGGATTTTTAATATGCTTCAACTGAATTACCTGAGTAATAGGTACCTGGAATACGTAAAAAATAATATGATGTGTCGGTTCCATACTACGCAGGGCACCAGTTTTTCCAGCTCTGCAGAGGTGATGTGTTGATTTGTTCCTTGCAGGAAAGGCGAAGCGTAAATTTCTGGACATGCAGCCATGGTTTTACTTAGATAAGGAAGGCAGGATCGTTACCTGGGGTAGTTGTTCTCAGCTCAGGGGGGGGTTCTACCTTGGGAAGCCCTGAAAGCCAAGACTGGAGGATCCCTGTTGAGATTTAAATATCTGCAACTATCTTCTTGGTTTTCAAGTGCTCTCTGGGAGACAGGAGATTCCTGGGAGGTTGAGTCATTATTGAAGGATGTACAGCATCAGCGCAAGGAGGTTGCGGCTTGGTACAGGAAGTTTCTCAAGGCCGATGACAGGAAAATTGGTGGGCCAAAGTTAGTTTGGGGAGGAGTTATACAGGAGAGTGACTTAAGTTTTTGGTAGCTAACATCTCTCAAGCAATTGTATTCTGTGGTTAAGCCAGCCAACCTGTAGTGGAACCATTTTTTCACCATTAATCGGTTATACTGGATGCCTCAAAAGATCACAAAGTTTGTGCAGGCACCGACCCCAAGGTATCAAAGGTGTGGCCTCCTGAAAGCAAATGATGAACGTCTTTTTTATTTCTGCCCTGGTATTGGGAGTTTCTGAGTGGATGTTGAGACTTTAATCAAGGATATCCTGGGGTGCAACATCAAGCTTAACCTTGGGTTGTTGGTGTTCAGGGTATATGTGGACTTGTGAGGTGGCCCCAGTAAAGTACAGGGGGGTTTGTTATTTTACCTTGTACTCCTGGCCAGGAGAGAGATTTGTAGGCATTGGACTGATCCCTCTCCCCCAGTGCAATAGTCTGGCTTAGGGCAGCACGCTGGACTTGTCACTTGGATATTGGGTGTAAGAGTGGCAGGAGTAGCAGGATATGGGATGATTTCCTTAAGTGGAGTGGTGAGTTGGTAATGGAATCAGTAGAATAAATGGTCCTATGATTACACCTGGCATTGCTATAAGTGGTGAGTCCTTCAGGCTCAGTTTTAATCGGTAGGGCCAATGTACTGTGCAGCTGGCTGAGTGTCAGATAGTATTGAAATAGCCTGACTTTTGCCCAGTGCCTTGCTGCCCCAGGGACACGAGGGGCGGCATTGGAGGAGGATGTAGCAGCACACCCTAGACGCACTAAATAGCGCTTACTTTTCCCGTGGCGCAGGATGCGTGGGCAAAGCCCGGGCCGAGGGTGGGCCCATCTGCACCCGTCCGAGACCATAAGAGGCTGGGCTGGGCCATCCCTCTTGGCCCTGAGGTACAACACGTATATATGGTCTGGTCAGAGGAGAAGGTGAAGGAGAAGGAAGGTACTCCTGTAAAATGCTATTTCTGTTATCCTTGGTGAGGATTCAAGGTCGAACTAAGTGTTGCTAGGAGGCGCTTCTGCAGGGGAGGAGTTAGATCTTATACCGCTTTGATAGCGCCCCTTGACTATAGATTGGGGTTGGTTTGCTAACTGTTTTGTTACATGTAGAATTTCTAAGGTGGGTGAGCTACCTATTTAATGGGGAAAAGAAAGAATAGTGTGCAAAAGGGGGAGGGTGGTCTGGGCTCTCTAGCCCAAACTTCAATTACTTGCTATTTATCCTCTGTAATAGGGGTTATAGAATCTGAATTAGAGCAAGTAGAGGAAAAGATTGGGGCTGATCAGAAATCCGCTCAGCGGCAACCCCTGTAGCCCACTGTTTTTATAAATTCTATACAAAAGGATTCACATTCAGGCATTTTAAAGTCTGAACACAGTGTTCTGTCCTTGCAAGATTTAAGCAAAGATAAGATCCAAATGTAAATTTAATCCTCAAATGCTCTCAGGTTGATTCTCCACCCCTGAAGAAGAGGAGAGAGGAAAGAAGGGCTAAGAATATAAAACGAGCTTCAGGGTCTAAAAAGAGAAGCTATACTCTATCAGGAAATAATGTTAGTCAAATGGTAGCTTTGGATATAACAAATGAATGTAACGAGAAAGAATATATTTCAACTGACCCTACTCATATAATTGATTCCATACTTAAACCTTTTTGTGTAGCTCTGGAGGAGAAACTTATTACTTTGTTAACTAAGAGACTCAATTGTTTTTGTAATAATGTGATCAGCACACTTTCTCAAACTATTAACTTAGGGTCATCTAACTCTGGGAAACCACATAGTCAAGACTTTGGCCCTCATTCTGACCTTGGCGGTCTTTTCGCAAGACCGCCGAGTTACCGCCGCGGTGAAGACCGCCGACCGCGGCGGTATGCCGCTGTGCGCATTCTGACCGCTGGGAGCGTTCCGCCGGAAAACCGCCAGCAGCCACACTGGCGGTCGGCGGGAAAGTGGAGACTGGTCAACCTCCACCGCCACGCCAGCAGAACACCGCCCACAGAATTACGACCCACATTTCTGTGTGGCGGTCTTCTGTTGGCGGTCTTCTGTTGGCGGTCACCTCCCCATGGCTCCTGTCACCTCCCGGAGGACCAACGCACAAGGTAAGTTGACCGTCCGTGAGGGGAGGGGGTGGGGGAGTGTTGTGTGATGTGGGCGTGCATGGGGGTGTGCGTGTGAGTGTGTAGAGGGGGTGTGTGAGTGCGTGTATGCGGGCGGGGGGTGCTGCTGTGTCTATGGGTAATGTGTGCTGTTTGGCAGGTGCGCGTGTCTGCATGTATGTGTGCGGGTATGTGTCCCCGTTGTGTATGTGTGTGTAGGGGGTGTGTATATGTGCATGTTGGGGGTGTGTGCATGTCGGGGTGCATGTATGTGCATGTCGGGGTGGGGGTGGGGTTCGTACCACCTCTGGGGGGTGGCAGGGGGGTGGAGGGTGTGGGGGGAGGACTCGGGTGGGTAGTGGGGGGTGGGGGAGACCCCTATCAGTGCCAGGGAAGGAATTCCCTGGCCCCGATAGTGCTTACCGCCATGGTTCGCACGGCGGTTCCCGCCCGCAAGAAACCGCGGCGGTAGGCAGGGTCATAATACCCTTGGCGGTCTTGGGACGACCGCCGGGCCGGAGTGCGCAAACTCCAGCCCCGCGGTCATGACCGCCGTGGCGGTCGGAGTGGAGAAGTGGCGGTCGGTCGCGGCGGGGACCGCCGCGGTCAGAATGCCATTTTTAATACCGCCGGTCTGTTCGCGGTCCGACCGCCGTCTCTCCGCCGACCGCCAGGGTCAGAATGAGGGCCTTTGTGTCCAAAAACGATAATGTATTACTTAATCCTCCACTAAATGGAATTGGTTCACCTCTAGTTAAACATTCAGGTGGCCTTGCATGAGCTACCCTTGGAAAATCGAAAGGAGACTCACTCCGGAGGACTAAACCCCCCTCTATTCATTCAATTAAAAATCATGAAGAGACATTGCATTTACCTCCAGAATGTATGCCGGATGTTTTGGTGTTAGCAAATGTGCCCCCTCTGGACAGCCACAAAAAAGAAGATACTCGAGCCTTAATGAGGAAGTCTGTTTACTGGTTGAGGACTAAACGTAATCATCAAGAGGACTTAAATAATAAGATTCTTATGGCAAGTAGAGTGAAATGGGTTGGTCCATCAAGAAAAGTTTATGAGAAGGATTGTGTTGTGATTAATTTTGTTAATCCCTGCCTAGTCAAGCGTCTGTTGGCTGATCTGGATTATTGTACCAGGTCTAAAGAAGGGATTCAAATTTATCCATTAAGTCACTTCTATGACGCAACTACTTTACTTCTGTGCTCTACTGCAGTTCATTGTAAATATAGTCCAGGATTGGTTATGCCACAAGTTTGGGCAAGTGTTCCTACTATCAATCGCTTCCAGGTTCTTAATTCCCTGGATGGGAATGATTGACTTTTTAGATATTGATAGGCATGGTAGGGATAACCTGGAGGGGTCAATTGTTGGTGATGCCCATGACACACTTTGACAGGTACTCGTCCTAGTGATTTGGCACATGTCATTTCAATGAAAGAATCGGTATTAGGATTAGGATATAAACCTCTAACATTAATTAGTTTGAACATTTTGGGGGGACTCCGGTTTAAAATAAAAAAAAACAGATTGGTTGAGATTTATATCTACATATGATATAATTTGTTTCCAAGAGACCTGGCCAAAGGATACCTTTTTATTGGATGGCTATTTATCCTTATATCAACCAGCAATAACCTCTACAGCGGGAAGGGCAAGATGGGGCCTTTTAGTTCTTGTTTCATTACAATTACCAAAAATGGAGGGAACTTTAATCTGGTCCTCATCTTATTTTATGATTGTTTTAGTATCAATTGAGGGGAGTAAGGGCATCCTGTTAATACATTTCTATAATAATATACCACGTGGTCTCCTGAAGGGAAGCCTTGAGGATGCAATAGATTTTATTGATTCATCTATTCAACTAAAGGATAAAGAGCTAGTTATGCTATCGGTAGGTGATTTCAATACACCCCTATGCCACCAGGAAGCTCCACATTTGTGCAGCGTTCCTACTGAGGGTAGAGAGATGTTAACTCATTTTACTCATTCAAATGAAGGTGAAGTTTTATACTCCTTTATATGTGAGTTTGACATTGTATATGCAAGGGGGAAAGCGTTTGCAAACATTAAAAATATCCCCACATTTACAGGGAATTCGAAAGGGAGTATTATTGATTTTATTCTTATTAGCTCTTCAGATTTTCATTTAATTTATGATTTTAAGATTATACCCCATTGTGCTAGTGATCATAATCCCTTATGTATCGCCCTAGCTCATAATATTAAACTGGATTTAATAAACAGGGAAGCAAGGAGAAATTCCACTGAAAAAAAAAACTCCAGTGTTCACTTGAAATAGGAAAAAATAGATCCAAATGCTTTTAATCAGGAAATTATAAAATCAAAGATAGACTCTATTAATATATGTCTGTCACATCAGTTAACTCATGATCTAATAGTTCATGAATACTTAAGTAATGCCATCTCGGACACACTGGTTACGGATAGGTTTTCTCCGGGTCCAGTGGTACATCGATGGTTTAATTCTGCGTGTACAGCTGCTCACAAATACTTTAAAAAAGCTCTTATAACTATTCCCTTCTCCCACGATTTAGTTAAAATGGCAAGGGGTCAGTATAAGGCAACGCTGGAAGAGAGGAAATTGGAAATTAGAACTAAAGCATGAGAAGAGCTTCTGGTAGCTACTGAACTGAAGGATACATCAAAATTTTGGAAGGTGGTAAATCACCCGTATTTTTCTGATTGTGATATTAAAGCTGATGATTGCTTAATTTCAGAAGCTGTTTGGATGAAACATTTTACAAGAGTATTTCACCCATGAAATGATTTTCCGATTGAGGAGAACAAAAGTATTAAACAGAACACCATAGATCCCAATTCTAACATTTTAGATATTTCCATTGATCTTCATGAGGTTATTACAGCAATAAATCGTTCTAGGCCAGGAAAGGCACCTGGACCCGATGGAGTCCCTGTAGACATTTTTAAATCTGTGCCTAATTTTTGGAGTCCATTAGTTACAAACGTGTTAAGAAGTGATGTAAAGAGTAATATCCCATCTTCATGGAAGCTGGCCATTATCATCCCTATATTTAAAAAGGGTAACAGACAAAATACTACTTGCTATAGGCCAATCTCCCTTATTGATTCAACGGCCAAGATTTTGGGGAGTGTGATTCTATCACGCCTGGAGGATTTGGTGACAGAGGCACAGATTTTATCCCCAATTCAATATGGCTTTAGGCCTGGCCTAGGCACGGTGGAACAAGCACTAAATTTGCATCTCATTCTCAGCAAGTATGTAATTGCCAAAAAAGAATCTATCCACATGGCATTTATTGATCTTTCACGCGCTTTTGATCTGGTAAACAGAGGGAAACTTTGGAAAATTATGGAAACTCTGGGGATCGATACGAACCTGTTGGAGTTAATAAAGCGCTTACATGCGGATCTAAAGGTTTCAGTTCAGTTTGGCTTGCATGGTGAGAGAACCTCCCCTATTCCATCAAGCCGAGGAGTATGGTAGGGGTGTATTTTAGCCACATTTTTATTTTTGATATGTATAAATGGGCTCTATGATTTTTTAATAAAACATGGGAAGGATTTCCCAAAGATGGGCCAGAGATTGCTCCCTGTTTTACTATACGCAGATGATGCTGTATTAATCACGCGCACAGCTAATGGTCTTCAGGGCCTGCTGGATCTTTTAAAAAATTTTAAGCAGGACCTTGATTTGAAAGTAAACTATTCAAAGACGTATGTAATGACATGTGGCCCCCGAAATCCAAAGTCCAAGCAATTCACCATGGGCGGAAATATTATTAATAAGGTGAAATACTTCTGCTATTTAGTATGCATGTGAGTTCCTCTATGCTATGGAACTCCCATTTTAAATTTAAGACCCAGCAACAGGTGAGAAATATAGAAGCGATATTTCGCTTCACCTGCAAATTGGGCCATAGACCAATATCTCAGATTGTAATGCTTTATAATTCTAAGTGTGTATCAGCAGCTTCATATGGGGCGGGCCTGTGGGCTACGCTAAAGTAGATATGCTTCAACGCGTTGAGAAAAAATATGCCTGTATATTACTGATGGTACCTAAGAGCGCAGCAAATATTATTTGCCCCGAGGAACTGGGTTTACGATATATAGAGGACCTGATTTCTGTTGCCCCACTCTTATGGTGGATTAGATGCTGGAGAAACCGTGCTTCTAGCCTTGTACAAGATCGTATTACTGATTGCTTACACTTGGCCAAATCAAATAGAATTCCTTGGCTCTCATATTTGCAAACATCTTTTAAAAATTTGGGGCTTGAAAATAATGTTTGTGGATCCAGAGTCTTTGCCTATAAATGCAACAGAGGTGGTGAAACAACGGTATACTGATTATATCTTGAACCTTAGATTATAACAGTAATATGTTCCCTTTTAATCTTATTTAGATTAAATTTAATTCACTATAAAGTGGCCTTCCCCAAACAATGTATTTGGCAAAAAGATTTACCACCTTGTCCTTGTGATGCCACTTCTAAGCAGATCACTTGTCACTTTGTTTTATTCTGTACACTTTATACCACTCCCAGATATGCTTTTATATTGCCTCTTTTACTTACATTAAAGCTCACACATTATAAGGATGCTATGGTATATGTTCAAAAACTGTCAGAAATTCAAATCTGCTATCCTGTATTATATTTTATTAGATCTGCTATTGCTATCAGGAAATGATATGAATCTGCTGATATAGCTCTATAATAGTTTTAACTTGGAAATAGATATATATGACTTGAAATCCATTCATGATTTTGATGCAAGTGAGCTTTTGCTATTTTATCTTGAATATTTTTAACAACTTTGAATAATAATATACTGTTTTCATAATTTAGTCAAAAGTTCTGCATTATAAGGTTGTTATGAGCTCAAATAAATTTGAAGGGTACTAAACTTATTATTTTGTTTTAAATTCTATTATACTTGTCATCGCTATCAGGAACAGATATGTTTAGGCTGATATGGTAGTGTAATTAGCCTTGGCTCTAGGTTATCCTGTTGAATTGCTTTTTAAATGATATTGTATATTTCTTTTAAAGTATTTTTGCAGAAGTTATGGTGATATGAGGACAAAAAAAACAAAGAAAGCAAATGTCTACATTTGGAAAGGCACACTCAATATTGTCTGCTACAATTATTGTATAAAGTTCAGCATATTTAAAAACAAAAAAATTGTTGCACTGAATTTATGACACACATAAGTGAAACTGCTGAAGCTCAGCTGAGAAATTAGTGTTTAGGTCCTCTGGATAGGCAACACTGAGAATACCTTTCAATTTCAGTAAGAAGATGAAGTGACATTATGTGGCACATCACTTAAAAAAGAAAATCTCTCTGCTTTTTCTTTGTATATCTCTCATCTTCTTCTCATCTCAGTTTCAAGTTTGTCAACAGTTGTGTAAAAGGTGGTTATACGAAATTACCTCTGGCACTCAGATATACTTCTGGTGCAGCATCTCCGTCATTGGGTAGCTTTGTTCTGATTCATTTGTGAGTTTGAGCTGCCTTGTAATCAACATCTGGTAGCATTTCCTTTGTAGCTGTTTTGTATCTTTCAAATTACTTTTGTGCAGTGCACTGTTGGCCAGCTAATAATCCATAAAGATCGGAACATGCTTGTATGTTCACACCTAGTAGTAGTACCAGATTCTAATTTTGTTGTATTCTCAAGATTAATGTATATCATTAACCTCTATTATTACTATTTTGTTATTTTTATTATTGTATATATATGTATGTATTTTTTCATTTATTGTGGCAACCCATTTTTGTGAAACCTAGTTCAGCTGCACCACTTGCAGTTTTGCACCATATGGTCCATGGTAAATCCGGCAATGGAAAATGTCTGTGGTGCCCCCTTCCCTTGATGCCCTAAGCATGTGTCTGTCTTGCTTAATGGTTAATCCGGCCTTGCTGCCAGCCCTGCCAATGACAGTACTAACACAACTATTGACCATCACACTCATATTAGTGTGACAGTTCAGACTATTCTAGGCCCCAAAACACTACGAGAGTGGCTTGGGCAGCAGGTACTAGTCATTATTAATGTATATTAAATTATTGAACAACTGTTATCATACTCATCTCTGTTTTAGACAACAGCACAACATTGTTGCAAAATGTCATAAGCACCAGTGTTGACAATTAGGTGTCAGTGCTGAGCACTGGAATCCACTTGCTCAAATTAAGCACTAGTGCCATGCACGTTTTTTCTGCAATACTCCAGCACAGAAGGGGTCAATGCTCTTCTTTTTCACATCTTTTGTGCATGCATGAACATGGCATCTCCCAGAGTTAAGACATGTTTTTCAGACAGCTAAGCTCAGAAACACAGGGCAGAAATTGTTTCAGAGTAGTAATTGCCTATTTGTGTTCCAAACTTGCACAGCAAAGAGCTGATCGCCTATTTTTTGCTACTGCAGGGCATAAAGTGAATTCATTTAACCTGGTATTTCTCTTAGTGAAAGTTAGACAGAACAATGCAGAAAAATAGAGAGGCAGTCTTTGCTCACAGTTTCCAGCTTGTTTTTTTTAAAGTTTGCACTAACTCAGAACAATTCGAAGTTATATATTTGAATATTAGACATTTTACACATAACAGGCACTCAGCTCAGTAATGTGTCATCATGATATGGCTTAGGGCAATATGCTGTGACAAAACTCAGAAAAGAGTAAAAATTAATGCTCAAATTGTTTAGATACTTTGACTTTGAAATTTTGGCTCATAGTTTTAAGGTTTAAATATCGACCCAGGTTAACTATTTTTTGTGTTGGCTCCCACAGAGCATTGATCAGCTTTCTCAGGTAAAGGTTTATGATGTAAGTTTGATCCGAGTGCACAGCAGAACTGCTTTGGATCGCATAGTGCCAAACCCAGTTAATGTACGCATAGTTAGGGGACAGTGCTGACACCATTAGGCTTCTATGCAAATTCAGATCAACTAAAGTAATGGGTGCTAGCTTTTCAGGAAATCTTAGCACCAAATGAAAGGTGGTGCAAACAATATGTGAAATTGCACTTACTGTGATATTTGCCAATGGGCAGTTAACTACTTGTAGAAATGTATACTGCAGTGTGTTACTTTACTATGCAAAATATGTACAGTGTGTTGCTTGAGTATATACGAATCTCTTGCAATACACTGCTGACTCGCCTTCGTGCCATGATGCAATACTTAGGGTTGTGCAGAAACAATGTTTTTTGTATGAGTGCCGCCAATGACATCGTAAGTACCTGACTGTGAATATAGAGCTGCACATTTTGTTTTTTTAGTAAATCGTTAGAAATTGGGTCTCTGGTTGGCAGCGATATGCACCCTATCAAAGTAGGGACCACAATCCTAGTTAAGGTAAATCACAACACAACCTAAATTATCCTGTGCTCACCCTCCGGTAGCTTGGCACAGAGCAGGCAGGTTTAACTTAGAAGGCAATGTGTAAAGTGTTTGTGCAATACCTCATACAGTAACACAGATAAAAAACAGTTAAACCATCACAAAAAGTACTCCACACCAGTTTAGAAAAATAGGTAGTATTTATCTGAATAAAACAAGACCAAAACAACAAAACTCCATAACTTTTTAGAAGTTTAAGTAAGTCTTAATCATCAATGGATGTATCTACTGGAGTGCGGGGGAGTCGATGACAACTTGACAGCCAGGGATGATGTGTGGAAAATCCAGATGCACTGCAATGAAGGAACACAGTGAAACAGGCACTGCATTGATTCTGCAGGCGCTGCATCAATTTTTGAGCCTTGGGACAGGCGTTGCGTCGATTCTTCAGCTGCGGAGTGTTGATGCACTGATTTTCTCTTTTAGGTGAAGTCTTTAATGGCCCTGAGACTTCTTAACAGGAAGCAAGCTGAAAAGACCTTGGAGATCATTTGTGGTAGGAAGGCAAAGTTCTTCCAGCAGAGTCAAAGAGCAGCAGGGCAACAAGCAGAAGAGCAGTCCTTGCAGAAAATCAGTCCAGTTGAGTCCCTTGGACAGCACTACAGTCCTTCTGACATAGTCCAGTTGTAGGTCCAGAAGTGTCTCAGTTGAGGGTGTCACAGAACCAGTATATATACACCCAAATGTGCCTTTGAAGTGGAGGAGACTTCAAAGAGTGGTTTTGAAGTGCACTAGTTTCCCTTGCAGCCCAGTCCTGTCTGCCAGGAGATCTGTGGGGGGTTATTAGTCCTTTGTGTGGATTCAGGCCACTAGCCTTTGAAGTGTAAGTGAGAGCCCGTCCACGCTTCTGCCCAGAAAGACCCATCAGTATGCAGATGAATGCAGATGCTGCTGAGTGTCCTGTGTTAATGGCTGTCTGGGTGGAATACACAAGGGGAGCTGTCAACCAGCACAGACCAGGCGTGGATTGGGGACAGACTGTAAGGCACAGACAGCAGTAAATGCAAAGAAATTCCTACTTCCTAAAAGTGGCATTCCTTAAATAGTAATGTTAAATCCAACTTCACCAGTGAACAGGATTTCTCACTATCATTTCAACCATACCAAACATGACAATGCCACTCCTTTCAGATCAGAAATTCCCACTTGAAAGTATATATGGAATTTCTAATGCTGTCGTATGAGAGGACCAGACTTCACAATAATGGAAAATTATTTTGGGTGTTTTTCACTACCAGGACATGTAAATCTTACAAGTACATGTCCTGCCTTTTACTTACATAGCACCCTGCCTTATGGGCTACCTAGGGCCTACCTTAGGGGTGACGTATATGTAATAGAAGGGGGAGTTTAAGGCTTAGCAAGTGGTTTTAAATGCCAAGTATGTGAAACTGCACACACAGGCCTTGCAATGGCAGGCCTAAGACATGGTTAAGCGGTTATTTATGTGGGTGGCACAATCAGTGCTGCAGGCCCACTAGTAGCATTTAATTTACAGGCCCTGGGCACATCTAATGCACTTTACTAGGGACTTGTAGGTATATTAAATATGCCAGTTGGGTAGGAGCCAATTTTGCCATGTTTAGGGGAGAGAGCACAAGTACTTTAGCACTAGTCAGTGGCAAAGTGCGCAGGGTCCTAATACCAGCAAACATGAGATAAGAAAAATGGAGGAAGGCAGGCAAAAGGTTGAGGGAAGACCACCCTAAGGCTGTCAGGTCTAAAAACTGTTTATTGCTTTAACCACCCGGGGATGTATTACAAATATGGCTCACTGTCCTGGTTTGTGCCCCACACACCTCCAACTTGGTTTACCAGACACAAACAAGGACAGTGCGTCTTATTACTGATAAAGCACTGCACTCAAGGCAGATGCAAGCTCATGGCACCTGCCCTTCAAAGGAAGCACAAAGATCCCCCTGTTGGAGGGTGCAGTGAGTGACTGCACAGCAGGAAGGGAAATGTCTGGAGGGTCTATTAGTGACCCTTTCTCTCCTCCCGAGGGCTGCCTTCAGGGGGCATACTCACTATATGCACCCTTTGTATGGCACAGTCAATGTACCTCCTCATGGCCTTGTTGACTCTGTGCCTGTGTCTATAATAGAGTGGTGGCACAGATGCAAAGTATTTCCCTTATTTGCACCACACCACGCCCACATGCCTTCTTAAGATAGCATCAGCACTGTGTGTGTACTGGTGCTATGCATATTACAGAAAGGGACACACAAGCATCCACAACCTCTTCTATAATACTACAGTGCCCCATGGGTGCACATGTCCGTTGTGCCTCAGCAGCATTTTCTATAATGTGGCTCCTGGTAACCAAAGCAGTTGCTAAACTGTTGGAGTCCCATGTTGACCTCTGTCTTGGTTCGATGTAATTTAGCCCAGTCTGCCCTTTGTTCTGTGTAGTTTATCTTTTGCAAAAGTAGAGTTTAGCTGAAATGATCACTCTGATCAAATGAGAAACCTCTTTTTCTTATTTATTTTTGGTGCTTTGGGACATCGGTAATGGTTATCCTTTGGTCACTTTAAAATACCAGGAGACCACTGAGCAGGTGGAATATTAAGTTCAACAGCAAAATGTTCTCCAGTGGGTGGGACCTGGTCCCTCTTGGGCAAGGGGAAATAAATTATTCCCAGTCCACTTAGCTAGCTGGTGAATCTGTGGAACAGTAACCTGTCTATAAATGTTTGGAGCACTTAGAAGTATGCTACACTACCAATATAGTCTTTATGCTTACCTTTGTATATTAATTTCAGCTCTACACTTACAATGACCTGCAGCTGCAGGTCATTGATGAAGCATTGCTCGAGAAGGCAGTAGCCAAAATTAAGAACCTACCCACCCTTCCCACTCAGGATGACAAGAGCAACTAATAGCAAGAGACCGTGCCTGGATTATCATCCACTGAATGCTCTCCCAGAAGAGGGCATTTTGGACTGCTGCTACTTAGGGCTGCATCTATGATGGGTGATGTTTTAGAGACTTGGGTATTAGTTGTAACACTTTAAGGCAACAAGGGCAGACTTGCTCCCTGAATTCTTTTTATAAAATCATCAGGAATGGCTCCCGGTCCCATTCAAACGTTTTAAGCCTATGTGGTAGGGGAGGGGTGATTTCCTGTATAAACAATGCGTCTGTAACTGTTCCACCCAGCTCCTAAAGATCAGTACTGTTTGTATCTCCCTAAAGCAAGGATAACTTGGATTACCACTGTTCAGGCTAAAGCATACTGCTTTCCTTTCTGTGACCTGTACGAGTACTCCTCCTAGAATGGCAAGCCCAGTACCACCACTCCTGCCCCCCTCAGTGTCTTCACATCAAATGCTTCTTCTAAATCTCACAAGACATCTTGTGATTTTGTGCCTAGCTTTCGACAATGCCACTGCAGGTACGTTAGGGTACTCTTGGCCAAGCATCTCCTCCATCATTCCCCCCATGCTTTTTTCACTGAGTTTTTCTGCCAGTTTCTCTGCTACATAGTACTAATATGTGAGTATTTTATTATTGCATTTCTTTCCCCTAAATCAATGGTGCTGGAACAATTTTTGGAGTGTAGATGCTGCCATCAAAGTTACATCATTGAAGCCATAAGGATTGTGAAAAATCCAAGCATCACATAAAGAATAAGTTTAGCAAATGAGCCCACACCTATTCTAAAAGTGAGTTGTAAGAGTGTGGTATATAGGTGGTGATGCATTTTGGGGAACATTGGTGCAAATATATAATGAAAGAGTAGTTACAAATAGCACAATTTCCATTGAAATTGGCCTAAAATTTGCATTGGGATGAAGTTTTTCTGATACATAGCGCACAAACGATAATATGTAAAAAAACAGCTTTTAGCAAATATTTATCATTTGCCATGACCAATAAAAGTGTCTTAGTTTTGTTTTGATCCTATTAATATATTTGTTTCCATCATACTTGATAATTATAAAAATGTGCTTCATTTGTGCTTTCCTAACTGCTGATATAATTTGAAATGTTTATATGGTTCATTTACATATATTTACATTTTTTGGGTGTGTAAAAAGCTGTCATCCTACAAAATTACTTTCATACGCCGTGCAGTACAGCAAAATTGTCATATTGTTCACTTTAAAAAATCCCCTCACTTAGCAGTCAGATAAAGAAAAGTAAACATCAGTCTTAATGATGAAAGAATATGCATAAATTGGTCAGAAGATACAGCATGACATTTGTCCTGTCTTTGGACACTCAGCAAATATGACAAGATAAAAATAAAATTTAAAGGTATCTTTATTGTCCATTCACCTTCTGATTTCCAGCATGGCTATTTTGGGAGTGCTGCAGCATCCCCCGCACCCTTAGTTCTAGCACCTATGCCTTAAATATTGCAGATTGATGTATCTGTCATGCCTTGAATCCTCTCAAGTTCTTATCACTGAGCTCCCTCCTATGGGCATCCGCAGAAATTTTTTCGATGGGGGACACCCGCCGTGACCCATCCGCCACAGTCCTGGGAGTCCCCGACTGTTTTTGGCAGGGGCAGCGGCCATACTAGTGCAGGCAGTATAACACTACGGCTGCCGTAGTGTTACGCTGCACTGTGAGCTTGCACACTAAGCTGTACCTAAATCTGGGGGGGGAGGGGCATGCCTTACCCCCCCCCCGGCACCCTCCTGCGGACACCCATGCTCCCTCCCATATTTCTTCCTCACATCCTCTTACCTGGCCTTTTATCAAGTGGCAACATTTCCTGTGGTACCTTGTACAGTGCTTATATCATGTGGTTGTCGTGAATGTCATCTTTTTACCATTTCTGAAAGGTTGTAAATGTCCTTGAGGTACATCCTCTGTTTTCATGCTGGAGAGCCCAGTGCCTGACCTTTAGGTAGCGGAATCATTCTTGTTTCTGGTAGACCATATTGTTTTTTTTTTTAATTCAAAAGGTTTGATCAATCCTTTTGGATACCCCTGTGTTTTGATCCTAGTAATGCACAGATTGAATACTGTCTCTCTAATGAGTGACTGCCTTTGTCTACCTCCAGGGGCCCTCTTCCGTCCAGAGCATCAATCTGTGATGCCTTCAACCAGCATTGGGTTTAAAGGCTCTAAGCACTTAAAAGATTTTGGTGCCCCAAATATATCTAATTCAAAATATAAACAAAAATACATCGTAAAATAAAATTGTATTTTTTTAAATGAAACAAAACTTATAGTAAGATGGAAAATAATGTTTGATTTTGTATACTTCCACTTTATTTATATTTGAAAAAAGTTCTCCTACTTTTTCTAATTGCAGTCTTTGATCAGATCCTCAAAACTAATCTTATGTAACACATCTGCTCTTATACTTAGTAGAGATAAGGCATCCATTCTGCCTTGTTGCATAGTTGTTCTGTTGGGATTTTTTTTAATATACTTCAACTGAGAAAATGAATGCTCAAATGCTCAGCTGAGCAGTTTGTGACCATTAATGTTAAAGATATATGAAAGCAAATGTCTACATTTGGAAAGGCACACTCAATATTATCTTTTACAAATATTTTATAAAGTCCAGCATGACTGAATCTTGTTTTTACATTTTTGTTGTTGGACTGAACGTATGATGCGCATATGAGTGAAAGTGCTGAAGCTCAACTGAGGAATTAGTGTTCAAGCACTCTGGATAAGCATCAATCAGCTTTTGACAACTCTGAGAATACCTTTCAATTTCAGTAGATGATGAAATGACATTATGTGGTACATCTCTTACAAAAGGAAAATGTCTCTGCTACTTCTTTGTATATCTCTCCTCTTCTTCTCATCTCAGTTTCAAGTTTGTCAACAATTGTGTAAAAGTTGGTGATACAAAACTTATCTCTGGCATTCAGATATACTTTTGATGCAGCATCTCCATCATTGGGTAGCTTCTTTTTGATACATTTGCGAGTTTGAGGTGCCTTATACTCAACATCTGGTAGTATTTCCTTTGTAGTTGCTTCATATCTTTCAAATTCATCTTGTGAAGCACACTGTTCAGTTAATGATCAATGCAGAAGATCTGCACGTTTTAAGTTCACACCATGTGGCAGTACCAGATTCTAATTTTGTTGTGTTCCCAAGATTCATGTATATTATTAACATCTATTATTATTATGTTTTTTATTGTATATATATATATATGTCATTTTTTTCATTTATTGTGAGAAGCCCTTTTTGTGGAACCTGGTTTAGCTGAACCATTTGCAATTTTGCAGCATATGGTCCATGGTAAATCTGGCAAAGGAGAATTTCTGTGGTGCCCCCCTTCCCTTGATGCCTTACGCATGTGCCTATTTTGCTTAATGGTTAAATCCAGCTTTGCCTTCAACCACTCTGGGCCTCTCTTCCTGCCCATTCCTGCCTTGGACTGTGCCTGCTCTCTGCATTTCAGACTCAATGTGTTCCAGGTAAGGAGGCCAGGTCAGCACCTTTGTTCTTTCAAGGGGTCTGTTGTTGTGACTCCAGGGCTTGCAACACTGTTGCTTACCAACTGTCTCACCAGATTGCGGCCTATGTTCATGATATCATGTTGTGTGCTGTGGGTGACTCTTTGGCACAGCCCTCACTTAAATAAATGTTTGCTCTACTTCAGGCTCTCTCCAGGGAGTGCCGTCTTACCCCGAGGCAGTCTTTGTGTTTTCACCAAGGGAGCTCATCCCTTTGCAGGCAATTTAATAACGCTTCTCAGGGAGACACCATTCAAAATGGCCAGTACGAGACTCATGGGTCATTGTCATCACTCTGCACAGCTTTGCTGTCTAGTTCTTTGCTTAATTTCGCTTTTCTTGATCCCCGGTAGTCCTCTGGAGGATGAAGCAGGCTGTCCTGCACCAGAGGCATTTTTATGTAGGCCGATGTTGGCAGGGAGAGGAGCACTCAGACTTCATATCTGCTTCATTATTGATTTACAAATGCAAAACAGTTATCTACTTACAAGACCAACATATGGCAGATGTGTAGTACGAATTTCACCACGTAATATTTATATAAATATGTGATATATGTTCATTGTAAATTAGCACAGGGGAAAAAAGCATAATACAAACCATTCCAGGTAGCCTTCCTTGACTTGGATCCAGATGTTTAGTATGAAACCAGCACTAAATTAATGATCTCAGAATAGCATAAAATAAAAGACAGTAGAGAAAAGAGAGTGTGTAAAGACTTCTTGACTGAGATAAGAACAACCCTTATTTCATGTGCAAAAATGATTAGTATATTACCCTTCCAGAGGGCTCTAGAGCAAGAAGTGTGCATGTATGCTTCATTGTTTAGTGTAAGACAATGAGTATATTATATGGCAAGGCTGGGGCCTTGTCATGCAGTACACTCACATTTATCTCATAGGATCCAGTCAGATTTATTTGCTCGACCCTCAGCTCAACCCTTTGGTAGCTATGGCACAGAGCAGCAAGGCTTAGCAAAGGAACAATGTGTAAAGCATTTAACAACATACCAAACAACAAAATAAGAAAGTCACCAAACAAGAAAGAGGCACAACAACAATGTATAAAAATTGAGCATATTTTAAGGAATTTTTAGAGTCCTTGATGACTTCAATCCACCGCGGGATTCCAGAATTGTGATTTTTTTTAAAGCATTTAAAAACTTTAACATCAAGCGCAAACAAGCACTGGCAGGTAAAAACTTTCAAAGTTTGTAAAACTTTTGTTACACTGAATTTGGTAACTCTGATCTGGGATGGGCAGGCAAATCTGTCAGGATAGAAGTCTAGAAAGGAAACTTTAGTCAGTTACATGGCCACCACAGCGTCCTAGAAGCAAGTTCTAAACCTTACAGCAGTGGTTCCCAACCTGTAGTCTGGGGACCCCTTGGGGTCCACGAAGCCTCCTCAGGGTGTCCTCGGCTGTTCAGAAAATATAATAATATGAACAGATTACGTACCCAGCTTTCAGTAATGACTCACTGGGGTTCCTCAGATTCCAATAATGATTCAGTGGGGGTCCCCAGGTTCCAGTACTGATAAAGTGGGGGTCCACAGAAGTGAAAAGGTTGGGAACCACTGCCTTACAGGACAACCACCTTGACTTCTATGGAGTGGTCCTGTTGCTGATGGGTGCAGGCTTAAGGATGCTCAATGGAAGCTCCAGATGCTGTGCGGTCCACAGAGGTGAAGTCCGGTTGAGTCCTTGGTTTACAGGTGAGTGGGGTGACTCTGGTGGACGGATCGTAGGGTCCCACAAAGTCCTCTATGCAGGGGTCAAAGGCCCAAAGTTAAGAAGGACTAGTGCCACATTAGCGTCAATTTTGTTTAAGCTAATGTGGCGTTAGGCTTGCAAAATTGCTGTGCCATGTTTACAAAGTGGTGCAATGCATGCTTTGTGCCAACTTGTAACCCTTAACTCCAAATTATGCATTTGCCTTGCATAATGTGTGCAAAGGGGGCATTCCAGCACAAGGAGGCCCGCAAAAATGGCGCAATTAAATCTGCAAATTTCATTGAGCCATTTTTGGTGTTATTTTTGTTAAAAGGATGCACCCATTGTAATCAACTGACCTCCTTGCACTTTGATCCACTAGCGTCAAACATTTTGACGCTAGGGGAGCAAAGCACCATAATGGCATGAAAAAGTTTGACGCTATTGTTCCTAATACCGCCATGATGCACCACATCATAAATACGGCCCACACATGGCAGCGTATGGAGGTGCAGGGGGGGGCGCAAGAAAAGTGGTGCTGCTTTGGATGCAGTACTACTTTTCTTAAATTCGGCCCTTAGTTTTTGCAACACAGCGGTTCCGGTGCAAACCTTTGGTGGAGGCTAGTGTCCTTGTAGTCCAACAAATCTGGTCTCTGATAGTTCTCTCGAGTCCAGCAGACTTTGTTGCAGACATTGGCTATCTCTGATTCCTTAGTTGGGTCGCCTTGTGACTGGTAGTGGTGACACTTCCACAGGGGCCACCTCTTTGTCAATTTGGACTCTTTCCACTATGTGTCCCTGGGGGCGGGTTCAGGGGACCATCCGCCTGATCCTTCAAGCCTCTGTAGTGGATTAGGGGCAGGAATCAACTTTTCCCCAGGCCAGGCACGCAGAACAGGGTACAACCTCCACTAGCCCACAATACAGCAGGTGCAGTCACCCCGACACCACAGCACCTCTTTGTGTGCTTCAAAGGTTTGCAGAATGGTTTTCTTTTTGTCCTTGTACCAAATAAAATCCAGTGAGTACTAACTTATCAGGTGTCAGGGGGTCCCATTATATCCCAGTCAGGTGCCCAGAGGAGACAACACGGACACAAAGCCAATGGGCTAGTAGGTCCCCTCCTACCTGGTGACACAGTTCCGATAATGTTTGGCATCTGGCTATCCCAAAGTGCACTTTGTATGCCACAACCAACATGGCTGAGTTCTTCCTTGTGTGTGAGGACCCTGGTGACCCACTCCTGGGGGTGTGGCTACCACGGGCAGCATGCCCAGAGAAACTCCTTTGTCCCTGGCTCTACCCTGTCTTGGGGAAACAAATGGCTTCCTGTGTGGGAATGTTAACACAGCAGCCCTTAAAAGGTGACATCCCCCTTTGATGCCTGCCTTTCAGGCTAACACCCATCCTGTGGGTGGCAGTTGCACCTCCAGTGCGGCAAAAGCCTTTGTTCTCAGCCTGGGAGTCGTTCACATCTCTCGCCTGGCAGGCAGAAACCTGTCTCAGTCCCTGTGACTCTGTCGAGTCACTGGGCTAGCTGGTTCAAAGTATGGCCACTTTCTCAAAAGTGACCAGCATTAAAGTGGACATAAATGTCAACTGCACCATTGAGTCACATTTGATGTCCCCTTTAATTTGATACCTTCCATGATAGCGTTAGGTAGCCTCTGTCAGAAGTTAGATGCATTGGAGTGCCAACCGTTAACTCTGCAATAACCTTATAAGGCTACTGAAACATCCTCAGCAAACACTGACAGTTCAGGGCTTTGCTGCATAGACATATCGAAAATATATGTCTATTTTAACAATATACAGCTTGCTATAGGGCTACATAGGCCTGCCTTAGAGGTGACTTACATATATAGTGAAGGGTCTTAAAAGGACTTAGGTGGTAATAGTAAAGTCAGGTGTGCAGTGCATGCACAGCCTCTTCAGCCTGCAATAGCAGTTGAAAGTCGAGTTTTCACCATGTCACACATAGAGGGGCACAACCATTGCTGCAGCTCTTGTGTGGACAGCTATCCTTACATGCACTTGGTACCTGGGAACCATATACTAGGGACTTATAAGTAAGTTAGCACATGCCAATTAGGGTTATCAAATTCAACATATACTTTGAAAAGGGGAAAGACACTGTCACTGAGGTCTGGACAGCAGGCTTCAATGTACTCTCAGAGTCGAAAACCAGCAGCTAATAGTCCAAAAAGAGGCAAAAAGTTGGGTAAAACCTGCAAAAGCCTTTTTCTTACATTTAATTATAAGTATTAGGAAAGGGGAGAGTGAGAGGGCTGCAATGAGGTTGCTATTTGTAGTAAAACATCTAGTTTATCCCAGAATCTTCTCAGGAAGCAGTTGACTAGTATAAATTAATATAAATGTCTGCTTTTCAATTAAAACATAACCATAGCCACCATCTATAGAAAGAAAGCTGTTTTGTATTCTTCAATCTGACAGTATAAACTTGACCCCTAAGACTTGACTACTGAATAAGTGGTGGTAAAGATCTGCACGGATATTCCTAGTATGACCATCATAAAATGTTAGCTCAGATGCATATATTGTACCTGTTGCATAAATACTTGTATCTCACTCCAAAGAAGGATTGCTATATTTACAGTGAAAGATCATATGACTCACGCCACATATGCCTTTCCAGATAGATCCAGCAACAGCTTGAGTTAAGTAATCCCAGGCAGCGTAGCACTTCTGATGTCCAAAATGTTCTATGAATTGACCAGAGTATGAATTGGGCTAGGACAGGAGTGATTTTAGAGGACGTACTGGATTTCTAGTTGTTAGTGTAGTTCAACACCAGAAGTGGAGATAAGTTAAGGTGAAAGCATGTGCGCTTCCATTTAACTTACAGTTTGCTATTTGGAGTTGATTACACATTGATAGTTTATATGTTCTGGCTGCAATATGCCCTTCCATATTTTGTATGCAGTTTAGGTAAATCAGGAGCATGTGGCTGCCCCATCTTGGACAACATCATTTTCAACTTAAATAAATTGTATTTGTGCTGCAGCTCCACATAAGCTATGGGACTGTCCTAGATCTCAGACTAATAGAAGGCCTTTCATAGCCCAGTATAGACAGTATAGTGTACTCCCTTCAGTTCTGATATTTTGAATGTACCATATTGGATAGCATGAATACTTCTTTGTTTTGCTTTTAAGCTTTCTATCTGGCTTCCTCAGATCTGTGGTGCTTTGAGTGATGCTTAAAAAGTGATTGACCTTGATGCATTTTATTGTTGGGGTTGATCTCCAGTCAAGCAGTTACTGCAAGTCTTTTCCAATAAATAGCATTAGAACACTGCTTGTGTCTTGTCTTGTAACCACAAAGAACCCTGTTTAATGAGATAGGAGGTTTGATATCTATTTAAATCTGGAAGAACAATACCCTCCATTTAATTTGCAAACTTTTGGGAATCCAGGTTTTCCGTTTACATAAGCAATCGAGAATATACCAATAGTTTTAAAGATATCCACAAATTATGTGGAATATACCTTTTAAAGAAATTGACCAATGAAGTCACTATAATTTTAAGGCTTCATTCCGCTCCCACCAAATTATGAGCTCATAACTCAAGTAGGTCCTTAATTTTGGACAGTATCTTCTCTCTATATTTGCCCAGAGTATAAAGATCTTTGTAAAACCAACTCCGCAGACATGTTTGTTGCCATCTCAATCTTGAATGCCCAATTAAGGAGAAAGTACATAGACTGTTCAATGGGGAGATTTTGATTCTATCTCAGTTTAAGACACAGCTTGAGACCTCTGCGTACAAATCACTGGCAGATAGTATTTCTGGGAGCACCTTATCAGCATTTTAAAGAAAATAATAATGTCATGTGCATAAGCAGTTACCTTATGTTACTCCGACATTAACAGAATCACATTTTTGATATACTTTAATAGATGTTAATAATGTCTCACTTCAATTGATGGAGTGGACATTTACCTTTTTTTTTTTTTAATTCTTCCTGAACCTGCATTATAGCGCCATTCACTAGTCTCACTTTTAACAATCCCCTGTGAGGGGGGTGAGTCAGAAGATGTAGGATCGATTCCAGTCTTGCAGCGAGGATCACAAAGTAAATCTTACAATAAATGTAAATAAGGGACCATGGTTGGTAGTTTTTAGTTTCTGGTGGGTCTTTCTTCTCCTTAAGTTTGTAAACGATGGTAGCATTTGTGGTTGAGGCCAGGATGTCCCCAGTTTTAGCTTAAATAATTCCTCAAAAGGATCCAGACTTGAATCCTGGCATTTCTTAATGAAATCTTGCTGGTAAGCCATCCAGGCCAAGTGCCTTCCCAATCTCAGTGTATTTATAGCTTGAAACAATTTCTGATATATCAGTCGATTTAAAATATCTTTATGCTATATGTTATCCTGAGGTTGGGTAATTGTAACTCGAATGTGTCTTACACACAAAAGTCTGAGATTATTAACTTATTATTAGAGTAAACCATTCTATCAACTGAGTTTCCATTAACCCTAGGAGTGACTTATATGTATTAAAAAGGAATCTTTAGGCCTGGTAAAAGGTTTATTTTGCCAGGTAGTGATGGTAGTTTAAAACAGCACATTCAGGCTGCAATGGCAGGCCTGAGACATGTTTAAAAAGCCACGTAAGTGGGTGGTACAATATGTGCTGCAGGTCCACTAGTAGCATTTCATTTACAGGCCCTCTGTACATGTAGTACCACTTTACTAGGGACTGACAAGTAAAGTAAATGTGCCAATTAGGTGTAAGCCAATTTTTTCATGTTTGAAAGAGAAAACACAATCACTTTAGCACTGCTTAGCAGCATTAAAGTGTGCAGAGTCCTAAAGGTAACAAAAACAGATTCTGTAAACAGGGGGGGGTGGGCGAAAGCAAAATGTTTGGGGATGACCCTGCAGAAAGAGCCAAGTCCAAGACAGATGAAACCTGTGAAACCCCACATGACTTTCCCAAAGAATTGATTAACCAATTACTAGTTACCATTGGCTTTACACCTAACCCAACACTAGCCTATTCAAGTGCCCCTAAACTGGCCCCCTTCATCCATACAATTATAAACTTACAACCCCTCTCAACAAAGCCTAACAAGGATCATCACAATGAGTGGGAGGCCAACACCAAAATCCTTGTCTATTACGGTAATCTGTAAAATTACATGTAACAAAATACGTGTCTATAGCCTGTAATTGTAAATGTATTTATCTAGCACTTATGACCCCTGCCGAGGCATTGATGCACTTTGTCAGTGAATAGCATGCTACTCCGGAACCCAAGATTAGTAGTTAGTAGGTTAATAAAAGCAATTTCCTGTGTCTTAGCTGTGTTAGGATTGTGCTCTTGATTTCATATGTAAAGTTTGGGGTAGGGTTTAAATCATAGAAGTGGATTTGAAAAGGGAAAGTAGTGAGTTGTTTTGTAAGTAATGATCGTGTGTGCTTGTTAGTCGGGAGGCATGACTAGAAAGGAGTGAAAGACTGAGAAGGAGGTTTGGGAGTTCATAGTAGTCATTCACACAAAGTGATAACCAAGTGTTAAAGGCTTACTGGCTATAACAATGCTTTTACAATAGGTTTGGCCTATTGCCTTTGTCATTATAGTTCATAACAAGCACACCAGATCTATGGAATCAGATATACATTTCCCTGTGCACCAATCAGTACTATAGCTTGTCACCGTAACCAACTCAGGCCTACAGTTTTGATTGTAAGTTTTTCCACAGGGTCATAAAATTAGAAAGGAATTCAAAATTTCAGCTGGCTAAGCAAAACACTGTTAAGACAGTCTGAGAAGGATTCACATAAAGCAAGCCTTCTGTACCCATGGTTTGTCACACGGGGTGCCAACATCAAAACCACTGCCTCCTATGATAATCTGTGAGTTTCCATGCAACAAAATACCTATTGGTAGGCTATAATAATATAGAGAAATAACAATCAACGCTTAAATGCCTATTGACTTTAGCATATGCTTTTCACAATAAATATGTCAGGCCTAGTGCCTTTATCATAGCATTTCATAAACAGATCAGACCTCTAGCCATCATCATTGACTTGCCATTATAATCAACTCAGTCCTGCTATATAGAGTATAAGCTTCAACAAAAAGCCAAAAAGTGCCATACAAGCAGTCTAAGAGAAATCACACACATTCATTCCAACAAAATCCTGTACTCAGGAATCAACATGTGGATGGGGCCTAAGCCCTTCTGTTAGTTGTACACTTAAAGTTCTTTCTTGTTGATGATATACGTTCAGGTGACAGTTGTACTGTCAAGCCAGACCTGTAGATGCATGTAGATTAGTGTAGTCATGGACATCCCATACTGCTCTCAAACATAAAACTGCACTCTGAAATCTAAAATTAATGATAAATTAATGATGGAAGGGAAGATGCTGGGATTTCAATACATTCTTCATAACTGCCCTCCTCCCATTTGTGCTGCTGCCAGAGAAAGACAAATATAGTAAGTTACCTAGGGCCAGATGTAGCAAACGTTTTGCGACTCGCAAACGGCAAAATTTGCCGCTTGCGAGTCGCAAAACGCGTATCCCAATGCAGAAATGCATTTTGCGAGTCGTTAGCGACTCGCAAAATGCATTTCCAACTCGCAAATAGGAAGGGGTGTTCCCTTCCTATTTGCGAGTCGCATTGGGATGCAATACCATTTGCGACCGCATATGCGGTCGCAAATGGCATCACAGTTACCATCCACTTCAAGTGGATGGTAACCCAATCGCAAATTGGAAGGGGTCCCCATGGGACCCCTTCCAGTTTGTGACTGGAGCCCAAAATATTTTTTCAGGGCAGGGAGTGGTCCAAGGGACCACTCCCTGCCCTGAAAAAAAACCGAAACTAAAGGTTTCGTTTTTTTTTGAAGTGCAGCTCGTTTTCCCTTAGGGAAAACGGGCTACACTTCAAAAAAAAAAAACTGCTTTATTTAAAAGCAGGTCGCTAACATGGAGGTCTGCTGACATCAGCAGGCCTCCATGTTAGCGAGTGCCTATACTCGCAATGGGGCCGCAATTTGCGACCCACCTCATCAATATTCATGAGGTGCGTCATTGCGACCCCATTGCGAGTTGCAGTCGGTGTCTGAGACACCGTACTGCATAGCAATTTGCGACTTGCAAATTGCGAGTCGCAGGGACTCGCAATTTGCAAGTCGCAAATTGCTTTTTTCCTACATCTGGCCCCTAGTATCTAAGACACTAATACTTTAATAGAATTGCAATGTCATGTGTCGGCCTGTGAGAGCGAAAGCTGAGACAGTTGAAAAAATAAGCGAAATGATCACAGCTGCATGGAGGGCAAACACGTTTTTGTGAAAGCACACAATTTCTGCCCAATCAAAACTTGTACTCCAGTTCCCATCATGTGATCAGTGCCAAAGTCCCTCTTTAGTGATGCTCAGATAATTGTCTTGCTACAGCTGCACTGTCAAGCCAGACTATAAAAATGAAGATTGGGCTACTAGAATTATCTCAGTGTGGTTCCTGTACAACAACTATGGGTAAGTGAATTCTAGAGTGTCAGGGGTGCCCTTGACTCATATTTCATTATCAGAGGCATGTAGCATAGTCATTGAGATTTGGAGGAGGAACGTGGGTGACTCTCAAATTTCCTAACTGAAAAAGCAGTGGTCTGCAGGGTGGAGGTTTGGGATTGACTGCTTCCATGGGGAACTGGGTCATTACTGATTTGCATTAGGTGGGCCTCTATCTAGAGTGGCACAGTGGGTGAAAAATGATGGGTTAGAATGCTATCATGTGCATTTGCCACCAGTTAGCAAGCATTCATCTTAGCACCTTTTGGACGTTTGATTGCCAGTAGTATACCTGGACAACTGAGGCTGGTGCAGCTTTCCAAACCTATTACTGCCAATGTTGGTGAATTCCAAAAAGTAGTAACTATGCACCTATTCAAAAAGTACTTCTGTGGGTGCAGATTAACTACTTTTTTGGTAAACCATTTACTATTTAACTTTCTGCTCCAAAAAATGAAAAGGTTAAAAGCTTTTGAGAATGGCGAGAAAAACTGATACAGACATAGCTGACATAACACAGAGCCCCCAGACCCAACTATCACACCCCAAGCACCCCCCATGAAGCTTCGTCCCTGTCCATCCCACCTGGGCCTAGTAGTCCTTCCTGGGAACTCATGACTATGGTCACATACAGCATCACTTATTTTAAAATGTATTTTCATCCACGCTCTCTTTTTCATCTCTGCTACGAAAAGCCTTGATGTTAAAGTTGTCAAATAGGTGCATGTAGCAAGAGCTCCTCCTTTCCTCGCCTTTTACAAATCATTTTATCAAGTGACTGATGACCCAATGTACTAAGCTTGAGTCGCAAATAGAGTTGGGGATCCCAGCTACTTAATAAGACAAGCTGAGTCAGAGCTGAACCAAGGGTCTGGCTTGGCTCTAAAAGTCCATGCACAAGCCAAGTCATGAACATTTTTGGCATGTATATCATACAACAAATATAAACTAAGAACATGATACCATCTCTTAAAAATTCAAAAAAGGGTATTTCTTTAACATGCTGAAGAGCTTCACCTTAGTACATCAGATTATATCACTGCATAGACAGACATTTATTAAAATTATATTTTTTAAACAAGAATTTAGGAACATTAATGGATCAACCCCCAACCATAATGCCATTAGTGAACTAAGAGGCAAGTCAATAGTCATGTAAAAGTCTGTCCTAAATTCTTATTATAGTTGGATTAACATTAAAGTTTATTAAAGTGCTTATAGAGCGCACATCCAGAACTCAAGTATTTAAAAGTGCTCCCATTTGTGATAATAAAAAAGGAATCCCTGTGAAATAAAATGTTTGCCTAGGATCACACAATTTGAACAAGCAAAGAAGCTGGTATTTATTCCAGGTTAAATGGTTTCACATTTTGAAAATCCAGCCACCTGGTCCATACTACTGAAAGTACGCACTGCCCCTGCTTGCGCCATGGTGCACCTTTAGACAGATGTGCCACGCATAACTATGGACAGTACATCCTATTAAAATGAATATGTGCCCCTAGGGCAGCTGCGATCTCACACTGTCCTGGGGGCAGCACATTCAATGAATTGTGGCTGCTTCAGAGCTACTCCATGTTTCTCTGTGCAGGTGGCAACCCACTCGCACTTTGATGAGGAGGGAGAAATCAACTTGCAGACGGATGACTGGGCCCACCTGCAGAGGGATGTTTGGGGAGTCCCTTCCCACTTCTAGAGGGAAGCCTTCAGGCAATGTAAGTTTGGGTGCAATGTGAGTGCACCTCTGTTGTCATTGAAGATCCCTTCTCGATAAGTAGGAGTCAGGTAGCCAGTCCACGAAGATTAACAGGCTGTGGATTTATTCAAGATGTTACAGGTTAGGTTAAGGTTTACTTAAAAGTAAACCCTACCAGGAGTAGCATCCTCTCTGCTCAGCCCACTCTCTCTAACTGTCCACTCCTTCAGTCACTCACCAATATTCCATAACATCACACACTGGCTGAGCAGGGCAGGGAACAGAGAAGCTGTGCATAGAATGCATATTAACCATTTCAGGCTATTACACGTTATAACACATCTCCTTCCCTTTAAACATAGTAAAAATACAAACAAACCCATAAGAGACTCTAGTTACAGTAATAAAAGTACAAACAGAACCATAAGAGATTCTAGCATTTGCACAATTCACATAAATAATTCACATAGTGGTCGCATGCGCAACACCAGGGGAACAATGTTTTCTCCCCAGAGACACACATGTAATCCACATACCTTCTATATAACACCCACTTGCAGGACCAAGCATGTGTTCTACACTACCTATATTGCCAGCCAGCCAGAAACAAAACATAAATCATACACACTCCTTCTAACACAAACACTTGTGCACCAAAGACATAGATAATCAAGCACTCTACTGAGCACTCTCACAGGACCTGGGACATACAGTAAACAAGTATATATCTCACACACACCCTATACTGACCACTATTATAGGAGAAGGCACAATTACTACAAGTTAACCCTCTACTGCATACTCTTGCAGGATGAGGGATAAATGCTACACATTCCCATTCACCCTCTACTGCATACTTTTGCAGGGCCAGGGACAAATACTACACTTTCACCCTATACATCATACTCTTGTAGGGTCAGGGATAAATACTGCACGTTCACACTCACCCTCTACTTCATATTCTGGCAGGACCAGGGACCACTACTACACATTCACTTTGTACTGCATACTCTTGCACAACAAGGGAAACATCCTATACGCTCACCCTCTACTGCATACTCTTGCAGGACCAGGGATACATTATACACATTAAACTTCTACGGCATACTCTTGCAGGACCAGGGACATGTAGTAAGCACATCTAGCACACACCCTCTACTGCGCACTCTCGCAGAACCAGGAACCTAAATAGCCTAATACTTCCATCGTAGGCATTCAAAACATGGACTTCACCATAACTGCTAATGCCTATCAAGACTCTTGCATGCAACTAGTATAACAACATTTTCCTGACAATTCCACTCAAGCTAAGACCAAAATGAGCAAAATATACAATACACGGACATCACATGAAAGAATTCAGCATAGAAAAAATATTCTCTGGCAGCACATTCAAAATCCTCCTCTCAGAAAGCGGCATCTCACCTGCACATACACAGTACCCTGAGCGTAGATCCAATACTACACAGCACTGGCATGAATTCATGTGGAAGTCTTTTCTCCATTCTGAATGTTTCTCTAACTGATCCCTAGATATAACATTTGTTTATAGGCACCTCATCCTCAAATACCTTGTAAGATTTTGCTATTGCATAGTTATACCTCCAGGCCGCTGACTGTGCCCAAGTGCTAAATGTACGTCTTGCAGTGCTTTATATTGAAGGATTGCACATTACACAACTGCTGCTGTTGAGTCTCCAAACGCAGCTCCAATGTCCCAGAATGTTCCGCTCTTGCACATGTGCCATTGCAACATTGCACAACTCTTTCTGCTTTGTCAACATTCGACTGTTTCAATCATACTGCCTTCGCACTATGTGAGTCACACTCGTGAAAGCTGAATATATTAATTTCAAATCTGCATTGATTAGTAATTAAGAATTGACATGCTAATATAGAGAAATCAAGTGTTTGGAAAATGTGCCCACCTTGGTGGCAACCATAACATGTATCACATTAATAAACAAAATGACATTAACTGTTTAGGATTAATACGCATACATAGAACTAAGGGACAGATTTATGGAATGTGGGGCTGCACCAAGTGCAGCACCACTCTCCCTGCGCCCCTTAGCACCCCCCTACCGCCACCATGTGTGCACCGTATTTAAAATACGGTGCACCATGGCACATGGTAGGGGGCAATATCCAATGTCAATGTGACGTTATTGATGTACTCTGCGGGAGTAGCACCAAAATGTTGGCGCTACTCCTGCACAGTATATAGGGGCCCATTCTAAATAATGGAAGCCCCCTTTTAACGCTTGCTTTGAGCAGGCGTTAAAAGTGCCGTAAAAAATGGCACAAGGAAATTTTAGAGATTTCCTTGCGCCATTTTTTCAGCCTCGCTAACAGGGGAACGCCCCCTTTGCATGCATTATGCCTGGCGAAGGCATAATGTAGTGCAAAGGGTTAGAGTGGCGCCATGCATGCATGGAGCCACTGTAAATATGACGCTGGGATTTCATTAACTTAAAAAATAATGATGCTAATGTGGCGTAAGGTGGGGATAGGGGCTCATAAATATGCCCCTAAATGTATTAGTGGACTCTACTTATGTATTAATGAAATGTATTTGCGTAATTTTACTAGGCATAGAGAAATTCTGAAATTATGGGTCTAGTCTACAAGGACTCAGGTTAAGCTTCATTGCGTAAATAAATCTTCGTAAATGTTTTCTGTCTCACTAGAAATCATGTATTCATTGTTCACACAGAGCTGACCAAATAGATTTGTAATGTTGCAATGTTAAACTAGTTGATGTCTTAAACTTCCTTGTAAGAGCTGTCTGCTGTAGTGCGATGTACTAACTACGGATACATTTGTATCTTTGGTGCTTGGGAAGCTGAAGTTCCCAGGACATGACAATGGCTTTACTGACTGGAGTTATGATTGCAACTAAAAAGTTACTGACGAAACTGATATTGGGAACGTGAGAAGAGGAGCCAATCATCGACGTGGGAAAAGACTGCCTAACTATATCATAGATTTAAGAATTCATGTTTATTGGTTCTACTGTGAACAGCGATATTCTGACCAATGATGACTTGAGAAACTGCCTGTGTGGTTTCAACTTAGCCCGCCTGCACTTACCAGGAGCAGCGCAGTTCTAGGTATCCTTTCTTCCTAGCTTTAGCCTCATCGCGTAATTTTGTTAATGCTATTGATTGTTTCCTTAGCTTGATGCCCTTTCTACGTTGGTTCAGTTGACTTAGAGCCAAACCGTGGCTGAGCCAATCCCCTTCACTTCTCCCTGGCTAATGCTGACCACAAGGATGTCCAACCCGCAAAGAAATCACAGCTTGCTGATCCATTCAGGAGAGGTATGACAACATGCAAATGTCTTTGTTGTAGATTTTGCTCTTTTCTTTAGGTACCAACCACTATTTTGTGAGAGTCCTAGTTAGATGTTAAACTTTTGTTAAATTCTTTTGCATGAAGCTTCAACATGCCATTCAAAATTAGAGGGTTAGTTAGAATGTACATGTTCAACAAATGTCTTTAACGAAGGATTAGTTTTATTCAACTGCTGAGTCTAGATGTATGCCATCTCTACTGTCCAGTTGTTGATGCTGTTAATTTGTACGGTAACTCTTGAATGTTTAATGATAAATACTTTGTTTAAATTGAGATTATTTCGCCACTTTGGTCAGTTTGTGTTATTTGTATATGTTTATCATTTGGTACTAAGATTACTTTATGTGATATTAGCATTGTTAATCTTGGGAAATAAACTTTCAAATTTTACCAAAAGGTGTGGTTATTCATGGTCACATGGGTCATGGTGTGTAAAGTTTACCGACTCAAGGATTCTGACACTGAATTGTTAACCCAAACTGTACTGATGTTGGTGAGATCATGAGTAAATTTTATGTCCATCGTAAAACACTCTGAGGGGAGTCAAAAGGTCCATCGAACCTCTAACGCGTCCCCTTATAAATAAATGATCAAAGACCAAATAAGGTCAGACGCGCTCACACACGCAGCTATTTCCACTGATGTCGCTCATGTTCTAGTCTTTTCAAATGACAGAACATGTCATAATGTGGCACACGCTAGTGCTACTCAAACCACAACACACGGCTTGCAACTTCCCAACTGAGCGGACACCTTCCCAGATGAACGGTACGCGCTGCTCACATTCGTTGTGCATTCGCTGTACATCTGTGTACAGTTCAGTAGACCACCCTCTTAAGCTTTTAGTTGATTGGTTCGTTGTCTGCAGGCTGTCTGATGGAAAAGAGACTGTTGGGGTTCAGAGCGTCTTCTTTTTCGATTCTTGTGTCTCTTTTCTCCTCTTACGCATTCAATGTTCCTTAACCTCTTTGTTTCATGAGTTCTCTTACGCGTAGGTTTGATTCCAGATCGTCACCAGTGTTATAATTGAAGATACCATCTTGGTAAGTAGGAGTCAGGTAGCCAATTCACATAGGTTAAGAGATTGTAGATTTGTTCAAGAGGTTACTATTTACTTAAAAGGAAACCCCACCTGGCTGAGCAGGACAGGGAACAGAGAAGCTGTGCATAGAATGTATAACAACCACTTCAGGTTATTACAAATATTACAGGTTATAACAGTTGTCTGCGGCCTGTTTGTGTCTGTGCATCCATCTGTAATATAGCATGGGTGCAGAGGCAAAACGATTCCCTCATTTGCATGGGGCCACACACCTATGCAAATGAGGAAAGACCCTCTTAAGATAGCACTATCCGAATTACAGAAGGGGCAGCACATGCATCTGTGGTCTCTTCTGTATTGTGCCCTGGGGGTGCACAAACCTGGTGCACACGCCATTGTTTATTATCATTTTATTTTTAAAGGTTTGCAGCTGCTGCCGCTGGCGGGGAGCCTTCCCTGTTCTTCTCTGATGCCCATGCCATTTACCCTAATGCAGCATTTGATCCCAGCAGTGTACTTGGAGACACCCTAGCATAAGGAACCATAATCAGTTTTTCCTATTAGCGAAGTGTTACTGAAAATATAGAAAGAGAAGGCCCATTTTTGCTAATGCATGAGTTAGGAGAAAACGTGCAGAGTCATATATGCTCAGAGAGGAATACAGGCCCAGAGTGCTCATGGCATCCAAGTAAAAAGGTCAGTGCAGGAGGCAGAGAAGTGAGACAAAGGCATAGTTATTCACAATGCAATTGCACGTAGAAGGAACTAGAAGCTTGAATCATAACTCGATAATATGGTCACAGGAAAGGCACGCATTTCAAATCCACGTTCATAAGGAAAGGGAGTTTCAGGACAGGAACACAATGAGCCTTGATGCTTGAAGGCCAGCAGCTGTGTGAGGGAGGCCAGACAGACGGGGGGTTCCAAGTCTGGAGTTAGAAAAGGAGGAAATACAGACAGCCTTTAGAACGTGAGATAAAAAGGTATTGCCGTTTATTAATAAATGTGCACATGACAGATATGTAACCTTCGCTTTCCTGCAAACGTGTAATTAGATGCTTTTTCATGAGAAACGTGGCTTTATGCTGACGTAAGTAGTGATACAATGTACCAAACAAGCGCTTAAATTAAAAATGCATGACGAGTGATAAGACGCCTTCAAGGTGGCAAAAACATATAAAAAGGGCTGCTTGAGTTGATGAATTTGAGTGCGGTTTCAGACATAGAGCTGTGCTGCCCTCCCGGCCGTTATTCATAAATGCTCATATTAATTGCCAAACTGAGTCCTGTCGTTCTTTATTTGTGACCTGCCAACATCTGGCGAAGCCGAGCCAGGAGCCTTCCTTCTCTTCTCCGGACTCAGCTGAAGGAAGAGCTGTCTGTACTGCTTGAAAAGAACACTGCGCACAACATAAACAGGTGAGATTGCACCTGCCTATTCAACCAGGCAGTCGGGGATTCCAGATGTTGCTGTCCTAAAGGGTGGAGAGAGGTCGGGCTTGTACCTTATTATTTTTAATTACATGATTCTTTTTGGCAACTATAATATGACAAAATGCATGCATGATTTATGTGGGGTTTAAATGCAATGTTATGCTAAAAAAATAAATTGTGATTCCCCGGTTAGACCGGAAGACTAGCCAGGGGGTTAAAGCAATGTTTTGATGGTATGGTATTACTACACTGTGATTCCCTGATCAGACCGGAAGACTAGCTGGTGTAATAGAAAGCAGTGTATTACCCAGGGGGCAGCCCCTGGATGACAGCAGTGTATTTCCCAGGGGGCAGCCCCTGGACGACAGCAGTGTATTACCCAGGGGGCAGCCCCTGGACGACAGCAGTGTATTACCCAGGGGGCAGCCCCTGGACGACAACAGTGCATTACCCAGGGGGCAGCCCCTGGACGACAGTAGTGCATTACCTAGGGCGCAGCCCCTGGAAGAGACATTCATTTGGGAATGCCTAACAGATATTCCGGTTAGAACAGAGGGGTTAGAGTAGGAAATAGTGAGGTGGACCGAGTAACAAGTGTGCACATTTCGCTCTGATTGAGTCACACGCCCGGTTCACCAGATTCCCAGATTTACTAACCTCTGGAAGGCGTCTTTGAGGGGAAGCGACCAGGGCTGAGATATTAGTGGGAGTCTGAGTACAGTCAGACCCCTGGTTGCAAACCTGCAAAGTGCAATAGGGACCAGTGAATGCGTTTCATGAGTAATGAGTAAAAAAGAGAACAAAAATAGTTCTGTGTTTTACAATCATAAAGGTCAGGTTATAGAGAAATGGCAGGTGTCCCCACCAGTTGTCACGCAGTCAGATATAAGTGAAGAGGAGAGGGTGCGAGATCTCTGCCATATGTTTGACATCCCAATAGACACCCTTAAAGTGTTCCGTAAAGAGGAAATAATTAGTGAAAATAAAAACACAGGAGGTCCGAATAAATAACACCAAAGCAAGTAAAGGTTGATAATAAATCCCTATGAGTGAGGTTGATAATTCTCTGTGGCAGGAAACAGATACACTTGAGTTAAAATTAGTATTTAAGTGGGCTCACGGCCAACCCCCATGCCAATATAACACCCGAGGTTTGAAATAATAACTCAATCACCCCTTATATTGGAGGCTCTTCTTGATGCATTCCTCACAGATATTCGTACCTTCACTGCCCTAAATAATGAATGGCTCAACGCATCCACGAGCACCACAAATTCTTATCTACATACATGACAACGTTATAACACTCATTGCTTCAGCTACAAATCCACTTAGACCCCCCATAAATTCACCTGCCCCAGACATCACCATAGAAGAAGTGTTGCACAGACTAGCGATAAGCATGGCTGATGTCCACCGATATGGTCCTACAACAATTTATGTGAAGTCAGGTAATACTGAGTAGGACTGACCTTACACAATACTGCTGTAAGTTAGTGACAGTGGCAGCATAGTTAAAAATACGCACAAGATAACAGACAAGGGATAAAAAAAAATTTTTTTTTTAAAAAGCGCATCAGTTACGCTGCTAGAGGTACGCATAGGAAACACCCGTCCTATGGGGATCATGGATACCCCTTTGGACCATATGATGAAAACTTTCCCTTCAGATAAGAAAAGGATACTAAAATATTGCAATCAGTGGCATAAAGGCACCGAGGGTCACACTCAACCATGGCCAAAAGATGGGACATTTGACCACGACATAGCTGAACACACATTAACTTACATTCGTTAAAAATATAAGAAAAAGAAAAGACAGAAGAGGGAAGCTATTCTATCACTATGGCGAGTATTTTGTCATGAAAAAAGAAAGGGATAAATCTACCGCGCCCGAAGAGGCAGTGACACCCATACAAGAAGTGGCACAAACTCAAACAGAGTCCCCAGGAAATTCGCTAGGGGAGCCCCCACCATATGGGTTGTACCCTATCCTGCCAGCTGCAGGGTACCAAGATCCCGTTCGGGTTGAGCCTAAGGAGGAGAGGTTAGAGGCACAGGGAGCTGAGGCAACCCCCGCTCCTGTCTCTTCGGCCCCTCGAGCTGACTCAGAGCTGAGCGGGAGAGACAGGCTAGTAAGTGAATTGCAACACACAGTGAGACAGGCAGAGCAATCTAGGAGTCTTGCCCCCCTTCGGGGACAATGGACTACAGGGCATGTTATTCTCAGGCTTGGTGACACGTCTGCAGAGACACTGAGAGAGGCAGCAGAGGACTGGATAGAAGAAGAAGAGGGGGGGGAAGGAGGTGTAGACACGCCATCATACGAGGAGCACCCGGAAGGCTCACAAGGCATAGCGGGGGCAGAAGAGGATGAGGAATGGGACAATGGGTTTAATAGGGGTGCGCATGAGCAAGGAGTTAATAGAAGGTTATACAATTTCGTCCGCGCCCTCAACGAGAATTAGTAATGACAGCCAGAGGTGTCTCAGACACAAAAAGACTGTCAACACTCAAAAAGAGGTCAGAACTGACACCTATAGAGATAATAGAGCAAGAGGAGGGTAGTTATTATTGTTACCCCTTCTCAAATGATTTGGCGAGGTGGACTAAAAGAGAAGGAAGGAAGCCGTGGCCCCAACAAGGGTCTTTTCAACCCTTTTATTTAGCGACTGCAGAAGATTGTATACGACATTGACAGGGTGACCCAAGTTAGAATTACCCTTACATACAAGAATGCCTTGCTGTCTGGGAAAAGTATGCTGAAGGCAAACCAACTCAAGTGATACGTAGTACTAGACCAGATCCAAGATTAAGCCGCAGATCAGGAAGCCCTCGACCCATAACTCAGTTGCCCCTTATCTTTAAGGGAGGGCAAGTGCCCACATATGTACCATGGCCACAAATGGACAAAGAGAACTTAAAGAGAGCATTGCCTCCGTTGTCTGAAGGTGCAGGGAAATGGATAGGATGTTTTGAAAAACATACTGCGGGGTCAACCTTGCCTTAGGAGATGTCAAAAGCCTGCTCAGCTCATTAGTGGGAGATGAAGTAAACACAATATTTGTAAGGGCAGGGTTCCTCAGGTAACATTGATAAATACACAGTTTGATGGATCATCTTTTAACAATGTCCGCCAACATGTTTGGGATGCGCTCCGACGGACGTACCCAGACAGGCCAGACATTGGAGCCCTCATGGCAGAAAGTATAAAGCCGACTGAGGATATTGCAGATTTTATCAGAAGAATGAAAGAGCGATGGGTTCAGGAGGTAGGATGTAACTGGGAAAATACGGGAGGAAATGCAATTTTGTTTTATAATGTATTAAAGCGAGGCCTTCCCACTGACATTCAAGCAAATCTAGATGGAGTGGTGGGAATAGAGGCTAAGCCGTGGCCTGAAATACAGGCCCACATAATACATTATTTTAAACGAAAACAAGAAAAAGACAAGGAGAGGACAGAGCAAGCAGAAATGGCTGCAGCAGAGTTGGTGCAACAAACACTTAAGAAGCCGAGTACAGAAGGGGCACTCGTGGCTGCACCACCAATGTCCGTCACCATGCCAGTACAGGTGCAGACACCAGGGGGACAACCAGTAAGTGATATAAAGAAAGGACAGGGGAGTTTTACAGGAGAGCAAGGGACAACACAAGGGAGAAGGCAGGGAAACTATAGAGCAGGACAACAATGCTATTATTGCGGTAAGATGGGCCATTTTGCACGAGAATGCAGAGCCAGGAAAATCAATGAGAGAGCGCAAGGTTGGAATACCTCACAGGTACAGATGAGGCCTCAACAAGTGCAGTGGGCACCCCAACAGCAAGCCATGCAGGGACCCCCACCAGGGCCCGAAGCTCAGTGGGCTGCACCTCAGGGGCCAATGCCACAAGGCGGGCCACAAGGTGTTAACAATACAATGGGAGGAGGGTGACACCAGACAGAGTACAGAGTATTAGGAACATTTCTAAGCCCACAACCACTAAACAGATGCAGAAGTTTTTAGGACTCTGCAATTATGTGAGACAGTGGATATTTGATTATGCCACCCTAACTGCACCACTTGTCACTGCCTTAAAAGAGTCCCACGCAAACACAAATAAAGTAGATTGGACCGATGACAGGGAAACAGCCTTCCTGGAGCAAAAGGAAGCAATAACAAATGCTCCAGTGTTAGCTACACCTGATTACAAAAAACATTTCTACCCCTTTTGTCATTGTAATGGAACAACAATGACAGCAGTCCTGACTCAAAAGACATCTATGGGCAACAAACCAATTGCCTACTACAGTGGGCTGCTAGATCCCGTCATGAAAGGGCATTACCCATGTGAGCAAGCTCTGGCAGCAGCAGCCTTTGCAGTTCAAAAGAGCGCCACCATAGTGATGGGATCACCTTTAACAGTGTATGTAGAGCACGCAGTATTTGCTATTTTACAGAGAAACAAAAGCACTCTTACAACTCAGAGAGTATCTGGATATGAAGTAATACTGTCAATACCATCCTTGCAAGTGGTACGGTGTCACACAGTTAATCCAGCAACATTCTTTGCACACCCAGTTTCTGAGGATGAGCAGGTACATGACTGTGCTACTTACACTCCAGAGGAAGAGAGCGAGGTAAGAGAGGACCCCATCCCTGGGAGCATGCTACTCTTTGTTGATGGGTCCTCTTTTATAGATCAGGAGACTGGGATTCGGCATTCAGGAGCAGCTGTTATTAGAGCCGAGCAGCAGGGATCCTCTGACACCTTACAGATAGTGAGCCAGATACCACTTCCATCCCATTTCTCAGCACAAGCTGCAGAGTTAGTCGCTATGACTGAAGCGCTACAGCACGCTGAAGGACTAGAGGTCACCATTTATTCAGATTCAGCATATGTCACACCACCGTGCATTCTAGTATTCACCGGTGGGAAAGGAGGGGGTTTCTCAAATCTGATGGATCCCCTGTAACGCATAAAGATCTATTAGCGCAATTGATAAAGGCCTTAACACTGCCATCTAAGGTAGCAGTTATAAAATGTGCAGCACACACTAATCAGCAAGACCTCATCTCCAGGGGAAACGCCTTGGCAGTCTGGGCAGCAAAAGAAGCAGCTAAAACATCTCCAAACTTCAGCGAATGCCAAAGAATACCTTCTTGCCACATTACAGACAGACTGGTTCATTCCGCAGTTATCTGAAATGATTACGATGTACATTGCAGAATGCACAGTATGCCAACAATACAGTCCAAGACCTACACTAAAAGTAATTACATCAACTATACCGCGTCCAACAGGCCCATTTAAAAATTCACACATAGATTTTGTTGACATGATTGAAAGATGTATTAACTACAGATACCTTATCGTAGTAGTTTGCCCCTTTTCAAGGTGGATTGAGGCAGGACCATGTGTACATAATGATGCCAAAGCTGCAGCTAATTTTTTGATAAGAGAGTTCATATCTAGGTGGGGAATCGCAGAAGCAATACGTTCAGATAACGGCACCCATTTTGTTAATGCCATGTTTCAGCACATCTGCACCTCTTTAGGAATAAAACAGAAATTATCATCTGTTTATCATCCCCAAAGTAATGGTATTGTGGAACGCCTTAACGGCATGTTGAAGAACAAAATTAGTAAATTATGTGTTACAATGAAGAAAAACTGTCTGTACTGCCTTCCCCTAGCCTTATATGCCCTCAGAAGCCAACCAGGAAGTGACCATCATTTGACCCCTCACCAGATAGTAACAGGACGGCCTATGCCGACTCCCTTAACAATAGCTCGACAGCAAAACGGATGCTCAAAAGACAGCTGAGGTCCTAGGACAGGAAATGAGTGGTTATCTATCTCAGTTGTTGAAGTCTGTCAAGTTCTTCTCTAAACAGGTGGCACAACAAGAGAAGTGCACCAACGCAGACCAGCAGACCAATCCAATCTCCGCGGGCCAGCAAGTGTACATCCGCAATTTTGTGCGACGATGGAAAGACAGCAAGTTCGAGGGCCCTTACTTAGTGACCCAGAGCACCCCCACAGCGGTGAAGGTGGAGGGCAGGAAGCCATGGATACACCTATCAGACGTTCGATTGTCCCCGGCTTCATGTCATACATCACCATCTTCACAGGAACATTTACAGCAAGACAAAGACAAAGACGAAGGACAGAGTCCTTCCTAAAGAGGCCAGCGGAACTTCTACTCGACACTGCTAGTGGACAGTTATGTATTTCTATTTTGTTTTTCTGTTCATGCTTTGTTATGTTAGCGATTACCTTTCAATGGTATTTTAGTCCACGCATGGCAATGTGTCAGTATACTAAACGCTTGCAGAGAGAAGTATATAAATATGAAAATATATCCCACAATATTCATGCTAGCTTATTAGACAATGTATGGAATCAGCACATGACAGAGATAGGCATGCAAACTACTAATGAATCATGTTTTGTTTGTTCTTTGATTCCACATGCTAGTGACACAGACAGGCTACATTCGTCAAAAGAGGTATCTCCAAATATTACTCAATGTTTATTGCACTTGTACCTCTGTAGGATGAGAGCACGCATGCTACCCTTGCAGATAAGACAGGGAGCATTTCTAGTAAACACCACACAATATGAGGAGGAATTAGCCAATATAACAGATGTCCTGACAGATCGCAAGGAATTAGTAGTGAAATTAGGGAGGATGGCTGAGACAGGGATAATGAAATATAAAAGTAGAAATTGGAAGAGCAAAATAATAGAACAGGGATTCCTGGGAATATCAAGATCTACACTTTTGTGTAAGAATTATTCAGCTTCACCCATGCCCCAAGATTGTCAGGAAAGGCCATATTTTCGAGTAAATGGATCAGTGTACGTTCGTGGTCAGTGATACCACGGAGCAACATTTGGATGTAGAGCTCTCTCTCTCTGGATGGGAAATCAGACTGATAATAGCACCCAGCAGAAGTGTCAGGCTATATGGGATGAAAATATATCTAGATTAACTTGGGTGGAAACAACAACAACTCTCTGAGCAGGCAGAACACCAATTGTTTTCTTTTTATGTTTCAGAGGGAATGGAACAGTCCCCGTGGGAAGGAACATCAATTGCATCACCACAAAGTACAATGCTGATATGCAATGGGGCACCTCCAGTCTGATGGACTATTATTGGCAATGCGGAGAATGGCTACATTCGCGACTTCCTTCCGGATGGAAAGGTAGGTCTCTGTTCCTTAATAACTGTGCACACCCCCTCCCTGGTGATTCCAGGGGTGGACATCTCAAAGTTATATGATCACCCCATGAGCCGTCCAACGACTTTATTGCATCATCGGAAAAAGAGATATGCAGAGTACATGGGTACTACAACCTGGGAAGACATTCCACGAGAGCACAGGTTGTTTAATGATGCCCAATTGTTCTTTGAAAGCATATTCCCCTTTGTTCAAGCAAAGGCCACGGCCCGCTGCAGATAACACGATGGGAACTGTTGAAGACAATCAATGCAACTGATGATGGATTCAATGCAGTCAAGGAAGAGATGCGGGCTGTGAGAGTGATGCTTATGCAACATAGGTATGTGCTAGACTTGATGACTGCCATTGAGGGTGGGGTCTGTGCCAAGATCGGAACTGCCTGTTGTACATACGTGCCGGCCAACGATGCAGACAATGGAACAATCACAGAGGCCATACAGACTCTACATAACTTGCGGAAGAAGATGGCAGACAAGGGGGGTGCCCCCGATGGATGGTTTTCAGGATGGTTTGTATGGATGCCATCCTGGTTATCAGGACTGATTAAGGGGTTATTCCCGGTACTTGTGGTGATCTTATTGATGTTCTGTATTTTCCAGTTAGTGGTAGGATGCTGCAAGAAGGTTAGCCAGAAGTTAGGTGGGATGTTCACTATTAGGGTATCCAGGAACGTGAAGGAGGATGAGGATCACGTATATATCCAAATGAATGAATGTAGTAGAGGGTGGAATAGTAGTTGAAAGTTCAACTAAAGGGGGGAATGTTACTGAAAATATAGAAATAGAAGGCCCATTTTTACTAATGCATGAGTTAGGAGGAAAACGTGCAGAGTCATATATGCTCAGAGAGGAATACAGGCCTGAGTGCTCATGGCATCCAAGTAAAAAGGTCAGTGCAGGAGGCAGAGAAGTGAGACAAAGGCATAGTTATTCACAATGCAATTGCACGTAGAAGGGCCTAGAAGCTTGAATCATAACTCGATAATATGGTCACAGGAAAGGCACGCATTTCAAATCCACGTTCATAAGGAAAGGGAGTTTCAGGACAGGAACACAATGAACATTGATGCTTGAAGGCCAGCAGCTGTGTGAGGAAGGCAAGACAGACGGGGGTTCCAAGTCTGGAGTTAGAAAAGGAGGAAATACAGACAGCCTTTAGAACGTGAGATAAAAAGGTATTGCCGTTTATTAATAAATGTGCACATGACAGATATGTAACCTTCGCTTTCCTGCAAACGTGTAATTAGATGCTTTTTCATGAGAAACGTGGCTTTATGCTGACGTAAGTAGTGATACAATGTACCAAACAAGCACTTAAATAAAAAATGCATGACGAGTGATAAGACGCCTTCAAGGTGGCAAAAACATATAAAAAGGGCTGCTTGATTTGATGAATTTGAGTGCGGTTTCAGACATAGAGCTGTGCTGCCCTCCCGGCCGTTATTCATAAATGCTCATATTAATTGCCAAACTGAGTCCTGTCGTTCTTTATTTGTGACCTGCCAACAGAAGATTAACCCAGTTGAGCCTTACCTTCTGTGAACGTTTTGATCTGGGACAGCATTAGAGCTATTCTTTTAGTTGGAGATCAGCTATGGGTTGCAGCTCTCTCAGATACTTGCTTACCACGAATCTTCGCGCCCTGAAGAACGTGGATCTTGCAGTGCGGTCCCACTGAAATGCGCGTCAGTGAAATCTAGAGGATGGCAGGATCACAACCTATATAATGTGCAGCACCTTGCTTGACCTATATCAAAACAGGACTGAATTTAATGATATGTTATGATTTTCTGTTTGTTATTCCTTTAAAGATGGGTTATTGTTATAGAACCTGTATTAGTGTTATAGAACTTATTAAACATATCTATAGGGATCTTTCTGATTAACTGGATTTATGCTTTGTTTAAGAGAAGTGACCTCATTATACTCCTGTTTTATATGTAACTTTTTTAGATCTTTTTAGGTCTGTGTGGTATGATGCTGCTTTCTTGGATACATGACTGAGGGCGAGTGCTTGAATGATGAAGTTTTTTAGAGTCAGTGATGTCTGTGACTGAGATATGTAGATGCACTATTTGTGTTTCTTAGGCAAAATGACTCTGTACTGTATAAATACGTGAATTTTTGAATATTACATTTGAATATATGAGATGTTTTGAATATCGTTATGAGATTAAGAATGTAATATAATTGTCTGTAATTTACGTTTGCCTCTTTACTGTATCAATATTGCTTCAATGAGATACCATAAAAAATCGGAGAAGTTTTCTCTATAAACTGGAGGCAGTCTTTGTGGCGTTTCTTTGTTACCTTCCGTAGCTTCATCTTTGGCAAGAGGTGTGCCTATTATTAGCACCCACTATTCTTTCCTCAAGCATAATAGTGCTTATGGAGGTAGGAAATTCCTCTTCCCACAAGAGACTGGCCTAGGTAGCGACAAGGAGCAAGGATTCATTTTGCCTGACAAAAGCCCATGACCGATCATTGGCACTACAGTGGCGGAAAGATGTTGGCACTACGAAGGATGAACAGGATACTACACTCACATACTTCCGCTTTCTCTTTTTTCATTTTAATCATACCTGTGGTACCCACCAGTAAAGGTGCTTGGATCCCATCTTTATCCAGTGTTTCTCATCAGTAACTCCCTCGTAGTGAGCTGAAGTCCTGCCTGATAGTATCATCTTATCATGTTGGGGTGAGGTTGCCTATTATGAAGCATGCTCAAACTGTGAGCGAGGCGTCCTCATTCACTATATACTGTATAGTTCAGATTACCCGGTGGTTGCTGAACTTTTGAATAATCCTGCGCACCATCGCAATTTTCTTTTTTTTTTGTTATTGCTCTGGAGGATGTGCTATGGCTTGACACGGGAGCCAGGTTTACCAAATTATTGGTGGGGGCCCAGTTCATGAGCAAATTCCATGGTCTTGTGAGATGATGAGCAAATTAGAGCCTCATGTACAAAGTGATTTAGCAGTCACAAACCCAGAATTACAGGGTTTGCGACCGCTAAAACACCTTTTCTGATGTACTTACCCCATTTTGTGATTCATAAAACTTTTTGAATCACAAAATTGGTTTTAAAAGGCCCATACCAAAAAGCAATTTGAAAGCATCGTGTTGAGGGTGCTCCCTCCAAACTGTGAGTTGGTAAGGTGTGTATCAATGATTTGCGATTGTAAGTTTAATTGTAAACTATTGATCTGTTACAGATTGACAATTTGTGGTAGAAACTGGCTTGTAAAGGGGAAGTGGTCTTGGTTGGAACTCTTTCCCTTTGCGAATAGGTGTGGCAGCTTCAGGAGAAGACAGTGGTCCACTGCCTGCTCTCACCGAAGACTTCTAAAACTGAATCTATTTTTCTTTTTAAAGCAGCCCTGGTTCCATTAAGGAACTCTAGTTGCTTTAAAAATGTTTTCAGTTTTGGAAAGCAATCACTGGGATTTAACCTGCAGTCCTTTCCAGACCACCATCACTGTGATTTATTTCTCAAATGGAAAACGTGTTTTTTAAAGCAGTCCCCAATCACAGGGGCTCGAAAATTACAGCCTGCCTAAATAATATGAGTTAGGTTGGTCACTCCGCGATACACCTGAAATGTGGTATTTTGTAAACCAACTTATTTGTATGTAGGATGGCTAGCAAAATCAGATTGCACTTTCAAAAAGTGGGTTCGCAATTTGCAGCCATTTTTCGTGCACGTAATCTTTGTACACCAGGCCACAATGTATCGAGTTTGTGTAGCGCCAGCAAACCAGTGCCTGAATACACAAACTTGAACCTCTGACCCCAACCTTGAACCCCCGGAAACAGGAACCATGCCTAGGTAAAAACAAGAAAGGGACAAATTAGCATTGATAATGTGCGTCAATGTCACTTCATCAAAACAAATGCACTCACAACCTTATTAGGCCCTCCTGTCAGACACAGATTGCATGCAAGGCTCTTCAGCCTTTAATCCTCTGGTCCAGCATAAGCGAGGCGCTAAAATTTAGCCACCAATGCCCAACTGCGCGCTCTAGAAAGGACGAAATCTACACCTACTATGACACAGCGCCGCAGGGAAGGAAGGAATGGGATTGAGAGTAAAACAATGGATTTTTGTAGAACTGCCGAGTTCTTTAACTCTGCTTCTCAGTCTAACTGGATGAAGCGTTTCTTCATTCTGAACCTCTCTCTCTCATGTGTTAAAGCCTGGAATAGTAAACAGACTATCAGTAAGGCTTCATATTCTATGTATGTTAAATATCAATCCTAAATGAAAAAGTTACTAACCTTCGATAATGCCTTTATTAGTAGAGACTACTGGATCCAGAAAAACTTGAGTAGTACCTCTGCACGCTGGGAGGTAGCATCGATTGACTCCAAGTCGACATTGTCTGTGATGTTTCAGTGCCATTATGAGCGCTATCTGGGTGCGCAGACAACAGTTTCTGTTGTGACCATTTCCACACCAAAAATGAAGAGCCACATAAAAAACAATGTTTTGACCAGTGTGTAGTATCTAATGGGATCTTTGGGGTGAAGAGCCCAGTTTGCCATGGGGGCAGGGGCGAATTGGAGGGACAGCGAGTAATCTGCATTTAGATAGATTCTCTGACACAAAAGGCATTATCGAAGATAAATAACTTCTTCTGATAGAGATTTCAAACCACAGATTCCTCACCTTAGAATAGGTACCCAAGAAGTACCTCCCAAGAAACAGGTGTTGCAATTCTGTCAGAAAACAAGTCACAAATGTGACTAGATCAAAGAGGTCTGATCTGGCAGCCGCACGAAAGTCCAAAAGGTACACAGACAACTCTTAACAATGACAGCAATGCAGAAAGGGAGTTCACCTGGCATGAGGAACATCATGCCACAAACTTATCCCAACTGTAGACACCATTGCAGATCTTGTGCAGTCACCTCAATATCTGGACCAAGTTAGAGAGATCTCCCTGATGCTGTGCCCACTGGGACTTCAGCTCCCATTGCAGATCCTGCATGTGCCATCAAGCATGCTTCACCAGCAGGATGCAGGAGGCCATAAGACCCCGCAATCTCAGTCAGTTTCACCAAAACCAAGCTTGAGGCTGAAATGTAAGAATCTTAGCCTGAATAGCCTGGAATCGCTGGACCGGAGGATAGGCTCGGAATTGCACTGTGCCAATCAGATGAAATGGAGTGTCTGAGAGGGGTTAAGGTGTGACTTCGACATACTGATAGTGAAGCCCAGTGTTTGAAAACGGCTCTCTCTGAAGAGCCACCCAAAACCTTTTTTCCTTCCTCGTCCTCTTTTTCTGACCTTGTTTGTGTTGGCCTTCGGTCCACTGCTAAAGTGCATGTGCTTCTCCCCTAAAACATGGTAACATTGGTGTATACACAAGTGGCATATTTCGTTTATTTGTAAGTTCCTTGTAGAGTGGTATACCATATATCCAGGATCTGTAATATAAATGCTAGTAGTGGGCCTACAGCACTGATTGTGCCACCCACACAAGTAGCCTTTCAAACCTCTCCCAGGCCTGCTATTTCAGGGCCTGTGTGTGCAGTTTACTGTCCCATCGACTTGGTATTAAAAACTACTTGCCAAGCCTTAAATTCCCCTTTTATTACACATGACACCCCTAAGGTAGGCCCTAGGTAGCCCTAGGGGCAGGGTGCTGTGTAAGGAAAAGGTAGGACATTCTCTATCTCAGAACCTGAGCCAATGTGAGCATTTTGACTTATTCTTTCCTCAGAAGGTAGTCGAGTGTATGCAGATCTAATATAGGGCAGAAGCCTCTATACTTTGTGGGCACTAGAAAGTAGCAGGAATAACAACCATGGCCTACATCTGTTGTGGGCACCTTTTCAATGGGTCATTTGGCCAGAAGACCCTATACTTCCTGATAGAGCAAAGAGAGATGATCCTCTATCAGCCTTCCTTGGGATGATGGCAAAGGCAGAGAGGTTCCCGTGAACGGAAGGATGTACCCCTTTTGCACAATCTAAAACACCCACTTCTCTGAGGTAATCACAGACCATTGGGGCAGGCAATGCATGATCCTGCTGCCAACTGGATGGTTGTGCTGGATGGAGAGCATACTAAAGGGGCTCAGAGACTGCATCTGCGTAAGCAGTGAGGGGCTTGACAGTGAGCTGAGTCTGGCTCCTGCATCTTAAAGGGAAGGGAGTAGCCCCATTGGACTATCTGCAAAACCCACCTGTCTGATGTAATGGATTGCCAGCAGAGCAGGTGATGGTGGGTCCTGTCGCAAACTGGCACATAGTGGGGGAGAGTCAGACTAGGAAGGTTTAGAGGCTGCTACAGAAGCGAATGGTGGACTGACCATGGCTGGCCACCTGACCCTTGAGGTCGGTGGGTCCCGTGCCCTTGGCTACGCAGAGGCTGGGAGGCATGCGTGGCACGGTCGCTGACAGGGAATGGGCATGGTCAGAGTCCCCTTCCGTAGCCATTAAAGAGCGAAAGGCAGACTGAGGGAGGTGAGCGGCCACCACAAGGCCCAAGGACCTAGCTGTAGCCCGAGAATCCATGAAGAGCTTGAGCACCAAGTCTGCCTTGTCTCTGAAGGCATGAATGTCATCAAAGGGTGTGTCCATCAAAGAAGCCTGGACATCCCCTGAAAAGGCAGAGATCAGCCAGGTATGGCGCCTTGGGGCCACAGTCGAAGAAACCACTCTACCTAGCGAGACAGCCATCAGAAGTCCGCAATGAATTGTGAACTTTGCAGAGTCTCTCCCATCAGCAAAGCCTGAGAGAGTACAGCCCAGGCCACTTGCGGGTCCTGTGGCACCACTTGTGCAACGGTATCCCACAGCCCAAAAGGCATGCGGTGTTCATGGACTGCAATGCAAGGCTGGCGGAAGGAAACATCTTCTTCCCAAGTGAGTCTAACCTTTTGGATTTCCTGTACGGGGAGGGGAACACACCATGGGAGGTAAAGGCTTGGACCACCAAGTTCTCAGAGGTGGGGTGTTGTGCCAGGTTTGAGGCAATGGCGGTGGGCTATCGTCCTGTTCAATGGAGCCCCTGTGCTGAGTTTGGACCAGGTACCCAGTAGGACATCAGTGAGGGCATCATTAAAATGGAGCAGGGGTGCTCAGGAGGAAGCTCCCGGTTGCAGCTCCTCTGTCAAGCAGTTAGTCCTAATGGCCACCGAGGGCAGTTTAATGTCCAGGACATCAGATACCCTTCTCACCACCATAGTGTAAGAAGCTGACTTCTCTGTAGCCACAGTAGCGGGTGGAAGGTATGCCAGTATCTGGAGAAATGTCCAGTCCACTGCCCTCACCCAAGTCTTCACGCCAGCCCATTTATTCATGGGGCTGGTATTCTTAAGGGTCCAGTCACCTCTTCCATTGATTCCCGAAGCCTAGCCCATAGGAAAAGGACTCAGGGTCAAAATGAGGAGGCAAGGCTCTTGCGGAGTTGGTGCTGTATGATGACCCTATGGCTCCATATCCGAGTCAGGAATTATAATAGGGATGGTGCTGCCCATGGGTGTGGTCGGCACCAAGAGCATCGGCATTGGATCCAGCATTGGGGAAGGTCGAGGTGGCACAACTGACACCGGTCCAGATCCACAACTGAATCCTGGATCCTCCGGTGTAGAACCCATGGGGCCCGAAGGCACTTCAGCAGAGTTGGTCTGCCCAAAAATGAGACACATGGCCTTATAAAACTCTTGGAGTTGGGCACGGGTTGGTCTAGCTCTGGAAACTCAGAGAGACCCAGAGTTGGTCCAGGCCTATGGATGAGGAAAAGTCGAAGAGTGCGTCAACTTCTTAGATTTTAAGTTGTGCCTTGACTTACCCAGTCGCCCTGAGGACTTGGAGTAGGACGACTTCAGACTCCATGACCGATCCCAGGACCTTTGTCTGAAATGGGAACTTGACTTGCATGGAGTCGAGGACCGGGCCAACATCAGCTTTAGGGACCGCTCCCTCAAAGCCTTTGAATGCATGGCCCGACACTTGGAGCACAACTTCGGGTCATGTTTGCGCTCCACACACCAAAGAGGCATGAGGTGAGGATGCATCATGGACATCTCCCAAAGAGAGTATCTGCAGGGCTTGAATCCTGTCTTCCTAGAAGAGATCCTAGACACACCAGGAGTGAAACTCAAAAAAAAAAAAAAAAAGTTAAAAAAAGCAAGTCAAAAAGTCACTGAGGGGTAGCTCTCCAGATCAGCACTTAGCTGGTGTGGAAAGAAAAAAACTGATGTTGGCACGCGTGGTGGTGCACATATAGGAGCCGCGATGTTGTATCCAGTGAGGACGCTGAGCCGATCGATGCCACCTACCAGCATCCAGTGGTACTACTCAGAAAATTCTCTTCCGTATCCAGTCTGACTCTTGGTGAGAATTCAAAGGTAAGGAATCTGCAGCTACAGGTCTCAAGCAGATAAGAACATTTAAGTTATTTTACTATTGTAAATCACATGCCATTTTCTATGATCTATAATGCATCAACATTACATTTAAAAACAAAGGTTGCACTTGTTCGGTGCCTTTAAAAAGGGCAGTTTTTCAACAAAGTAAAGTACATGTTCTGCCTTGAATGTTATATGACTTCAGTGGTAAAGGTATGATAAATGGGTTTGAATTGCAGCTTTATGTTCCTCTGACACCCCCAACTCAGCCCCCCTTGGAAATGCTGATCTCTTTTCACACCTGTCTTACTGAAGCAAGAGCCTGGCAATACTCATGCTGGGTCAACCAGTAAAAAATGTGAAAGCCCGGGCACTTATAAATTATTGGTGTGGCCCAAGCAACACAAGCCCATTAACCCTGGCCCCTATGTCTGTGCTCCCTTCCCGCTCTGTGATGAAACAAAACATGATGTCACCATTCATGCAGAATGTGGTAAGGGGCCAGTGACACTCCCATCTCCTACATATTCATAGCTTTGGTTATAAGGAATCCCCATGAAGGGAGCCATCCACTACCTCCAAAACAGAGGGGCTGCAGGAGCCTGTGTTATGTCACTGCTATAGCTCTGTTCTGTTTATTTAAGCAGAGAGATTAAGGCAATATGAGAGAAGCAATGGTGATCCCACTGGACCCTTCAGCAAAAGAGGATTCTTGCTGCCCAGTTCAGTTTTTAGACACTTATTCAGGTTTGCTCGAGAGCGATGTCTGATAGATGATTTGAAAGAGGTCTGCACCCTCCAGTAAGTGTGAGTGAATTTTTGTGCATAGGTGTCCTCATACAACAAGGGTCATGGAGGGACAGTGCAAAATGAAGGTCCTACTTGCTGAATGTGGGGAGGGATCCCTGAGATTCGAAATATCACAAATACATACAGGTCTTGTGCTGAACAGGGCCCTCCTGCAAAGGGCCTCTGCGCTGCAGGAACCTGTGCTACGGGTTTTTTCCATTTTTATGTGCACTATGAGAACCCCCTTAACATAAGATTCCTTTTCTCTAAAATCGTGGCACCTCACTCTTTTGGGAAGCAATTCCTTTTATAGACTTCCTTCTCAAACGAATCCACTGTAGCGCAGGGCGCACTGCGCCCCCACACAACACCCAGCAAGCACGATGATTTACTCTCCCACCTCATAAGCATACCCACATTGTCACCTGCACAGTTTCCCACCTCCTTCTCTGTCATGGTCTGTTGCGTAGATTACGACTTTCACGTAGTTCTGCAAGGTGTGTTTCCTACCCACGAGTGACATAAGTGAACTTTATTCAATGCTCCGGCGCTGAATGTGAAAGTCAAGTTATTGCAGCCCCGCAGAACCCTATCCAATACACTTCTGAAATAGAGGTATTGCTTCTGAGTTACTAACAATCACTATAAAGGGATCAGGAACGCCGTAGGAACACAAACAACGCTATTTTGTTGCTTACAATATCACACACACACACACACACACTGCACTAAGAAGAACAGACTTTTAAATAAAGCCATTTATTATGACAGGAATAATCTTTTTCTCAGTACGCCTAAAACAACTACACAGGATATCATTAAAACAGCAAGAAAGCATGTAAACAACAAGAACAAAATGAAAATTTCTAACGTTTAAAATGTCAACTAAAATGTAAAACCCTAAAACCTAATTCTATGCACTACAGCAGGAGAGGGCATGGAAGGCAGAGCAACTTGCAACTCTTAGGGAGAAGAGATACACTGCATACCTTGCTGACAGCAAGGGATGTCGATATCAGTGGAGGTGTGGAGGCAGCATTCCCTGCAAAGGGCAAACATGAGCTGTGATAGCAGCCTTCCTCCAGAACTTGGCTTTATCTGCACTGAGCCAGATGGTTCATATTCAAATTGTTCTGACAGTAGGTGGGACTGTCTTCTGGCAGAATCTTGTGTGATAATCTGGGTAAAGGACCTCTCCGGACAAGTGGTGAAATGGCAGTACTTATTTACTCAATCTTATAAAATACTGTAATTTCTGACATGAGGATGCTAATTCAGACTACACTATTTTAGCAATTTGCTTGTACTTGTCTTATTTGACCTTGACATGGTGATATGTAGGCACTTGACTCAGGCTGATGTTGCATCAGGTGTTATATCAAAGTCATAAGTCAGTGGTTCCCAACCTTTTGACTTCTGTGGACCCCCACTTTATCATTATTGGAACTCGGGGACCGCCACTGAATCATTATTGGAAACCGGGGAACTTCTTCTGAGTCATTACTGAACACTTGGGACCTAAATTGTTAATATTATTTAATTTTCTAAGCAGTCGCAGATCTCCTGAGGAGGTTTCACAGACCCCCAGGGGTCCCCGGACCACAGGTTGGGAACCACTGTCATAAGTCAAACAACCTGACACATTCACAGTTCTTAAAAGGATAAGGCCAGACAATTTCTGCCAAAAATGGCAGACATTACAATGATTTTGCATGAACTGAAAAAGATGGCGACCTCCTTGATCTAAAATGGCAACGTCCATTGTCTAAAATGTCGATAGGGCCTACTTGGAGTAAAGAGTGAAAAATGAGTGGAGTAAAGAGTGAAAAAACGATGGAATTGGTCATAATACTGCTACCAATAGTACTTTAAATCCAGTCACCAGAACCAATATTCTTGAAAAGATGCACAACCCCAGTCATCAAAAATAAATTAGAACATTGGAATGCTGGGGGCTCCATTGAAAACAATGGAGTGCTGCAGGCTTTTACTGGCCGGTAAAAGCCCGCAGCGCCAACATTCCAATGTTCGCTTTGTTCACAGCAACAGCTGTGAACAAAGCCTCACAGAGCCAGAGGGGATTTAAATCCCCTCGGGCTCCGTGAATTTTTTTTTTTTTAATAGAACATTCTGCCCTGTGTGGCAGAATGTTCTAATAGCCTTAGAACCCGCCGTAGCGGGCTCTACCGGCTATTAAAGTCCCTCTCCCTTGTTAAATTTAACACGGGGAGCGGGCCTTTAATAGCCGGTAGAGCCCGCTACGGCGGGTTCTAAGGCTATATTAGATATCAGCAGAGTGTGTTGAGTACTGCATGTGTAACAGCCTCTGAATTGTTAACACAGTTCGGTCTGCAGGTTACAGATTTCAACCACAGTAGTCAAAGGAACCTCCTTTTGTACTAAAATAGACAAAGGCTTGTATAGATCATCAAAACACATAGATTTCATATCTACACTAAGCCTAAGGATGTTCCTGATTGTGTTTCGAGGTGGCAGATACAAGGTCCTTCCCCAACACTCTGTTGTTTCAGAAACTGTTAACAAGCATGGCTGGCCTGGTTCGAACCCACAGCAACTAACATTTGTTAGAAATAAATGAGAACTGTTGTTCAGGAGTTCATGATATGTGGGAATAGATGACGTAGGGTAAACAGATAGAACACAATTTAACCCTGGCATCAAAGCAGTACACATTCCCTGTAACACTATAGAATCACTGGAGTGTCCAGGGGATTTCTGCAATTTGCTGTACTAATGTACACAGGTTCATTTTCAGTTTTAGTTAAACAAAGTAGGAAAAAGGAAACTTCCTTGAATGGAACAATTGTGAAGTATGCATATTGGCATACTAGCCAATGGATTTGCATATTTGGCAATCATGAAACTGAAACATGGTAGTGCGTAAAGAAATGACACTAAGGCCCATATTTATACTTTTTTAGCGCCACATTTGCGCCACTTTTTGACGCAAAAACGGCGCAAACCTACAAAATACAATTGTATTTTGCAAGTTTGCACCGTTTGTGCTTCAGAAAATGACGCAAATTCAGCGCTAAAAAAAGTATAAATATGGGCCTAAGTATTAACCAGGTAATAGGTGGAGTGTCAATAACTGTAAATGGCACAACTTCAATTTGTTCTATACTCCATAGTGCATTTGTGGATTCTTTCCTTGCAGTTGTTTTCTGTGAAAGTGTTAAATTACATGGTTCAAATATGCCTGTTTTATTGAGAGGTTGCCAAGGCGCGAAGCATGCTCAAAGCATTTGCAATGCCCAATTTAATTCCATGATATCCCTTAATTGAGCCTACCCATGTTATAACAAACACAGATTTCCTTTTATGAGGTCTAAAGCTGAGGACAGACTATGCTTTAATTAATAGACTTTTAGAAAGCATGTGCATTCCATTGTCAATAACTTTAAAAACTGTTTGCAAGTTTTCTTGATCTATTTGTCTAATTCTTTCAGCAGCTACCTTTTCTGAATATTTACTTAATTCATTATACATGGCATATATTCCTGTAGCCTGGAATCTTCTATTGCTTTAAGGACGTGGTCCCAAAAGAAAGTCATAAAAATCCATCTTTTCATTAATTAAGGAAAAATGTTCTTTTACAGCCAGAAGGCAGGAATGCTCCAACCAGGGCAGGCATATCTTACCTACACTGTATGTGGTAACCACTACAGGCATTTGTGTGTTATAACGTGGGTCGGGACGATTGTCTTTGGGTCCAAGAGTGTTGGAAAGAAAAGCGCACCTACAAGTTCAGAATTCTAAGGCCATAAGGCAAAATCTTCAATAGGGATTGTACTGAATTATGAGTTTTGTTGTGAATCATTCCTTTATATCTGGTTCTGACATTTATTTGCAAGTGCCAATTATTGATCAAGGTCAAATTTACTTTTGGTATAAAAGCTTTCTTTAAGTTCTTCATTGTTCTAGATCCCAAATAGAAGAGGTCCTTAAACTAGGGAGCGTGTCCCTGGGGGTCCTTAGTGGCCTTCCCATAGGGGCACCTATGCATCAGTAAGTACTTATGAATTAAATTGGCCTGGAGGCGCGACTTTCGTGTTTCAAGGCTATCTTTATTAACATGACAGTTGAAGGGTATTAAAAAGTAAGGCTGCTGTGATCCTGAGCTCTGTGGTAGCAAGGTCAACAGCTTGGCTAAAAACAACAAAATGTTCTAAGTATTTTGTGGTATTTTTGCGTACATAGCACAACATTTAAAATGATGCACACAATTAAAAGTGTACAATGAGGTATAAAATAAATGCACATTAAATTAATTGATGGGAAATGCACTTGTTAACATTAGGAAACTTGATTAATGTTGATGTCTGTATTTGAGGCCACAGAGTCACAGAACTGAATCCAGGTTCGTGCAGTGCATAATAGGGACTTGTGTATTTATAGTGGTCCCAGCATGTAACAGAAAGCAATGTGACTATGTATGGAAATGTTCCTAAAATTATATTACACATTGTATTAGATAGGCTGCCACACAATGATTATGTGTATGAGAACAGGGCCACTGGAATTATGTGGCAGGAAGCACCAAATTATGCTGCAGAGTTGAATAATTATGTGTCAAAACCCAGAAAATTATGTGGTATAGTGGCACATTTTTTGCTAGTATTACTTCATCATTTTGACGTTTCTTCACATGGTAATACTTTTTGGTCAAAGATTTCACCTCCTTAGTACCAATATAACAACCAAATAGTGAAATAAGCAACTGAAAGATACCCAGTTACACTTTGGAAAGGGTTTTCAATGCTCGCAAACATGTCAGCACATTTTTTGTAACTTTTGATCCATTTGAGTTACAAACAAAAATATTTCTGTTAAAGTCTGCAGATTGTACTGCAGATGGTGGAAATGTGGTAAATCCATAATCATGTGAAACATGCTACGGCTGCAGAATATCATAATACTAGTGGCTCTGTATAAGATAAAAGTGCTTTCAAAGAATACATATTAGTAATAGCTAACCAGACTGTATCTAGTGCATTAAAAGGACACTTTCCAAAACTCAGCATCCTTACATTACTTCTAAAAAAATAATTAATGTTTGTCATCATGATGCTTCAAGTGACTTCATAAATTAAATCACCTTAGACCCCTCCTTTAACTCTCACACAGAGAGGTACCTCCAGGTCCCTTTAGCACATCTGTGACGGTTGTTTTTAACAAAAAGTATGGGAACATTTTTTGTAAAATAAATAAAAAACGTGGGCACCTTAGTTCTCATGCACCCTGCCACCTTTGGCCTCTGTTTACATGCAGATGTCCTTTCAGGTGAGTCGAAAGGGTGAATGGGAGGAGGCCAAAAGGGTCATTATTCAGAGGCATTATCGACTAGACCCGTAGGGTTTTCGAATACTCACCCAAGAGAAAGAGTAAATCTATTGATAGCATCAAAGGGATGGCCCAGAGGAGGTGGTGCTATGTGAATTTTTGTTTTTTTATTTTAGAAATGAGACAGCTTCCCTCCTTCTTCAGAGACATGCCCTGAAGAAGGTGTTGAGAAATGCAGGCTCATTTTTTAAAAAAAGGCAATCACTACCACTAGTGCAGCAGGTGCATTGGCACTGGGACAATGGTATGAAGGGCCACTGCACCCCAATAATGGGTGTGGTACTAGCACATAGGGGTGGGAAGCCATTTTCCTTGTTAGCATTGGGGCCTAGATTACAATAAAAAGGGGGGATATGGATATTCTACCCCCCTTTTTTTTAAAGAAAGGGGCAAACAGTCTTCTTTGGGTCTCAGGCCTATAAATAATGGACAGTGGAATGAACAAAGAAATAGGCATCATTGGTCCTGCATGTGCAGTGGTACCAGGACCCGGGGGTGTGAGAACCCAACTAAACCCCTATTATGGCTGCTTTACTTGCATTAGGGCTCTTGTGCACCCTAGCGGCGCCAATATTGTTTTCGTCATTGCAGCAACGGCTCAAGAGAAGAGATAATTGAAGCAGAGGAGGCATCTTAGCATTAGGCTTCAGGGAGATGGTAAAAAAGAGGATGGGAGGGGCCCACTACTTCACATCTAAAACTGTCTTACTTTACAGTAAAATATGGGAGAGCATTAGGGATGACGCAGACCATACGTGGGTGCTCATTTTTACTAAAAGTGACCATCTGTTTCAAGAAAAGAGTGATGGCCAGCCAGATGTGGTAGGGAAGATGTGAAAGAGGCAGAGGGGATAGCCTACTATTCAGGGCTACAGGTATTGTTAGTGCAGAAGGCGCGGATGCATTGGGACCAAAGAGTATGAGGACATCAATTAATGGGAGTAGTGTTTTGGCCTAGTTCAGTTTGTTATGTGTTTGCTCTTTCATATGTCTCACATTTAGTGGGGAGGATGAGCTAATGAAATTGAGGACAAGTCCCTGATATTATCCCATAGCCCAACCTTTTGTGCACAGCCCTACCCTTCCCACCCCCCCTGCCCCAAGACTTTCCATAATGTTTTGGAGGTGGGCCTGACTTAATATTTTGAGTATGGGGCTCAGAGCAAAAATGTTTGAAGACCTCTGCCACACAGGTAGTACGTTGGATTGTGTTGCTCAGAAAAATGATCTCCTTTGGTCTTATACATGCAGAAAATAAGGAATCTTGGTCTTGAATCTGCCAAAATGTAGTTCCCCAAATTGGGTTTCTCATCAGTGTTTGATTTTCAATACTCATATCTTTGAATAGCCAGATTTTGACTAAATGTAGTAGAGTAAATTAGCTTGTTTTTCATTTTCTCTGAAAGTTGATGAGGCTTCTATGTAAAATAGAAAGCTGAAGGGAGTGAACTGACCTTACTCTGAAAATAAGGTCATTTCCTGGAGAAATTACAATGACTATTAGGAGGTGGTGCCTCACAGTGTTCCCACCCTGTGTAATTGTACATTACTCTAGGATAGCTAGTCCTGTGTCTGTAATGAAATGCATAGTGATGATAACAATACATTTCTTCGTAATTAGCTGAATCAAAATTAGGATTGTCATTATTCAAAGTAACATATGCCTGTAAATCAGATATAATTTTTTAACAGTCTCAATGTCCCAATCATCCGAAAAAGAACTATGTATTAGAATATCATTCATTTAAACTTTGATTACACATGTTAACTGCAATGTATGTCCCATAATCTGATATGGAACCTTTTCCCATGCTATGCACCCAGGCACAGGATAAGCTATGATATTCGAGGCATAGAGATCTCTTCGAACTCTGCGACAAACTGTGGGGTTGTGATTCATGAACAACAGGTGATGCAATTGTTCTTGCATGGATGAAATTTCCATTGAGTAGCAGTGGAACAACAATTATTGTTGATAGCCACATAATGATAAGAAACAATTCCCAAAGTCATCCTGGCATAGGACCACAGAGGAAATAGGTACTTGTCATAAAACCACTGATAAGCATAAAGCAGTTTCTGGCAGTGGCTGTAGAAGGAGTTGACAAGTCCTCTGTAAAATATTCAGAGTCATTCTTATTATCATTGTTCTCTCGAAAGGGCACCAGTTAGAATGAAGTAGCGTTGGGTGGAATTTCATAGTATACCATAGAATTATATTGGGTACACTGTTGTGCTGGCAGCATCAGATGTGTTTGTAGAACTCAGTGTTCTGCACAGAACATTGGGCTCAAATGTCCACGGCTAGGATATTGAGATAGGTATGTAATTGCTTTGTTCAATGGTTAGGGTATTCAGAGTAGGGTGAGAGGTACTATTCTGAATCCTTATTGGTGTCTGTGAGGGCCTGCTTTACAGAGTCAGCCACAGAGTGCTTTTTCACATGGTCGTGGACTCCTATCTATTTCTCCTTGATCCAGGCAAAGGAAGCGGAAGCATAATAACAGTTTTGTTGCCTTTTATCCAAGAACAGTGGCAGGTGGTCTGTAGGATGGTTTCAAAGCTTGGTTGCCATGTATTTGACTTCACGAACTAGGTCTCCAACTCTGGGAACCCACTCATCATCAGCAGTGATAACCTCCTCTCCACAGGTGGCAGTGTCAGAGTAATTCATGTTATACAGCTTGTCTATGACTACTTGGCTACTCTGCAAAACATTTACACTTTTCTCCAAGTCAATTTCTTTTCCATCCGCCAACTTCCCAGGACTATTTAATTCAGACACATACACTTGAACTCCGAAAAGAACCTCATGGAGTGCGTCCTCCCAGTGCTCATCTAGGCAAGTTATTCAAATCAATCTTTATTCGGAATTTACTCCATAAAAGATAAAACATCTCTTTAAAATAGTAGAAATATACAGTAAGATACTTCTAAAAAACATTACTAATAGATAAATAAATAAATAAATAGAAAACCCTTGCTACTACAGCTTGAGGAATTATTCATTCTCATACCGGAGATTTTCTAAGTACGACAACTTTTTCCTTAGCTCTATGGCATTTAGGATACATTTTATCACTGCATCACATTTCTCATTGGTATCCAGTTTACATAAGTAGTTAAAAGCTTCTCTACAATAAAATAATTTGTTAGTAATAAATAAAGGTTTTAAAAATTGCTTCCTAACATCATGATAAAATTTATAAGATATAATAAAGTGCATTGTGGATTGTGCAAATTGTCCCACACAGGGGCACTTCGGTAGGCTTTTACTCCAAGTTCTCACCTTTGGGAAAGCTACCAAAAATTGCAACATTCTAAAGCGCATTCGAGTCAGATAAAATCTATCCTGAATATTTACTACTTTCAGCAAATAATTTGGCATTACCTCATTATTTTCAGTCATGTAAAGTGCTACTGTTGACTTCCTACATTCTCTATTTTCTCTATCACAAACCCTCCATGCCATAAGTTGATTTTTCAATTCTTTCTTGCTAAATTGAAGAATAATACCTGGATTGTCAAAATTTGGAACTAGATTTATGCCTTTCAACAAATCTTTTAAATGCATGAACCATGAAATTCTATCCCTATATTCTAGTAAAAGGCAATCTTTAATGATCTTTTGGGTAAAATGCGTCCCTTCTTTAGACCAAATACCATGCCAGGCCAACAATGCATTGGTGTATATTAGATCTTCCACATAAGGGCAACCCAACTCCTTGTGTACCATAAATGTGGAGGTATTTTTTGGCACTGCAAGTAGTCTGCAAAAAAATTTGTTCTCTGGCACTTGTAATGAACGGATCTCGGGCATCGAGCCCCAAAGGGCAGAACCATACGTAATGCTGTTAATTGGTTTACTTTTGTAGATTTGCAGCATTTCCACAAGGGGTTTATTGCCAATTTTTTTTGAAAATCTAAAAACAGCCTCAGTTGTCCTAACATACTTCATCTTGATAATTTCTAGATGTTGCTTCCAATGACCCATATTAGAAAACTGTATACCCAGATATGTAAATCCATTCACCTCTTCACATTTATGGCCTTTGATAAAAAAAAAGCTTTCTCCCTGACCTTTCCCTGTCCACAAGTCATTACAACAGTTTTGCTCATATTCAACAACATATCTCTTTCCTCCATAAATTCCACAAAGCCCTCGATTAACCGCTGCAACCCATTTGCAGTTCGTGACAGCAGTACAGCATCATCTGCATATAAAAGGACTGGGGATAGAGCAATCTCCTATTTTAGGGGTATCGATATCCATATTTTTTAAATGGGCATCTACTCCATTTATATAAAGGGAGAATAGAAGAGGCGCCAAAACACAGCCTTGTCGTATTCCTCTCCCTATCCTCAAACCTGGGGTACACTCGCCATTTCTTCCATATCTCACCCGCGCTGTTAGATGATTATATAATTGTGCCAAGAAACGTATTATATCTAAGGGTGCGCCCATATCTGTTAAAACTTTCCACAGCTTAACATGGTTTACCAAATCAAAGGCACTGTTAAGATCGACAAAACAAAGGAATATATGACCCTTCCTTGCTATTGTGTATTTGCTTATTATTAAATTAAGGTTTATACATTGTTCCAGGGTACCAACCCCAGGGCTGAATCCCAATTGAGCCTCTGTGAGTATATGGTTTTTGGTTGCCCATGATTCTAATCTTTCTAGGAGTACTCTTCCCAACAATTTAACAGAGGTATCTAAAAGTGAGATTGGCCGATAGCATTTGGGGTCACCTCTATCTTCCTTTTTGAAAATAGGAACAATTATGCTTTCAGTCCAAGATGTTAAAATATATCCCTTTGTCACACTCAAAAAGACTTGGGTCAAAATAGGGCACCATAGATCGATGTATGTCAAGTAGGCATCTATTGGCACCCCGTCAGGGCCTGGTGCCTTCCCTTTCAAGCATCTTCCCATAGCAGATTTCACTTCCCCTATACTAACTGGTTTCAAGAAAGGTGGCTTTATCTCAATTATCCCCCTATTCGATGTGTGAGTAGTCAAATTATCTGGGTTAAAAATTAAGCCAAAATGTGAAAGCCATTCTGATGACGGAACGTGTACTGTTATTTGGAGTACATCATTATTTTTTAGGAATGGTTGATTAATTGTTTTCCAGAACAGAGTACTATCTTTTAATGTCGTTGCTTGCTCAAGATTAGCCCATGCCCTAGCTCTCAATTGTGCCTTCCTCGTCATTAGTGCATGTTTATAGTTATAGCGTTGAATAATTACCTCTTCCCTATTTCTTGGTCGAGCCTGCAGGGCTTGTTTTAATTCCTGGCTTGCTAATGAACAATTGTGATCAAACCACCCCACCTTTTCATTCTTTTTGTTCCTCAGTGTTCTCACTAGGCTTCCTGCAATGGCATTTCTAAGCTGGTTAAAGGATCCTAAGATCTCATTTGGGCTTTGGTTATATTCTGTACATATAAGAATTTCTTGACAGTGTTGTGTCACAACTTTTTTCATCATATCTATTTCATTTACCCCAGTCCATTTGATTACAATACCATTTTCCCTTCTTATTCCTATATTCATTGCCAATCGTTCACCTATATTAAAGGGTTTAGCCAATCTCTTAGTTAATAGCAAGGGATGATGATCACTATAGATGGTTGGTTCAATCTTCAGGGATTCGACCATATCCATTTTACTCTTAGGCATTAATATATGGTCAATTAATGAGAAGTGTCCTCTTCTTATAAACGATGGGAGCTTTGGGCCAGATGTAGCAAAGCTTTAGCGAGTCGCAAACGGCGAAAATCGCCGTTTGCGAGTCGCTAAAGCCACTTTGCTATGTAGAAATGCATTTTGCGAGTCGGAACCGACTCACAAAATGCATTTCCGACTCGCAAATAGGAAGGGGTGTTCCCTTCCTATTTGCGACTCGCAATGGTATGCATTTTCATTTGCGACCGCGTTTGCGGTCGCAAATGAAAGCGCAGTTACCATCCACTTGAAGTGGATGGTAACTAAGGCGCAAACGGGAAGGGGTCCCTGTGGGACCCCTTCCCCTTTGTGTCTGGCAAAAAAAAAAACATTTTCAGGGCAGGCAGTGGTCCAATGGACCACTACCTGCCCTGAAAAATACCGAAACTAAAGGTTTCGGGTTTTTTTTTCACAGTGCAGCTCGTTTTCCTTTAAGGAAAACGGGCTGCACTTTGAAAAAAAAAGACTGCTTTATTTAAAAGCAGTCACGGACATGGTGGTCTGCTGTTCCCAGCAGGCCACCATCCCCGTGAGTGTCCTGAATCGCTATGGGGTCGCAAATTGCGACCCACCTCATTAAAATTAATGAGGTGGGTCTTTGCGACCCCATAGCGACTCGCAGAAGGTGTCTGAGATACCTTTCTGCATTCCAAATTGCGAGTTGCAATTTGCGAGTCGCTGGGACTCGCAAATTGCAACTCGCAATTTGGAACCTTGCTACATCTGGCCCTTTATTCCTTTAAACCCGTCTTGTTCCATCAGTTCTAAATCATATCTAAATAATATCTCATTCAGTGCAATTCCGTAATTGTTATGCAAAAAATGCGATTGTACGCTCCCCCCATCGTCGACAAATCCACATGTCTTTCCTATAGTTTTCTGGCATGTCCCAATATTGAAATCTCCAACCCATATTATTGTATAGCTTGAAGTTCTATCATTTACAAAAGTTTGTAAATCTTCCGGAAGAGTCGATGACACTACTCTATTGGTGCCATCAAATTTATTGTTGTAGTAGTTTATTAAAACAATCCCTAAAATTCCATCTATCCAGAGATATAAAAACTGGTAATAAGGGGAATCAAGGGAGGATTTCACCAATATATACGGTACCAATGTTGAGATCAGTATTGCTAATCCTCCCTTTGCCCTACCGCTAGGTGAGGCAGAAGCTGGGGTAGAGAATATGGCATATCCTTCAATAAAAAAGGATCCTGTGTGCCATGTCTCTTGTAGGCAGATTATATGTGATGAGCTTATTATGGTCTGCCATTCCTTCTCAATCATTTTCGTTTTTACTCCAGCTATATTCCACAACATGAGTATTATTAGGTCTCCTGCTAGGGGCTTCCCATCTGACTCAGCATCACCATTACAACTTGAAAATTTTGGAATGGGGGCTACAGTAATAGGTTGTATTTTGTCAGGTAGCAAGATCTCTTTTCTACTCATGTCCTCCTGCTGTCAGTCCAAATCCTCCATATTACTCAGGGGAGCGAATCGATTAGAGCACTCTAGTTTATTATATCTCTGCAAATTACTGGGTGTTTTTCCTGTGGCCCCCATGTCTCTTGTACCTGAGGTATTCATCCTTCTGTAAAAATATCCTAAAGTAACGGCCATAATCTCTTTTCTCAGACTTTTACAGGTTCTATGTCTTATATCCAAGTCCGCTAGTAGTTGACCCACAAAGCGAGGATTACGAAAATGAACCACAATGCAGTCTCCCTCTTATTCCTCCAAATATCCCACCCAATCAACTCTTCTTGCATATAAGATTTCACAAAATAGTATATCTGGTGTACATATATTCCCTGCCATCCAGTGTACTACTTTGTTACATAAATCTGTCCAGGTCTCAACGATGTTTGGTCCCAATTTGGGAACATTTTTAAGAATGATTGTATATGGTGTAGCATCTGGCGGTAATTGTAATACGTCTTTCACAGGTCTATTTATAATCGGGGACTGGCATCTATGATTTGTATCCAATTGCTCCATATGATTGATCATGGGTTCCTTAAACAGGGGAATTTTTTTCTGTATGGGATGCCGATATTCTATACTTCTTTTGTTAGAATCTGCTTTCCCTGTCATTACACTATTCCTTATATCTACAGCCTGTTGGCTCTCATTTGATATAGTGTCACAGCCATGGGACAGATTTTTTGCTTTAGTCATTAAATTAACACTTACTTCTATCTTAGATATACATTCTTTTATTTCCTTGAATTCTAGCAATACTTTTGACTCTATCTGGTCTAGCTTGCCATGCAGTTTCTTGAAAAGGGTTATCCATACGTTTTTGTAAGGGACCATCGTTTTCTGGTGATGGTGTTACTGCATGACCCCCATGCATTTCAGTTGTTATTTTACTACCTTTAGAAAACTGTAAAGATGGTAGCATAAACTTAGATTTAGTAGTCTGACTACTTCTTTTTTTCTTTGGTGGTGAAGGAATTTGGTCATCTGTGCTGTTCAAGGAGTCAATTTCTTCTGTTATATCTGTAGGTAATAAAGGGCCTAAGGAAAATCTAGGATCCACCCCAGTACATTTTTCCTTTGGGGATTTTAGTTCAGAAAGTAAGCCTACAGCCTCGGTGCTCACTTCGGTAATAGCCCCATGGAGGACATTTTTTGTTGCCACTAAACGTGCTTCAGCATTAATAATTTCTTCATTAATTTTCCACATTGCATCCGTGAGATAATTAGTGATCGTATTAGCACTTCTCTGTTTTTTTATATTAGAACCCTTCCCTATTTGGTTTTGCTTTCTTTTCCCCATTATGGGGGTCATTCTGATCTTGGCGGTCCATGACCGCCATGGCGGAGGGCGGCGGAAGCACCGCCAACAGGCTGGCGGTGCTTCCTGGGTGATTCTGACCGCAGCGGTAAAGCCGCGGTCTGAAAAGGGGAGCCGGCGGTTTCCTGCCGGTTTCCCGCTGGTCCAGGGAATCCGCCATGGCGGCGCTGCTTGCAGCACCGCAATGGGGATTCCGAGCGCCTTCCCGCCAGCCTGTTTCTGGCGGTGTCCACCGCCGGAACCAGGATGGTGGGAACGGCTGCCGTGGGGCCCCTGGGGGCCCCTGCACTGCCCATGCCACTGGCATGGGCAGTGCAGGGGCCCCCTAACACCCCCACTGCACCCGTCGCACCCCTTCAACTCCGCCGGCTCCATTCCGAGCCGTCTTCATTGTTGAAGGGGCTGTCCCGCTGGGCCGGCCGGCGGTCTTCTGGCGGTCGCCCGCCGGGCCAGCGGGGAAAGCCGGAATGGCCGCTGCGGTCTTTCATCGGGAATCGCTTGGCGGGCGGCGACCGCCGCGGTCAGAATGACCACCTATGTGTGTTATGTATATGGGGTTACTATGTTAAGCACTCCTATCTAGTCACGACAAAATATATGGAAATCACTAGATCACTAAACCGGATAGCAACAGAATGAGTTCAGCATAACCTCCTCCGGACTCTAGCAGGCACGACGCAGGAGCACGAAAGGAGTTATTAGAGGGCTCCTGCCCCTGTCCACAGAGCCGGGACCAGCTATAGTCGCAGAGCAGGAGTGCAAAGAAAGGATTTATTAAAGGGCTCCTGCCCATCTCTATAGAGCCGGTACCAGCTGCAACTCAAAGTCTTTAAACGTCTCCTCGTGGCCCTATAACAAACTTGGATATTGTGGTCCCTATGAGAGTCAGTCTGGGAAAGCGCATGCCTCTAACATATGTAGGTGCCCGAAGCCAGTAACTGCCAAAAAATAAAGATGTCAGGGGGGTGGCCCAGCCCAGCCTCTGTCAGGCACGGGGCGGGAGTGCGAGTTGGTTTTTAAAGGGCTCCTGCCCTTGGTTGTGCAGCCGCCGCCTCCTCCCCTCTGACGCGCTTTCCGCGGAGCGGGAGCGCGAGTTGGTTTTTAAAGGGCTCCTGCCTTTGGTTGTGCAGCCGCCGCCTCCTCCCCTCTGACGCGCTTCCCGCAGGGCGGGAGCGCGAGTTGGTTTTTAAAGGGCTCCTGCCCTTGGTTGTGCAGCCGCCGCCGCCTCCTCCCCTCTGATGCGCTAAGGCAAGTTATTCAATGCTCTGTGAACTCCATACAGATTATGGTACCAACTAATGCCTGAATTTAGGCCCTTAGGGAGCGACCTTTGACCCTGTCACCAGGCAGGTCGCTCCCCCCATCTGCCACGCAGCCCCCTGTGGGTTGAACCTCCGTTGCCGCTTTTGCCGCCTGACTATTCGCTCCCTTTTTTCTGTACCCCTGCGCTTGGCTTCTGTGCCACTTTGTTTTTTCATTCTGTGCCCCTGTGTTTTGCTTTCTGTACCCCTGTGCTCTGTTGTCCCTCTCCCGCCGTCTTTTCCCGCAGTTTTTTCCCTGGGTTTTTCCCTCGCCGCTGAGCCTCTGCTGCCCCGCCCCCTTCACTCCCATTGGCTGCCCCGCACCCACCTCCCAGCTGCTCCTCCCTCCTTCTGCCCTCATATGGAGGCCGCAAAGCGGTGGTAGAGAGCGACCTTTGACCCTGTCACCAGGCAGGTCGCTCCCCCCATCTGCCACGCAGCCGCCTGTGGGTTGAACCTCCGTTGCCGCTTTAGCCGCCTGACTACTTGCTCCCTTTTTTCTGTACCCCTGCGCTTGGCTTCTGTGCCACTTTGTTTTTTCATTCTGTGCCCCTGTGTTTTGCTTTCTGTACCCCTGTGCTCTGTTGTCCCTCTCCCGCCGTTTTTTTCCCCGGGTTTTTCCCTCGCCGCTGAGCCCCTGCTGCCCCGCCCCCTTCACTCCCATTGGCTGCCCCGCTCCCACCTCCCAGCTGCTCCTCCCTCCCTCTGCCCTCATATGGAGGCCACAAAGCGGTGGTAGAGAGCGACCTTTGACCCTGTCACCTGGCAGGTCGCTCCCCCCATCTGCCACGCAGCCCCCTGTGGATTGAACCTCTGTTGCCGCTTTTGCCGCCTGACTACTCGCTCCCTTTTTTCTGTACCCCTGCGCTTGGCTTCTGTGCCACTTCGTTTTTTCATTCTGTGCCCCTGTGTTTTGCTTTCTGTACCCCTGTGCTCTGTTGTCCCTCTCCCGCCGTCTTTTCCCGCCATTTTTTCCCCGGGTTTTTCCCTCGCCGCCGAGCCCCTGCTGCCCCGCCCCCTTCACTCCCATTGGCCGCCCGCTCCCACCTCCCAGCTGCTCCTCCCTCCCTCTGCCCTCATATGGAGGCCACAAAGCGGTGGTAGAGAGCGACCTTTGACCCTGTCACCTGGCAGGTCGCTCCCCCCATCTGCCACGCAGCCCCCTGTGGGTTGAACCTCCGTTGCCGCTTTTGCCGCCTGACTATTCGCTCCCTTTTTTCTGTACCCCTGCGCTTGGCTTCTGTGCCACTTTGTTTTTTCATTCTGTGCCCCTGTGTTTTGCTTTCTGTACCCCTGTGCTCTGTTGTCCCTCTCCCGCCGTCTTTTCCCGCAGTTTTTTCCCTGGGTTTTTCCCTCGCCGCTGAGCCTCTGCTGCCCCGCCCCCTTCACTCCCATTGGCTGCCCCGCACCCACCTCCCAGCTGCTCCTCCCTCCTTCTGCCCTCATATGGAGGCCGCAAAGCGGTGGTAGAGAGCGACCTTTGACCCTGTCACCAGGCAGGTCGCTCCCCCCATCTGCCACGCAGCCGCCTGTGGGTTGAACCTCCGTTGCCGCTTTAGCCGCCTGACTACTTGCTCCCTTTTTTCTGTACCCCTGCGCTTGGCTTCTGTGCCACTTTGTTTTTTCATTCTGTGCCCCTGTGTTTTGCTTTCTGTACCCCTGTGCTCTGTTGTCCCTCTCCCGCCGTTTTTTTCCCCGGGTTTTTCCCTCGCCGCTGAGCCCCTGCTGCCCCGCCCCCTTCACTCCCATTGGCTGCCCCGCTCCCACCTCCCAGCTGCTCCTCCCTCCCTCTGCCCTCATATGGAGGCCACAAAGCGGTGGTAGAGAGCGACCTTTGACCCTGTCACCTGGCAGGTCGCTCCCCCCATCTGCCACGCAGCCCCCTGTGGATTGAACCTCTGTTGCCGCTTTTGCCGCCTGACTACTCGCTCCCTTTTTTCTGTACCCCTGCGCTTGGCTTCTGTGCCACTTCGTTTTTTCATTCTGTGCCCCTGTGTTTTGCTTTCTGTACCCCTGTGCTCTGTTGTCCCTCTCCCGCCGTCTTTTCCCGCCATTTTTTCCCCGGGTTTTTCCCTCGCCGCCGAGCCCCTGCTGCCCCGCCCCCTTCACTCCCATTGGCCGCCCGCTCCCACCTCCCAGCTGCTCCTCCCTCCCTCTGCCCTCATATGGAGGCCACGAAGCGGCTGCGCAGCGGGAGCGCCGCTGGCGTGCCGAAGGCACGCCTAAGGCAAGCCCGTCTGCGCCCGTCCGCGCCTGGACCGCACCCAGCACCAGAACCCCTGGTACCCGCACCCCCGCAACACCAGACTGCACTACGACGCAAGCACCCTCCACGCACTCAACACCAGACGAGACCACCCCTGCTACCGGGCCACCCAGGGGCCTTTTTACCTCCCGGAACTGCAGATTCACCAGCATCCAACCCTCCACACCACCAGCCAGAGAACCCAACTACCTCTGCTGCATCCTCCTCAACACCCGCTCCGCTCGCAAGCACGGCATCGAACTTTGGGACCTCCTAGACTCCACCGCCCCGACGTCGCCTTCCTGATGGAGACCTGGCTGAACGCCACCTCAGCACCAGACATCGCCATAGCCATCCCATAGGGCTACAAGATCTCCCGCAGAGACCGCACCAACGGAGTGGGAGGAGGAATCGCCATCATCCACAAAGACTCCATCAAAATCTCAACAAACACTGCTGACACCCTCACCACCGCCGAGCACATGCACTTCCAGATCCACACCGACCCCAACACCACCCTCAGAGGAGCTCTCATCTACAGACCTCCCGGACCCCGCCCACAGTTCAGTGACACCATCGCCGACCTCATCAGCACCCACGCCCTCGCTTCCACGGACTACATCCTCCTCGGGGACCTGAACTTCCACCTCGAGAACAACAACGACGCCAACTCCACCGCCCTGATCGACAACCTCGCCAACCTCGGACTCAAACAGCTCGTAACGACACCCACTCACGCCCGCTGGACACACGCTCGACCCCATCTTCTCCGCAAGCCCCCACGTCTCCTTCAACCACACCACCGAACCACACTGGACCGACCACAGATGCATCCACTTCACCTTCAGAAAACCCACCACACACCACCGCACACAACAGCTACCACGCCGCTGCTGGGGCAAGGTCACGAGGACCAACTGACTACCGCCCTCGCCCTGAGACCACCCACCGACCCCACCAACCCAGACACCGCCACGACCAACCTCACACAGTGGATCAACGACTGCGCCAACACCCTCGCCCCTCTCAAGACCTCTACAACCAACCACACCAACAAGAAAGCCGCCTGGTTCACCGAGGACCTCCGGATCTCCAAGCACACCTGTCGGAAGCTGGAGAAGAAATGGCTCCACGACCGAACACCAGACAACCACACAGCCCTCAAGAGCGCCACCCGCAGACACCACCAACTCATCAGGACCGCCAAGAAGACCGCCATCAAGGATCGCCTAGACAACAACGCACACAACACCAAAGAGCTCTTCAGCATCATGAAAGAACTCTCCAACCCCAGCTCCATCACCAACGACATCCCGCCATCTCAAGACCTGTGCGACTCCCTGGCCACCTTCTTCCACCGCAAGATCACCGACATCCACAGTCTGCCACAGCACCCTATCAGCACGCCTCCATGACGCCGGTATCTAAGAGAAGGCCCTGGCCTGGACCACATCCTTCCTCTCCGGCAGAACCCAGAGCGTCCGCCTCCCACCCTTCCGCTCCAAAACTACCGAGATCATCTGCGGCGTCCCACAGGGATCCTCCCTCAGCCCGACACTGTTCAATATCTACATGGCCCCCCTCGCCCACGTCCCACGACAACACAACCTCAACATCATCTCCTACGCCGACGACACCCAGCTGATCATATCCCTCACCGAAGATCCCCACACCGGCAAAGCTAACCTCCACCGAGGAATGAAGGCCGTAGCCGACTGGATGAAGGACAGCAGACTGAGGCTGAACTCAGACAAGACGGAGGTCCTCATTCTCCGACCCACCCCATCAGCCTGGGACGACTCTTGGTGGCCCACGTCACTAGGCACAGCCCGGAACCCATGGACCACGCACGCAACCTGGAGGTCATCCTCGACTCCACTCTCTCCATGACCAGGCAAGTCAACGCCGTTTCCGCGTCCTGCTTCAACACCCTCCGTATGCTCTGCAGGATTTTCAAATGGATCCCCCTCGACACGAGAAAAACCGTTACCCAGGCCCTCATCACCAACAGACTCGACTACGGGAACGCCCTCTACTCAGGAACTACAAACAAGCTCCTGAGACGGCTCCAACACATCCAGAACGCCTCGGCCCGACTCATCCTCGATGTCCCCCGCCGCAGCCATATCACACTCCACCTGAGAGGCCTGCACTGGCTCCCCGTCAACAAAAGGATCACCTTCAAGCTCCTGATCCTCGCACACAAAGCACTGCACAACACCGGACTCACCTACCTCAACAACCGACTCAGCTTCCACACCCCCACCCGAAGCCTCCGCTCAGCCAACCTCGCCCTCGCCACAGTCCCCCGCATCTGAAAAACCACCGCCGGCGGCAGATCCTTCTCCTACCTCGCCGCCAAGACCTGGGACACTCTCCCCACCATCCTATGACAGACCCAGGACCTGCTGGCCTTCAGAAGACTCCCCAAGACCTGGCTCTTCGACCAGTAGCACCCCCCCCCCTCCCAGCGCCTTGAGACCCTCGCGGATATGTAGCGCGCTTTACAAATGCAGTGATTGATTGATTGATTGAGACTTATACTTGATTTGTGCCGAATTTGCATCATTTTCCTTAATGCAAATTTGGCGCAAACCTAACTCCAAATTTATACTTTGGTGTTAGACCCGTCTAGCACCAAAAATTTGGAGTTAAAGTGATTTTTTGCTAGCGGGAAACTACCTTGCGTCAATGAGATGCAAGGTAGGCGTTCCCGTGCAAAAAATGACGATATGGCCTTAGCGCCATATCTATTCCCCTGTGCTAAAAACAAGCACGGTGGAAGGGGTTCTTAAATATTGGCACTAAGCTTGTTTAGCGCCATTATTTAACACCTGGGTCAGGGCAGGCGTTAGGGGACCTGTGGGCCTATTTCCATGGTCAGAGACCATGGAATGGGCCCACAGGTGCGCTTCCCTAGCCCCAGGGACACCCCCACCCACACCAGAGGGACTCCAGAGGATGGCAACCCATCCTCTGGCGATTAGGGTAAGTACTGGTAAGTATTTGTATTTTTATTAAAAAGTGCCATAGGGGGCCCTAACTTGGGCCCCCCTACATTGCACTGGACCCAATGGCCATGCCCAGGGTCATATGTCCCCTGGGAATGGCCACTGGGGTGGTGGGCATGACTCCTGTCTTTACCAGGACAGGAGTTATGTCCATGGGGGTTGTGCATCAAAGGATGACACTAGTCTGGTCAGAGGCATTTTTATGCCACTGCTCATACTAGCGTCATCCTTTGACGCACAACCTCCTGTTTCCTCTATGCCTCCCCCATCTGACTAGCGTCCTTTTTTATGATGACAGCCGGGCTTTACCGCTGGCTACCGTCATACCATAAATATGACGCCCGGCTGGCGTCTTGGGATGGTGCTAGCTGGCGGTATACTTTTTCACGCAAAACTGTGTTAGTGCGGTTTTGAAAGAAAGTATAAATCGGGGCCTTAGTGTCCTAGCAGTTAAGATTCGTTTACTCATGTGGTTTGCTCGTTTGTGAATGCTGTTGGTTTCATTCTCAAACGAGCTGTATTGCAGACAAACTTCCTGATCGGACATTGAATCCCTATAAGCCGTAGAGGCCAACAAAATACCGTTATCTGATTGAAATGAATGAACTGACCCAATCACTACCAGGCACTGGAAATCCTTTAATACTGATGAAGCTCTTGCATTTCTCTGCAACCACACTCATAGGAATCGAGAATATGAAACAGTTGCCATCAATATGTATTCATAATGGTTGGTTTAGTGAAAGGAACTGATGTGATCAAAATAAATCACCCGAAAAGGGTTGTTGGAGATTTTAAGGGGAGTTAGTTAAGGTGTCTTGACAGTGCAGGGTTTAATCTGCTGACACATGTCACATAACCTAACATAATCCCTAGTCTGTTTATATGAATCAGGCCACCAGTAGTATTGCTGTAGAATTACTATGGTTATGTTGACCTGTGCAGTTGCCAAACCTTCACAGGCTTCTTTGATTAAATCTAATCTGGACAGATTATTAGGTATTATCCTATCTCCCACTCCTGTCACTACAGGAGTGTTGTCTGAATTAAGGGTGTAGGTTTATCTAGGAGGAAAGCCTGTATGAGACTTCCCATCGGGTTTGGTTGTATTTATGACTGTTAAGATATCTGTGTTGATCTTCATTTGAAGATAGCACTGCTATTCCAATAGTCTGAACTGCATCCCTTTGGCGGTAGGTCGACCGCACGGTTCTCTTTGGCATGAATGTCATCACACTGATGGCCCAGACTGTGCCTCACGTGGACCACTGTAAGCTTGTTTTGTAAGACAGCTACCTTTCCCCAAATCTGTTTATGTTATATAGGTGTTCCCTTTGAAACCATTCAAACTCTAGTGCTGCAAGGCAACATTGTAACCCTGCACACAAAGGATGAGTCAGACACAATTAAGTGTGAGAACTGATGAGTCAGCCTTCTGTGGCGCAAGTAACAGGGCATGCAGTTCTGCATGCTGTCACCTTGGATTTTAGTGTGTGTGTACCTTGGAAGGAATTCACCATGGAAGGAATTCACCACCTTTCACTGCTGCGCAGGCTACGGAGTCCTTATATTCTGTTCCTACCGTTAGTTGGGCAGAGCCATCTGTATAGAATAGTCTGGTAAGACTCAATGGTTAAAGTGACTGGAGTTAGACCAATGTGTTGTTCATAATGGAGAAAAGTCTGTGTAAGAAGAGTAGGATCATACTTTACATCCACTGCACCCACCCCGGGTGTAGGGCACAAGCATTACGAATGCCTTGGTGGCTGCTTCAAGTGCTGGTACGGAGGAAACAACAATTATATGTTTTCCCTGCGCCAAAGGGGGCTCCTTCAAAATAGTTGTTTGTACAGCTGTAAGGATTTTCTATATTTTCTCTAAGGTAAAAAGCATGATTCAGGTAAATAATACAATTGGGACTTGTAAGCAACAGGAATGGTTTCTCCTTCATTGTAGGTCACATAGGTATAACCATAATGACTAGGTATGACTCTGGTACCTAGGTTAGTTTTATTATCCCTAGTCTGTAAATATTTAGGGGCATAGTTACAAGGAGTTGGCATAGGACAGTTCAACAAGACTTTCTGCTGCACTTAACTACGCCAATCCAAAAGAGCAGAAATGCACCGTATTTACAAGATGCAGTGCATTTCTGTTCTTTCCCCCTGCACTGCCGCACAAATTTCTGCATAGTGCCAATGCAAGCACCCATGCACCATGGTGCAAGGGTGTCTGCGTTTTTGGCAGGATTGTTTTAGTGCAAGAAGGGAAACCTTTATGCACAAAAACAATCCTGGGAGGCATTTTCCTCTTTCTATGTGTGCTGCAGAATGTGCAGCACACATGGAAAGAGGAAACAACAAGGAGAAATAAAGAACCTGCCCTGGGAAGGCATACAGTTTCAACACATTCCCAGGTTTACAGATTCTTGTAAATCTGGTAATGCGTCACAACCCAGCGGTGTTCCATGGGAACTCTCACCGCAACCCCTCCCTGATGCAGTGTAAGGCAACACAGCAACTTGTGCAGCTTAGCTTTATACCATATCTTCAGGGCCAAGAAAAGCCAAGCAAAGTGGCTTTGCGTGGCCTTGTAGATATGGGTTTGCCCTATGCATCGCCTGTGCGTCACAAAAAGTAACGCACCAGCGGCACACAAGGCTTGTAAATTTGCCCCCTAGTCTCAAACATGCCTGCTTGTAGAACACACAAGATATCAATGAGTTACTCAGCCATTGTTTGATATGGGAGAAATCAGGTGAAACAAGGTGTTGACTCACTCAGAAAAATAAGGCAAATAAGTACATTCAAAGTTGAGAAACCCCAGCAGGGATTGCAACCGTCAGTGTATCAGGAGGCTTCAAGGTAGCACACTTCTGAAGGAAGTATGGAGCTAGACTCTTGCCCTCACTGGATAACTCGTATCCTAGGAAGATTCCCCATCAAGTAGGTATTTTCAATTTCTTAAAATTGAATTTATAACCATGTGATGTTAATATGGTCATCACCACTCTGTCCACCCTAGTTACGTGTAGATCTAAATTATCATTGGTAAGATAGATATCATTAATGTATGACAATACCTCTGAATCTGGATGCAGGACCTTCATGATGCGTGAGAAAAGTAAACCAGGAAAGTTCTTATAGGTCATAGGCAAACATCGAAATGAGAGCTGCACCCCATCAAACTGAAGGCAATTCAAGACTCACTTTCAGGAGCTATATTTTGACTAAAAAACCCATTGGAAATATCCAGGGTTGTTTTATATTTTTTCTGCACCAGGTTGGTCATTAAACCCATGCTATGTAAATTTTGGACCGCATAGGTTTGCATACATGAATACAGATTCCTATAGTCTAAAATTATTCTATAAGAGCCGTCTGGTTCAGATACGGGATAAAATGTTTTTTTCATTGGCAAAAGACAAGGCACTATTATGCCCAGATGTTGCAACTGATCTAATATTGCTTTTATACTACATTTGGTTCTGGCTTTAAAGAGTATTGTGCTTGTGTTGAATCTTTGCTGCACAAAGGAATGACAAGTGGGCTTGACTGTTTGTCCCACCCCACTTGATTTCTGTATAAGGCCGGAGCCTGTCGTTTAGCCCATTCATTGGGTTCTATGGATGGCCAGATCCGAAACTTCTCCTTTAATACTGCTTAGGATGACAGAGGAGACTGTGGAAAAGTTCACCATTAACTTCATTCCAAAATCCAGAGAATTTGTAACTGTTTATGTACATCAAGGGAGAACTGCTATGAACGGCAGTGTAGAAGCATGCAAAGATACTTCTTCATGTGTTACATTCTTTTATGGATGTCACCATCCCAAGAGGGAGGCACCTAGTCAGTATTCTACGTTTGTCTTGTGGCTCAGTGTAAGGGTACTGTGCCTCTCATTGGTTGGTCTTATGAGGAATCCAGAAGATCATTTCATAATGCTTCATTTTCACTTCTCCCATGACAGCGCTAAATGTCTGAGACTAATCGTTTGTACTAAAGTAGGAGCAGTAGGTCCTGCTACAAGAGCAGGTCTGGAGCTCAAAGTAAGTTGTACAAATTGTACAAGTCTCCTGCATACAGTGACTTTATAGTTTAAAACCCGAACCACCTCAGCAAGTGTTAGGTTGTCATACCAAGGTATGGGCATGTAGCCAGCCAAGACCGGCCATATAGCTCCTTCGTTGCTCAGAGCAATTGACCAGCAAACCAGTTCTGATGTTCCTGGTAGGTCAGAAGGACTTCCAAATCTAGGTAAGCCTTAAAAGGTGCTGGCAGGTCTACTTCTACGTAGGTACAAAATATGCCCTGTGGCAGCATCAATAGACTCAAACTCCACTCATGAGTGAAATGTTTCAAAGGGATACACCGCATGCACAGCTTTTACAAAAATAACTCCCCCCCCCTTCATCTGAGCCACCTAGAGCTCTGAGATGTTGAGTAACTGCTTCCCTGTAATTAGTCTCATTGCAATAGGTGCTACCAAAGTGCACGGATTCAACTGAATTTGTAATTGTTGCAAGGCCCTCTTGGACCTACACTGGCTCCTCATTTTTAGCTTACTTTTATTTTTTTAATATTTGGCATGTTTTAGCTGCAGTGTTTTTTGAACAGTGACATTTTACACACTTTGCTTGCATGATATTATTCTGGGAATATATTGTATGAGTTGCCTGTTTTAGTTAGCCTTTTCTCCACATATAATCAGTACATTGTGTTCAAGGCTATGAACACAGTACAGTATATGCTAATGCTTGCGTTGTCCATTCAGAGACAGTGTCTATCGCCTAGACATATAATTGCATCAGAGCTGTGCTTCTAACACAGTGTTACTTTGATTGTATAGATGATGCCCTGACCTGTGATTGTCCTGGGACGAATGCTGTGTTCGACATGCAGCTCTGCTGGTGCTAATCTACCAGCTTTCTGTAAGGATTGGCATTTATACCACAGGCTGACTCCTGACACTGTTCCACAGGTATGGGATCTACAGCTAACCTCTTAGATCAGGCAAAGGCAGAGGGGTACACCCACTATGCTCTCAGTACAGACTTAGGGTTATATAGGAACACCTAGAAATCATTTATAATGTTTTGTTTGTTCATTCTCTTTACCATGTTCGTAATGCTGGTTATTTTGCTTTGTTTCATCTGGATAATTATCGCAGCTCATTCTTTCAATGCAAGACTATGATTGTTTCAATAAATGCATTGAAAACGTATCTCTTATCTCTCTTGTGTTTCAGCTGGGCTTGCATGAGTCATACAACAAAACGGTAAGATTTGTTTCCACAACTTCCTTGGGAGTCAAAGTGTCATGTTTATGTTGCCACAATCACCTTCCACCCCAGTAAGATTAGGGGTGAAGCACTGTGAGCTAGCTAGGAATTAGGCCGACAGTCAGATTATTTTAGTAGGAACCGTATCACAAAATCAAAGAATTAGAAACCTCCTAGAATGGGGAATATGCTTTTATGAGTCAAGCCTACGGAAATAGGTGCTCCCATAGGAGGTGTCCATGATTAACAAGGACGACTCTACAATGGTGTAAGCACACGTTTTGGCATTCCACGTGTGTGAATAGTGAAAAACTACTCAAGAGGAAACCATAAGGTACAAGCCCCACAGTTGGCGTCAACTGTAGCGTAAACTAAGACTTCAATGTAGTTCTATAAGGTTTACTTTCCCATCCTCAGGTGACACAAGTGAACTTTGCTCAATGCGCCAGAACTGAATGTGAAATGAAGGTTATTGTAGCCTGCAGAACCCTATTCAATACATTGTTGAAATAGAGGTATTGCTTTTGGGTTACTAACAATCCCTACAATTGGATCAGGAACACCATGGTAACAGAAACAAACCTATTTCATTGTTCACAATATCACTCACACACACACACACTGCACTAAGAAGAATAGACACCTAAATAAAATAATTTATAACACGAATAACCTGTTTCTCAATATGTCTAAAACAACTACATCATTAAAACAGCAAGAAGGCACATTTTAAGCAACAAGATTAAAACAAGCATTTCTAACATGTTTAAAATGTCATCAAAGACCTAACACCCTAAAACCTACTTCTATGTGCTACACTTGCATGGAAAGCACAGCAACTTGCAATCTAGAATTTCTTAGAGAGAAGAGACAACAAGGGCTGTTGTTATCAGTGGAGGCGTGAAGGCAGTGTTCCCCACAAAGAGCCCAAATGCCCTTTGTTAACAGCCTTCCTACAGGACTCGGCTTCATCATCACTGAGCAAGATGTAGCATCTCTGAAATGTGCCTGCAGTAGGTGACACTGTCTTCTGACAAGTGGTCAAATGGCAGTCCTTATATACTAAATATTATCAGAGACTGGAATTTCTGATATAAGAGGACATCTATTCAGACGACACTATTTTGGCTACAATTCTTTACTTGTACCTATGTGACCTTGAAAATGTGATAAGTAGACACTTGTTCCAGACCAATGTCCCATAAGATATTCTATCTATGTCATTAGTTGAACAATCTCACATGTTCACAGTTCTTAGAAAGACATGGTAAGTTAAACATCTGCATCAAAGGGCAGACATGACAATGATTTTGCATAAATTGTGGAAAGATGGCTAACTCTATGGTCTATAATGGCGATGGGACCTACTTAAAATGGAGTCTAATGAGGCAGACCTTGGGGGGTTTATGTCAGGTCTTTCTTACACACACACATACACACACATACATACATACATACACACACACACACACTACTCCCACTGCCCATAGCAGCCCACATTGCACTTCCACATAACACAGTAGAGCATATTGCATTTCTACCTCACACAATGCCTTTGCAAGGAGGCTATATCTCTTTCTCACCACATCCAATAGCCCCAACATAGGTACCTGTATTTCTCTCCCAGTCCCACCTCACACCCATCAGCCGTACATAGCAACCTGCACAGCACTCTCAAATCCACCAAAAAGGACGCACTGTACTCCCACCTCGCACAAAGAACAAGGACAATATTCTGCATTGCCGTTTCATCCCACATTAAGGAATCCCAACATAAGCGGCCCACAATGCATTCCCATCTCTGTTATTTTCTCTTTTCTCACATGGAGTTCACACACTGTTCACAAACCTCATATACAATACCTCTAAAAAGCATCCTGCATTGCGCCCATACCTTCCCCACAGTAGCATAAACTGTTTGACTTGCTTTGCACAGAACACCACCATTATATATCTAGCATTGCGCGCACACACACACAGCCTGCCTCTCGACACACCCCTATAGAAGAGCCTGTATTTCTTTAACAGAAAAGCTGTGCATGGGCATGCATCTTGCAAAGCCAATAGCTCAGCTTTAATTACTGGCTTTGAAAACATTTGCTTTTTTTTAACTCTAACTTGTAATAGTTGCAGCTTTGTGGTTAAGTGAAGCCTGTAACTTTCTACTTGTATACTGCCAGTGATGCATATACTATGCCGACATGTAGTGAACTGGATTAACCAGCAACACCTTGGAGATGCCAAGGAAGGTGCCAGATATTGCCCTGTGAAAGAAAGCAACCTGAGAGCCAAGAGCTATAGGAAAGTCTAGTACAAATTAGACTGAAAGTCAAGATAAACCGAACATGTGGGATAGGGCTAAAAAGAGCAGGCACCTAGGCCCAGCCCACTTACCTGGAACTGATCCTCTGACCAGTCTAGCCCCTTTCAGACCCAGCTACTTCTTTGCTTCTCCTGCTGTCTTTCTTCTGGCATTCTCCTCTGTCCAGCTCCTCTACTTTCTCTCTCACCCCCTGTGCATTCTGATGTTGTATTAATCCAGGAAATGTAAACTATTAGGCTGTACTCAAGCATTCTCCTCACTGACTCTCGTCAGAAGTTCAGTCACAAGAGTCTATGGGCTCACAGTACCAATCGCAGTATGTCTCCTGGGGCCCAAGAAGCCCAGTTCATGGCTTAACTGCTCTGGCGGCAGAGAACCCCTCAGCGGCACAGCAAAGTCCTACTCCTGTACTTGTTTTGTTCTCTTCCATTGGTATTGGGCTCTCAATCCTTTTTTGCATTCTGACTCATTTTGTGCTCTTTCACTCCTTTTTAGAGCTATTCCTGCTTTTTGTGCCCCCACTCCTTTTTGGACTCTTCATCATTTTTTGTACATTCCAGCTCCTCTTAGTGCTTTCATAGTTTTTATGCTTTCTAACCCCTCCTTGTGCTCTTTCTTTTGCTTTCTGCCCTCTGTGTCGCACTACCCACAGCCCCCAGCCCTCTTTTCACCCATTCTTCCAAACTCCCCCAGCTCCTTACCTTCTCTTCCTGCTGCATCTACCACCTCTTCTTTCCTGCACCTCTGCAGCCCTACCCACCACGCTCCTCCCCCTCCCAGAACCTACTTAATGGCAGTTGCTGCAAGACCCAGTTGAGCAGGAAATTAGGCCCAGCATCTCCTCCCGCCACAAATATCTGGGACTGGTCCTTCGACCAGTCATGGCCCTTTTGGATCCAGCTTCTGCCTCGCTCCTCCTGCTCTTTCCTCTGGCATCCTCTACTGTCCTGCTCCTCTCCTTTCTCGCTCACCCTCTGTGCCTTCTGATCTTGTACGCATTTTGTTCCTTTCCATTCACTTTTGTGCTCTCACTCGTTTTTTGTACTCTTTCATCCATTTTGTGCTCTCACTCCTTTGTAATGCTCTTCTTTCATTATGTATCCTCACTCCTTTTTGTACTTTTTCAATCATTTTGTGCTGTCGCTCCTTTTTAGCAGTCACCATTTTTGCACCTTCTTACTCCCTTTTAGTGACTTTTCAACTACTTTTAGTGCTCCTTCATCAATTTTGTGCTTTCCTACTCTTTTTACTGCTTTTTTATCATTGTATGCTTTCTCACCCCTGCTTGTGCTCTTTCACCCTCTGCCCCACCTGTCACATTCTCCATATCCCCCTCGATTGCATTCTTCTCATCGACCACCTCCCCTTCTTTTTACCTGCACTTCTTGCCTGTCTCCCGTCTCTTCTTTCCTGTGCCTTTGCAGCCCCATCACCCTCCACCACAGTCCTCCCAGGACCTACTTAATAGCAGAGGGTGCACAACCACACAGGAGGCGTGCTGCTGGCGCACCAAAGGAAAGTCTGTCTGTGTCTTAACAACGTCACACACCAGCGCATAAATGATGCGCACGGAGTAGGTGGACCCAAATAATGGTGGAAAGCATGGGTAGCACCATTATTTAACACCTGGCTCTGACCAGACGTTAGGGGACATGTGGACCTATTTCCATTGCTAAGCACCATGGAATGGGCCCACAGTGCATACCCCAAACCCCAGCAACACCTCACCTACACCAGAGGGACGCCAGAGGATGGGGGACCCCATCCTGGGTAAGTAGAGGTAAAAAAAAAAAATCAGTGCCATTGGGAGGGAGTCCCTTACATGGGGCCCCCTGCCTGACACTGGGTATTATGGCAATGTCCAGGGGACACTGGACCCCTGTGCTGGCCACTGAGGTGACGGGCATGCAGGGCCGGCTTTAGGGCGCTGCGAGCGGTGCGGTCGCACCTGGTGCGGACCTGAATTGGGAGTGCTGACCTCAGTGGGGCACTGTGTTTCACAATAACGTAGACACTTGCGATTTAAAAACTCCTTGTGCGTCCAGCCTTCAGGAAACAATTAAAATGTCAAGATACCTCTTGTGAATAATGTTCCTGCTAGGGAGAGAGATAGAGTTTCATCTAGTGGCAGCTTTGACTCGATATAAAGTAGCGTAGAGGGTTAATGTGCCTTTCTGCAAAGAACAGAACTATATTTAATGTGGATAACTTAGAGGATTCCTAAATCCAGCCTTTGCCAGTGCTTTAAAACAAATTAATGTATGGGAAAGGGGTGCTATGGAGAGATGAGGGGCACATTTACCAGGTGTTAGTGAGGGAATCCGAGGAGACGGTCATGAGATGGGGGGGGAAGCACCAAAATAGATTGCAGCACAAGGCACCACCAGCGCTAAAGTCGGCCCTGTGGGCATGACTCCTGTCTTTACTTAGACAGGAGTAATTTGTGGTTGGTAGTGTATCAGAAAATTACGCTAGGCTGGGTAGCAGCATATTTTTTGCCGCTAACCAGCCTAGGGTAATTTCTTGCCCACTAACGCCTTTTCCCCTCCTGCCATCAACCCCCCTGCTCCACCAACCAGCTAGTGTCTTTTCTGTAGAAGCTAGGACAGGCTAGCAGCTTTTCTGTAGACGCTAGCCTGTCTTTTGCACAACCATGTGCCATTCCATTTATAAGACGCCTAGCTGGTGCAATGGAATGGCACTAGCAGGCGCAATGGATTTTGACGCAAGACTGCGCTAACCCATAAATATGGGCTGAAGTATTTTAATTCTATTTCTACACATGTAAAGGTTAATGACATTCAAAAGCAATAACACAAACTCCCTTGAAGTCGGGGCTGTAGTGGTTGTCAGGCCATTCTCTGTCCCACTAACTTTAGTGCAGCGGGTTCGATGTTATTCCCTATTCACTGATGGCCACATCCAGGGAATGTAAACTATTAGGCTGTACTCAAGAGTTCTCCCCTATGACTCCTTTCGGAAGTTCAGTCACAAGAGTCTATAGGGTCACAGTACAAATCGCAGTATGTCCCCCTGTGGCCCAAAAGGCCCAGCTCTTGGCTCACCCACTCCGGTACTATGGAACTCCTCAGTGGCGCAGCAAAGTCCTGGTCCTGATTGCCTAAGTCAAGCTGCCTGAGGTCCCAAGTGGCAGCACCCAGCAGGTGCAGGCTCCCGCCTCTGAGCCACGCTACTGGCTGGTTCTAGCAATCGGGTTGTTTCTGCTCCGGTGATCGCACAGTAAGTCACGCTTCTTTTTGTGGTAGAGTTGATCTCCTTGCTCGAACGGGGCTCTAGCGATGTCCTTTGATCCCCAGGCTCCCTTTGGTGCAGTACGCAGCATGTGGGCCAGACCCACCTCGGTCACAGCAGCAGTTTCTCATCCCAGGTGACAGCCCAAACCTTGGGTCTCAGCTTCTCTGGCAACCCTTCCTGACATAAAAGGTAGCCGCCACAGCACTTACAAGCCTGGTCATGCTGACATTGATGTTCATGGTGGCCCCTTCTCTGGCACACGTGGCCACCCTCTGCAACGTTGTGCATGTGTGGAGCCCTCTGTACAACCCTTACTCCTTGGCTGGGTCCACAGTGGCCCTTCTTGGCACACAGGGGTTTGCACAACAATCCAGCACACAGGCTAAGACGTAATTGGTACAACAGCAGATTCTTCACAGCTTGCACAGGGTGTCCTCGCGATAGAGCTCCCCCTGGACCTTGCTCCTTACAGGGCACACTGGCCTTGGCAAGCAAGCATGCACAGGTGGTCTTTGTTTCCCTGGGTGATGTCCTCCCATCCAACAGAGAAACTAGCAGGCCTGGGGCCCCAGTCATGGCCCCAACAGAAGTCTTGCAGAGCTTCCCCTCCTCACACAGTCTGTCTGGCTGCTCGGCAGATGACAAAGCTTGAGGTCTCAAACCCCCCTACTTCTAGTCCTTCTCCAGGCACAACATTTTATTTAGTGCCTGAGAGTTTTAAGTTTTATTTTGGGGTTCTTTTTATTTGCTAGAAAATAGTTGTTCATTAACTGAAATATGAGCCCTGTACAAGCAGCAACCACAATCCTAGTCAGGGTAAATGTCAGACAAACCCTAAATTAACCTGAGCTCCTTAACTTAGAGGCAATGTGTAAAGTATTTGTACAAAACTTTAAAAAACAAAACAGTGAAAATAACACTCAAGAAGATTCCACACCAGGTTAAACAACAAGATCCTAATTTGATAAATAAAAGAAAAATCCAACTAGTGCAATTGGAGATATTGAATTTCAAAGTAAAAATAGCGCTAAAAAGCAAAAAGCATTACTGGAGATAACTGACCAGGCTAGTCTGGAACAAAGTTAAAAGTTAAGGCCGACCATTATGGAGTGCAGGTCAGCTACAGTGACCAAGTTAGGCCCATTGAATCAAAGTACCTTGAATCCTAGTTGTGGAGCGTTGCATGGATCTGCGTCAAAGATGCGTTGCGCAGCCAAGGTGATGCGTAGTTTCGACATCCTTGTCAAGGCTGCCATTGATGGGAGATGCAGGGAATCGGTGCTGGGGAAAGTGCTGCACAGTGGCAGTTCTGAAGGTGATGCATCAAACCTAGGATTGATTCAGGTTGCTGCAGCAATACAAGTATGCTGCAGCAATACAAGTATGTTGCAACAGGTCCAAACCACAAGACAGTGGCAATGTGTCCATCCTGCTTGAAGATGTACCGCTTGGCCGAGATGCGTCAGTTCTGCTCAGCAATGCATCGCTGAGCAGAGTATGTGTCAGTTCCATTGAGAATGCACCTTAGGCCCACTTCCAAGGGTCCAGGACTGGGGTGGTACTCACAGATGGCAGAGTTCAGGTGCAGAAGAACGGCGATTGGAAGTATTTTCTGTCCTTGAGACTTCAGATCATGAGGCCAGCCAGTTAGTCCTTGGAGTCACTCTGGGTTCAAGTGATGCAGGTCCAGTACTCATCCAGACAGGGGAACAGCACAGCAAGGCAGGAGTCCAGCAAAGCAGAAGTCCAGCAGAGTGGCAGTCGTTCAGCAGCACAGCAGTCCATCCTGACAGAGTATTCACAGGCCCACAAGTGTACTGAAGTGGTGGTGTCAGAGGTCCAGTACTAATACCCTTTTTGGCCTTTGAAGTGGGGAAGACTTCAAAGACAGGCCTTTGAAGTGCAAAGAGTACAAATATTTCAGGCAGTTATGCAGCCCTTTGGGTGGGGAGAGGACACAGCCTATTCAGGTTCAAGTGAGGCTGTGCCCAGCTCCTCCCTCCCTTTGCCCTAAGGTGGCCCTTGAAACCACTCCTAAGCTCCCATTGTATATGGCTGTCTATGGGTAATACACAAATCCCAGCTGTCACCTACCCCAGACAAGTGATCAGAGACAGGCAGCAGGTACCAAATGGTTAAAGTAAGAAAAGGCCAATGTTCTAAAAGTGGCATTTTCAGAATTACAATTACAATAAGACTTCACCATAAGTTGTGATTTGAAATTGTTATTCGTGAGACACCAAACTCAAAAAAAATTACATCTTCCAGATTGTGAATTACACTTATAAAATGTAATAAGGTAATCCAATGTTATCCTATGGCGGATAAGGACCTTGATGTAGTGAAAAACGACTTTGTGAGTTTTTAACTACAAGAACGTGTAAAACTTAAAAGCACATGTCCTGTCTTTTAAATAAATTGCACCATGTTCACGGCTTACCTTAGGGGTGACTAACATGTATAAAAAGGGAATATTTGGGCCTGATAAAAGGGTTATTTTGCCAGGTCGACATTGCACTGTAAAACTGCATACACAGGCTCTGCAATGGCAGGAATGAGATATGGTTAAAGAGCTAGTTGAGTGCGTGGTACAATCAGCGCTCCAGGCTCACGAGTACCATTTAACTTATAGGCCCTGGGCACATGTAGTGTACTTTATTACAGACTTATAAGTAAATTAAATATACCAATTAGGGATAAGCCAATAAGACCACATTAAAGGGGACACACAGAGTCCTAATAACAGCAAAAACGAGGTCTGATCCATTTTAATTAAGATTGGTGCATATCTTTACATATATATATATTTTTTTCATCATGTGGTTTGAGCATTTTGATTTTTAATTCACGTAATTTGTTTATGATTTCGAGCCCTGAAGAAGTCGATTGGGAGTTAAATATTTCCCAGGACGAAACACGTGTTGGCTCGAAGGCTTGAAGTGTATCTTGATGGACATTTGCTGTACATTGTGAAGATTTGATTCAAATTAAATTTGGAATTTGATTGGACATTATGTATAATGGTTGTCAATTCATATGTGTTTTTATGAAGACTACTCACTGGAGAGTAAATATATCTCAACTTGTAAAGTGGTTAATAATAGGACGGGGGCCCGCACACTGTGTATATTAATTGCGTGGTTTATTATTAACCTCTAAGGGATGGGTGTTTTCCCTTGTGTAGGCACCCCGACATTACACACGTGGCTAACTTGTGTCCTGAGCGCCATCGATCCCCTGTAAATACACCCGAACAATCATATAGAACAGAAAAATAGAGGATGTAGGCAAAAGGATGGGGGTGGGGGGAGACCACCCAAAGGCTGTCAGGTCTAAAATTCTTTGAAATTGACATATTTCCCTTTCCTTCTTCCGCCTGAAGGATGTCTGCCACAGCAGTCAGAACTCTGAAGCTTATTATCCCACAACAAGATTCATGGGAGTGACCAGAGGTCACACCTGAATGTCAACCACAGTGATAAGTGCATCAGAAGGTTAATCCTGGGCTCCCAGCTCTACTCCTTATGATTCCCTTATCAGCCTCATCTCTTCATGAGATGTGTCCAACCCCCTTCCTTGTGATTTATTATGAAATAAAACAGACTTTTGAAATGCACAAAGCCTTTCTCTCCCATCATCCAGTACATGTCCCTCCCAGCTTACAGGAATGCACAATACACAAACATTTCTGGAGGATTCCTCTACTCCTCATGTTTTCAGAAGGAAGGCCTGGGCTTCCCCAAATGGAACCTGTTAGAAATGGGGTCTTTGGTTGGCAGTCAAGCAAGGACCCTCAGTCTAGTCAGGGTAAGTCACACACAATCCAAATTATCCTGTGCCCACCCACTGGTAGCTTGGCACTGAGCAGTCAGGCTTAACTTAGAAGGCAATGTGTAAAGTATGTATGCAATAAATCATACAATAACACAATATAGCACCACAAAACATACATCACACAGTGTTTAGAAAAATCTGTAATATTTATCTGGATATTTGCAGGTCAAAATGATCAAAGATGCAATAAGTAAATGTAGAGATATCACTGAAAAGTGATATAAAGGGGGTCATTCCAACCCTGGTGGTCAGTGTCAAAGCGGCGGCCAACCCGCCAACAGGCAGGCGGTAAAGAAAATTTAATTCTGACCCTGGCGGAAACTGCCAACAGAGACCGCCACTTTAACACTCCGACCGCCACGGCGGGACAAACAAACAGCGCGGCGGTCACCGCCAACAGACAGGCGGGAGACAATGTACCGTCCACCCTATCACAACCCACCAATCCGCCACCTTTTCCGGGGTGGTAGCCCCACCGATAAAGACACGGCGGAAACAGACATTACGAACGGAAAGCGCTCACCTCTACACACTCCACGAGGAATCTGGACAGCATGGAACCCGAACTACACATCCTACCAGCTATTGTCTTCCTGTTCCTCTACCAGGAGCACGAACGCCGGCGCAGAAGACAACGGTGAGTACTGCACCTACGACACAGGGGAGGGGGGAGGCAAAAAATTACGGGGACACACATACGCGACACACCCACCCTCATCCTCACCCACAACTACATACACATCAATGCAGAGCAACAACTCAGAGTGACACCCCCAAACCTCCTGGAAGAATGCAAAGACAAAATAAAATGATCATGAAATTTGAAGTATATTGTACGGCTAAGTAAAAAAATATATCAAACATCTATAACTATATATACATATGTAAATTGTCCTGTCCAAATTGGGTATCAGCCATTGTTCGTGGGCCAATGGGCCTAAACTCATGGGCAAAGCCCACACAGGATACCCGACTCCAATGGAGAGAACACTGCAGGGGTATCAGATAGCAAAACTACAGGCACCTCAGGGGGAACGGAAGGGGGGGCACCTCAGCCAGATGAGTCCACGACGCCAGATCCATGAGGGGCCTCCATGGCCACTGTTCAATCCTGGGGAGTGCAAAGCCACAGTCTCACAAGTCTCTACAGTGGGTGGATTGCCCACTGTGCCATCCTGGGGAGTGCAAAGCCACAGTCTCACAAGTCTCTACAGTGGGTGGATTGCCCACTGTGCCATCCTGGGGAGTGTAAAGCCACAGTCTCACAAGTCCCTACAGTGGGTGGATTGCCCACTGTGCCATCCTGGGGAGTGCAAAGCCACAGTCTCACAAGTCTCTACAGTGGGTGGATTGCCCACTGTGCCATACTGGGGAGTGCAAAGCCACAGTCTCACAAGTCTCTACAATGGGTGGGTTGCCCACTGTGCCATCCTGGGGAGTGCAAAGCCACAGTCTCACAAGTCTCTACAGTGGGTGGATTGCCCACTGTGCCATTCTGGGGAGTGCAAAGCCACAGTCTCACAAGTGGATTACAGACTCCACTGGTTCTGGAGGAGGCATGGTGCCCAGAGTGCTTCGTGCAGCCCGGCCCGACACAGATGCGGGCCTGCCCCTACTGCCAATGGGCCAGCGGTGCTTGAGACGGCGGTGCCCAGCAGAGCGGTGCAGAGACGGCGGTGCCCAGCGGAGCGGTGCTTGAGATGAAGGGCCCAGCGGAGCGGTGCATGAGACGGCGGTGCCCAGCGGAGCGGTGCTTGACATGAAGGGCCCAGCGGAGCGGTGCAGAGACGGCGGTGCCCAGCGGAGCGGTGCAGAGACGGCGGTGCCCAGCGGAGCGGTGCAGAGACGGCGGTGCCCAGCGGAGCGGTGCAGAGAAGGCGGTGCCCAGCGGAGCGGTGCAGAGAAGGCGGTGCCCAGCGGAGCGGTGCAGAGACGGCGGTGCCCAGCGGAGCGGTGCAGAGACGGCGGTGCCCAGCGGAGCGGTGCTTGAGATGAAGGGCCCAGCGGAGCGGAGCTTGAGATGAAGGGCCCAGCGGAGTGGTGCTTGAGATGAAGGGCCCAGCGGAGTCGTGCTTGAGATGAAGGGCCCAGCGGAGTGATGCTTGAGATGAAGGGCCCAGCGGAGCGGTGCTTGAGATGAAGGGCCCAGCGGAGCAGTGCTTGAGATGAAGGGCCCAGCGGAGCGGTGCAGAGACGGCGGGGCCCAGCGGAGCGGTTCTTGACTTGAAGGGCTCTGTTCAGTGGTTCTTGAGACGGCGGTGCCCTGTTCAGCGGTGCTTGACTTGAAGGGCCCTGTTCAGTGATTCTTGAGACGGCGGTGCCCTGTTCAGCGGTGCTTGACTTGAAGGGCCCTGTTCAGCGGTTCTTGAGACGGCGATGCCCTGTTCAGCGGTGCTTGACTTGAAGGGCCCTGTTCAGCGGTGCTTGACTTGGAGGGCCCTGTTCAGCGGTTCTTGAGACGGCGGTGCCCTGTTCAGCGGTGCTTGACTTGAAGGGCCCTGTTCAGCGGTTCTTGAGACGGCGGTGCCCTGTTCAGCGGTGCTTGACTTGAAGGGCCCTGTTCAGCGGTGCTTGACTTGGAGGGCCCTGTTCAGCGGTTCTTGAGACGGCGGTGCCCTGTTCAGCGGTGCTTGACTTGAAGGGCCCTGTTCAGTGATTCTTGAGACGGCGGTGCCCTGTTCAGCGGTGCTTGACTTGAAGGGCCCTGTTCAGCGGTTCTTGAGACGGCGGTGCCCTGTTCAGCGGTGCTTGACTTGAAGGGCCCTGTTCAGCGGTGCTTGACTTGGAGGGCCCTGTTCAGCGGTTCTTGAGACGGCGGTGCCCTGTTCAGCGGTGCTTGACTTGAAGGGCCCTGTTCAGCGGTTCTTGAGACGGCGGTGCCCTGTTCAGCGGTGCTTGACTTGAAGGGCCCTGTTCAGCGGTGCTTGACTTGAAGGGCCCTGTTCAGCGGTGCTTGACATGTGTGTCCAGGTCACCAGATCCGGCCATTACATGGATTTCACTCGCCACCTGACATGTGGCTGCCGGGCCCTTCGTGCACATCTGTCTTCTCGCTTGCGGGGCCCTCCTGTGCTGCCGTCCCGGGCCCGTGGGTGTCCTCCTGCACACCTGGAATGGGGCTGGTGGGGCCCTCCTGGGCAGCTCGCCTGCTGCCGGACTTGTCGGGCGTGCTGCCCTTGCCACCCTTCCCTGCTCGTCTGTGGCCCTTTCCTCCCTTTGGCGGTGTGCCAGGTGGCCCCCCACTCCCTGACGGTGCCAGGGTAGTGCTTTTGGAGCCTGCTGTCTTTGGCCTCTCGCGCAGGGCACTGGCTTTCTTGGCTTTTTTTTCTGGGGTTGGGCTGGCCGTCTCTTTACTCCTGGCAGAAGTAGCTGGCCTTGAAGGTGGTGGACTCCAAAATCCTTGGACTATTGTCTTTGTAGGTCCAGGTTTTGTGGTGGCTGAGGTGCTGATTGGAGTCTTATGAGATGGAGGGGGTGGGTCAGTTGTTGGAAAGAGGTCAAGGTTGTAAAGGAAAATCAATTTAGAAAGACAGGGACGGGTAGTTGTAGTGGGTATGAGAGTGGAGGAAGAGGATGTGGTTGTAGGAGAGTGAAGTCTGGTGTCTTTGGGTGCAGGTGCTTGTGCTGGAGGCTGTCGTGAGGTGGATGGCTGTTGGGTGGGTGACTTTCTGCGTTTGTGTGATTGGAAGAGGGGGTGACAGACACACTGGGAGAGGACACAGGTGACGTGTAAATGGTAGTGGGGGTGGTGACTGCACGTGTGCGGAGTGTTCTGGTGGGTGTGCTGGTGATGGACGTAGTGGCTGAAGATGTTGTGCATGCAAGTGTGAGTGGAGACGTCACAGGGAGGGAGGAGGGAGACGAGGAGGAGGGGGACACAGAGGAGGCAGTGGCTGTTGGCATGTCTGCATGTGGATGTTGCTTGTGTGAATGCTTGTGTGATGTGTGGTGCTTATGTCTGGATGAGCTTCCCTTGGGTGTTGAGGTGTGTGCAGGCTGGTCTGTAGGTGTGTCTGGGATAGGCAGAGGTACAGGGGAGTGGGACTGGGTTGAGGAAGTTGGAGGAGGGAGGCAGGAGACAGGAACAATGGCTGCCGTCAGTGCTGAGGCCAGAGCGTTGAACGATCGCTGATGGGCAGCCTGACCCGAATGAATGCCCTCCAGGTATGCATTACTCCGGTGCACCTCCCTTTCTACACCCTGGATGGCATTCAAAAGGGTAGACTGCCCAACAATGAGCGTCCTCAGGAGGTCAATGACCTCCTCACTGAGGGCAGCAGGGGTAACTGGGGCAGGGCCTGAGGTGCCTGGGGCGAAGGAGATGCCCACCTTCCTGGGTGAGCGGGCACGGGGCGAAGGCTGAGGGGCTGCTGGGAGGGCGGAGCTGGTGCGCTGGGTGGCGGCTGTACCTGTTGTTGCGGTGGGCACGGATGTTGCCGCCACCACAAGGGAGCTCCCTTCCGAGGACGTGTCTGTGTCGCTGCTGTCACCACGTGTCCCCGCTGTGGAGCTCCCCTCGCCCTCCGTCTCACTGGTGAAATCCGAGTCAGTTGCATGGCCCTCCATGGCCATGTGAGATGCAGCTCCCTCGTCCTCCGATGCCACTTCTCCTCCGCCTGATGATGCTAATGCACACATGAACAGGAAGACCACAAAAAAGGGGGGGGGGAGAAAGAAAGACATGTTGAGTGCATGGATTACCGCTACAGTTGGCGGAGACGACAGACACAGAAGCCCCTTGCACTACGCTGCGCACTTGGGGTCCACTACTCAATCCGTGGGACATGGCCTACAAGCCTATGGACGACAACTCCACACATAGGTGACACAGGGCCATGAATAGCTGTACTAGGCAACCTACAGAGGTGGGGGGCGGGGGCACAGGGCCATGCCTAACGGAGGGGCCTAGCCTACAGAAATCGCCCTGGCCTAGGGATGCCCACAGCCCTCCTCCCCCACCCAGACACCTCCAATGTGTGCAAAATCAGCAGAATGTGCTTGTACTCACTCCCTTGTGTCTGCTGTGATGTCCTCACGCACCCATCCAAATCGGGGTAGGCCACCGCCAGGATCCGGGACTTCAGGGGGGTCAAGGTACGACTGGCACCCTTCCTACGTTGGGAGGCCATCCCCAGCAGAGCCTCCGCGGCCTTCCTGCTCCCGCGGCGGATGTCCTCCCACCTCTTCCGGCAGTGGGTGCCCCGTCTGTTGTGGACCCCCAGGGTCCGGACGTCCTTGGCGATTGCACGCCAAATGTCGATTTTCTGATGGGCGCTGACCTATGTGACATGTACAGGGGGAGAAAAATAAAAATCATCACCTTCTGCATGCTCGATGTGAGTGGCCCCCCATCCCCACCCTTGCCATGTGGCACATGCTCTCATCTGTCGTTTGATGCATGCCTCATTCGCTCCCCTCCCCACCATCTTTCATTCACCCCACTCAACCCAGGGATTGGCCACAAAGCATGGTCCCAGTGTACTTACCTGTTGGTCTGGAGGACCGTAGAGTAGCGCCTACTGGGGGAGGACCCCATCCACGAGTTTCTCCAATTCTTCAGAAGTGAAGGCAGGGGCCCTTTTCCGCAGTCGCAGCAGCCATTGTCTCTTCCAGACCAAGGTCACAGCAGCACTTGCAGTATAGGTCCTCTCCTGTGGATGATCAGGTATCGAGTGATTAAGCAGATAGAAAATGGCGGTCACGCCCGCGGCGGTGCGTACCGCGGCGGGGCATAGCGCGACCGCCGGCCCACATCGTCATTGGCTCCTGAAACCCATAGGGTTCAATGTTAACCAATGCGGCTTTGCGCCGCGGTCTTCGACCGCCTACCGCCACGGTGTGCCACGCCAGCGCATTGACCTCACATCCCACTGTCGCACTTCACAGGTCAGGCAGCCGCCATTTCAAGGGCCCCCATATCTTAATTTCTACTGCGTCACACATGCCTAGGCCTTGCATCAACACTCATACAAGCCATTCAATGCATTGAGAATCGTGTACTGTGCAAGTTGTGGGAACGTACCTGTGGGTTGATTGAGTCTGTGCTCCATGTTGTCCTTCCTAGGCACCGTCCGCTGGGACTTGCGAGGAGATGGAGGAATCTTCCCGTGTACAGACCGCTGGTGGACCTGTCGACAATGGAAGAAAGACATGTCATACTGACATACAGGCTTGACAGAGCCACTATACAGGAACTGTGTGCCCAGCTGGAGCCAGACCTGATGTCACCCATCCGCCAACCCACAGGGATCTCCCCTCTAGTGCAGGTTCTGTCAGTACTCCATTTTTTGGCAAGTGGGTCATTTCAAACAACAGTGGCCATTTCATCAGGGATGTCTCAGCCTATGTTTTCCAAGGTGTTGTCCAGAGTGTTGTCTGCCCTGCTGAAATACATGCGGAGCTACATTGTTTTCCCTGAGGTGGGCGATTTGGCTACAGTGAAGGGTGATTTCTATGCGCTTGGACATATTCCCAACATCATTGGTGCAATTGATGGGACACATGTTGCTTTGGTCCCCCCCAGCACGAGTGAACAGGTGTACAGGAACAGAAAAAGTTATCATTTCATGAATGTCCAGGTGGTCTGTTTGGCTGACCAGTACATCTCCCATGTAAATGCCAAGTTCCCTGGGTCAGTGCATGACGCGTACATCATGCGAAATAGCAGCATCCCTTACGTGATGGAACTACTTCAGAGACACCGTGTGTGGCTAATTGGTGACTCTGGTTACCCCAACCTGTCATGGCTACTGACCCCAGTGAGGAATCCCAGGACCAGGGCAGAGGAACGGTACAATGAGGCCCATGGGCGTACTAGGAGGGTGATCGAGCGGACCTTCGGCCTCCTGAAGGCCAGGTTTAGGTGCCTCCATATGACAGGTAGATCCCTAATGTACTCACCAAAGAAGGTGTGCCATATCATCGTGGCCTGCTGTATGCTTCACAACCTGGCTTTGCGACGCCAGGTGCCTTTCCTGCAGGAGGATGGTCCAGATGGTGGTGTTGTGGCAGCTGTGGAGCCTGCGGAGAGTGAAGAGGAGGAAGACGAAGAGGACGACACAGACAACAGGGACACAGTAATACAGCAGTATTTTCAATGACATACAGGTAAGAATCAACACCGGCATTTTACATTTTCTTAAAGTCTCCTGCCTCTCTGCTGTCTGAGTTTCCCCCCAGTGTATGTTAACTGAGTTGTGACTTTCCCTTCCAATTTCAGAGATGTGGGCCCCACTCCGTGACCTCTGCTTTGTTTCCCCATGGACTACAGCTGTGTGACATTGGTATGTGGTCATCACAATGTAACTGGACATTTTGGCACGGTTCTGTGTAATACATTTGTTCAAAAATACAGGCAGACTCCAGATTATTTTTGTGCAATAAGTGTGTTTATTAAAGTGCTCAATTTTGGGTAATGGTTGCAATTCGGTGATGGTGGAGGAATGTCCATGGCAGAGTCCAGATTTTCAGTCTCACAGGTGCATTGTCCATATGCCTGTGGAAGGTGGAGCTGGGGCAGTTTAAGGTTGGACAGGGTGACAATGTGGGACAGTGGGATGACAATCAGGGGGTATCCTTTCCTGGCGGGGGTCTTGGCATCCTACTCTGTCTTCTTCCTAGATCTCAGGCACCGCTTGCGGGGTGGTTCTCCTTCTGCAGGGGGTGGGGTTCTGGTGGCCTGTTCTTGTGTCGGGGCCTCCTGTCCACTAGCGCCGGCGGAGGTGGTAGCCTGTTCTTGGTCCATGCTAATGACAGGGGCCCTTTGTGGTGCCACATGGTCCTGCAATGTGCTGACAATCTGATTGAGAGCCACAACGATGGTGCCCATTGCGGAACTGATGTTTCTGAGTTCTTCCCTGAACCCCATAAACTGTTCCTCCTGCAGTACCTGGATCTCCTGGAACCTGGCCAGGACCGTCGCAATCGTCTCCTGGGAGCGGTGGTATGCTCCCATGATGGAGGATAGGGCCTCGTGGAGAGTGGGTTCCCTGGGCCTGTCCCCCCCCTGTCGCACAGTAGCCCTCCCAGTTCCCCTGTTTCCCTGGGCCTCTGTCCCCTGGACTGTGTGCCCACTACCACTGCCCCCAGGTCCCTGTTGTTTTTGGGGTGGTGGGTTAACCTAGATGCCCTGTAGTGGTGGACACACCGCTGATTGACGTGTCCTGGAGACAGAGGCATGGGCCCGCTGGGTGGGTGCTGTGCTGGTGTTCCCAGAGGGGGGTAGGTCTGCTGTGGCTGTCTGAGGGGAACCGACTGTCCCGAGGTCCCCGATGGGCCGGGCTAGTCATCTGGGTCCAGGGAGACAGAGCTGCTGTCATCACTGTGGGCCTCTTCTGGGGGTGGAATGGACATTTCTGGGCCCTCCTGGGCGGTGTCGTGGTGTTCGGGTCCTGCAGGGGTATAAGAGTATGGTTATTGCTTCTGTGTGTGCCATAGCGTGCAATGGGTGGCTGACCGTGTACCCCAGTGCTGGCATTCCCTTGTGGGGGCTGTTGTGACGGTGGTTTGGGGGGGGATGGGTATGTGCAGTGGGCATGCTTAGGTGATGGGTGTCCATGATTTGTAGTCGCATGCAGGGCTTGGTGTTGGGATGGGTGGGTTGTGATGGTGAGACATTAGCAAGGAGGATGTGTGATGGGGGTGGCGGGGGAGGGCGGGGGTATGATTTGGCATGCCGGTGGGTGGGGGGGTTGAAGTAGTTGAGATTAGACTTACCAGAGTCCATTCCTCTGCCTACTCCTGCGAGGCCCTCAGGATGCAGGATCGCCAAGACCTGTTCCTCCCATGTTGTAAATTCTGGGGGTTGAGGTGGGGGTCCGCCGCCAGTCTTCTGCACAGCGATGTTGTGTCTGGATACCATGGAACGCACCTTCCCCCGTAGGTCGTTCCACCGCTTCCTGATGTCGTCCCGATTTCGTGGATGCTGACCCACAGCGTTGACCCTGTCCACTATTATTTGCCATAGCTCCATCTTCCTGGCAATGGTGGTGTGCTGCACCTGTGTCCCGAAGAACTGGGGCTCTACCCGAACTATTTCCTCCACCATGACCCTGAGTTCAGCATCTTAAAACCTGGGGTGTCTTTGGGGTGCAATGGGGTGGTGTGGATGAGGTTTGGGGTGGTGTTTGTGGTGATAAGTGTGGTGGTGTGTGGTGTTTTGTGCGTGGATGTTGTGTGAGTGATGGTGTAATGTGCCTGTGAATGCTCTGTACTAGCTGGTGGTGTCTCTCTCTGGCCTTAGTCAATAAATGGTGGTCGTAGGGGTTTGTGGGTGATGTGGGTGTGTGTTTTATATTGTATTGGGTGTGTGGGAGTGGTGTTTGTATGTGTATCAGGTGTGTGTATTTCAAAATGTCCAATGTGGCCGTGTTTTGGAGCTGTGTGTGTATTTTGACCGTGGCGGTGTGTACCGCCAATGGAATACCACGGTTGAAAGACCGCCGTGTGGATTCGTGGGTCGGAATGGAATGGGCGTATTTCTGTTGGCGTGACAGTGGAGGTTTGGTCATCGCCAGTTTTTCGCTGGCCGTTGGTGTGGCGGACTTTTGTGGATGTCGGGTTTTTGGCGGTTTGCCTGTTGCAGGTCAGAATGACCGTGGTGGTTTCCCACGGCCGCGGCGGTGTTATGGCGGTCTTCTGACCGGCGGTAAGCGCCTTTTACCGCCGAGGTCAGAATGACCCCCAAAGTGTCTTAAGTCTTTTTAAAGCAAACAAAGCCTCTTTTTAGCACAAAGTACCTGGTTCGCGTGAAAAATGTCCACAATGGGCCTCAGAGGAGTAAAAGCGTGGAAATAAAGGAGGTGTGCGTCGATTTCTCGGGCCACACACTGTTATGAGTTGTTTAGTTTCCACGCAGGGACGGCTGTGCATCGATTTCCGGAGCTCAGTCGTGGATCCTCTTCGGGTTGCAGGGTTTTCTGACGCCCGGGGTCTGTGCGTGGAATTCTGGGCTTGTGGAGCGAAGTCACAAGCGCTGCGTCATTCTGGTTCAGCGTGTGGTGAATTTTTCACCGCGGGGAAGGCTGTGCGTCGTTTTTAGCAAGCTGTGCGTAAAATGTTTGCCGCACAAGGAGTCCAGTTGCAAGAGAGAAGTCTTTTTGGTCCTGAGACTTCAGGGAACAGGAGGCAAGCTCTGTCCAAGCCCTTGGAGAGCACTTCTTCACCACAGCCAGAGAGCAGCAAGGCAGCAGGGCAACAGCAAGGCAGCAGTCCTTCACAGAAAGCATTCAGGTGAGTCATTTGGGCAGCCAGGCAGTTCTTCTTGGGGGGATGCAGGTTCTGGTTACAAGTTTCTTCTCCAGGAAGTGTCCGAGTTGGAAGGGGCAGAGGCCCTGTTTATATACCCAAATGTGCCTTTGAAGTGGGGGAGACTTCAAAGAGTGGCTTAGAAGTGCACCAGTTCCCCTTTCCGTTCAATCCTGTCTGCCAGGGTCCCAGTAGGGGGTATGGCAGTCCTTTGTGTGAGAGCAGGCCCTCCACCCTCCCAGACCAGGAAGACCCATTCAAAATGCAGATGTATGCAAGTGAGGCTGAGAATCCTCTGTTTGGGGTGTGTCTGAGTGAATGCACAAGGGGCTGTCCACTAAACTCAGCCAGACGTGGATTGTAAGTCACAGAAAGATTTGAGTTTAGAGAAATGCTCACTTTCTAAAAGTGACATTTCTAAAATAGTAATATTAAATCCAACTTCACCAGTCACTAGGATTTTATATCACCATTCTGGCCATACTAAATAGGACCTTCCTACTCCTTTCAGATCAGCAGCTACCACTCAAACAATATATGAGGACAGCCCCAATGTTAGCCTATGAAGGGAGCAGGCCTCACAGCAGTGTAAAAACAAATTTGGGAGTTTTACACTACCAGGACATGTAAACTACATAGGTACATGTCCTGCCTTTTGCCTACACAGCACCCAGCCCTATGGGTTATCTAGGGCATACCTTAGGGGTGTCTTATATGTAGAAAAAGGGGAGTTTTAGGCTTGGCAAGTACTTTTAAATGTTAAGTCAAATTGGCAGTGAAACTTCGCAACTAGGCTTTGCAATGGCAGGCCTGAGACAAGGTTCAGGGGCTACGTAAGTGGGTGGCACAACCAGTGCTGCAGGCCCACTAGTAGCATTTAATATACAGGCCCTGGGCACATATAGTGCACAGTACTAGGGACTTATAAGTAAATTAAATAGTCCAATTGGGTATAATCCAGTGTTACCACGTTTAAGGGGAGAGAGCACATGCACTTTAGCACTGGTTAGCAGTCTAAAAACCAGCAAAAACGGTGTCCAAAAAGTGGAGGGAGGCAGGCAAAAAGATAGGGGTAACCACCCTAAGGCTCTCAGGTCTAACAGAACCCAAGGACCCCCATGTAATGTATCAGTACAGGAACATTTGCACTCAGTGTACATCCACAGCATACTTACTGCACAGTACTGTTATCCTATTGTATTATACCACTACAAGCATAACTACATGCAGCAAACACATTGTCTGTGCACTCTGTTCAGTACTGTAGTCTTTCTGTATTGTAACAGAGTGTGCTATTTTAAAAACACACAATGCCAGCATGCACACATTACCATGTGTGAACTGTACCACGCTTCACCTCTTGTATAGTGTACTTCTTACGATCACACAGGCACTCAGCACATTTCCATCATATAAGCCCTTCAACATCTACCTAATGCATGGCAGGGGTGAGTTAAGCACACATTAGTGGAACTTTTGAAAAAAAGGAGTGAGCCAGTGACAAAGAGTAAAAAGGTCCTGTTCACTGCTATGGATCACAACACGGTGTGTTGCCACCACTGCGCTTGTGCTGCTTAACTTCTGGTAAAGGTGGCAGCCTTCTTTCACAATGAGGGCAGGCTTTGGGTGTTCCTCTTGATCTAACACCACAATTCATGAGACAGGCCTCTGCCATGGCACAAACGCATGATCCGTGTTCACCTATGACAAAAAAATAATCAGCATTAGGGATGCAGACAACAGTGCAGTTGGGGACTTAGGGCAGGGTCCATGTCTCTTACCATGCAGAGGACATTTGCATCCCAACAACTCCATCAAGTGCTCAACATCCACTGAAGGCCCCACCCCTTTCATGGAACACCTGCACTTCAAGCTGCAAATCTCCGAAAACTTCACCCTAAATGGAACTCTCGTCTATCGACCACCCAGACCACAAGCCACCTTCACCAGCCTCCTCACTGACCTACTCACCACCTAGTCATCGACTCAAGAGCCTTTGTACACCTTAGCGGTTGCAACTTCTACCTACAAAACAGAACCAATCCCTTCTCTACAGCACTCCTCAAAAACCTCAACAACATTGGAGTTAGCCAGCTTGTCCCAGAACCAACACACATTGCAGACACAGATACTGGACACCCATCTTCGCCACTAATGACAACCTCAAATACAACTACATGTCACAGCTCACATGGACTGACCACCCCATCATCCACTTCCAGATTAACCCACCGCAAGCCAACATGCTCACTGGTGCCAGATTACCCGGTTGCAGCTGGGACAAAACATTATAAAGCAGACTGGCTCAACATACTCAGCACTGATTAACCTCACCTCACAAACAACCTCAAAGCTATCAACAGCTTCTGCAACTGGATCACAAACTGTACAGCCTCCCTTGCACCCATCAAACACATGCACAGAAGAACCAACAGGCAAGTCTGCTAATACACAGAGGACCTTTTGAGACTCTAAATCACACCCCAAGCAGCTATAAAGAAAATGGAGAGCCTCTCTGACACTTCTCAGGCAACTGAGACACCAAGAAAAGAGCACTAGCCGAACGCATCTAAGGGAGCGCCATCAGCTGCAAGGAGACCTTCTTGATCATCAAGGGCTTCACTACATGCCCGACCTCTATCAGCAGCATCACTCCCTCCCAAGAACACTGCGACAACCTATCAAACTATGACCTATGCAAAACAAAATTGCAAGCACCTACCACAACTTCACATACCAACCACGCCCTAGTGATCTCATTGCCAACCTGCCCATCACCAACTCAAAAGACCACATAACCAAATGGGAAACTCACCAGAGAAGACACAACAATTATCATGAAGTCCATTCACTAAGGGGCCCCTACAGATCCTTGTCCACACCACATCTACACATTGGGATTAGCACCAATCATAACCACCCTCACCCACATCAACACCTCCATAACACTTGCTACATTTCCTGAATACTGGAAGAAGTCAGCAATAAACGCTCTCCTGAAGAAACTAATGGCCAGCCCAAACCAGTTGAGTAACTTCTCTCCAAACTTCCTGCTTTTCTACCCAGCCAAAATAACATAAAAGGTCATCAACTTACAACCCACCAATAACTACATCACGTGTAACTACAGCCCTAATCGCAGTCACTGACTGCATCCGGACCATCCTGCATCCTGGACCAAGGAGAGACAGCATCACTTATCTTGCCCAACCTCTGTGCCATTTCTTTTGTACACAGATTTTATTGATAACATGGAGACCGACAATAGCAGTACAGGTCATGTAAATGTCAAAAATCAGTTTACACTCCATGCACCATGCTGCAATTGCTTTCATTGGTACATTTCATTATAGTTAGTGCTTTCCTGACACTGCCATGTAATGATCTGCCACCTAACCTGTACCACTGGTAACAAACAAACATTGCAACTCCCCTTCCTCCCACCCCATGCATTTGACACTGTGCTCTTTAACCTAGATATATTTTATTCTGCTTTGTTTATTATTTTAGCAATAGCCACATTTGCGGTCTTGTTTATTTCTCTCTATCTAGATGTTCTTTGCTTAGGCCAGCACTATGTTCTTAAACAAGACATTCCTGTTCACTCTGTGCTTCTCTCAAGCAGCAGTAAGATAGGTTGCTGGTAAAACGTGGTAACACTTTGTCTCTGGTATTCATAGAAACATACACATCCTTACGTAGGGACATTTTCCCAGAACATCAGCTGTTTTATTATAAAAACACTTCCCTGCCCCATACACATTAGAGGGAGATTCCAGCCAGATGACCACAACTGTATGCTGATTGCTGAATGCTTCAGTACAGCTGCGTATGCAGACTTCAGGCCTTTGCTCAGGTATGGGGGATTATGGGGGTCATTCTGACCCTGGCGGTAATAACCGCCATGGCGGAGGTCGGCGGTAGCACCGCCAACAGGCTGGCGGTGCACCGCTGGGCATTCTGACCGCGGCGGTTCAGCCGCGGCCAGAAACGGAAAGTCGGCGGTGTAACGACAACTTCCCGCTGCCCTTGAGAATCCTCCATGGCGGCGGAGCACGCTCCGCCGCCATGGGGATTCTGACACCCCCTACCGCCATCCGGTTCCTGGCGGTTCTCCCGCCAGGAACAGGATGGCGGTAGGGGGTGCTGCGGGGCCCCTGGGGGCCCCTGCAGTGCCCATGCCAATGGCATGGGCACTGCAGGGGCCCCCGTAAGAGGGCCCCACGGAGAATTTCAGTGTCTGCTTTGCAGACACTGAAATTCGCGACGGGTTCAACTGCACCCGTCGCACCTTCCCACTCCGCCGGCTCCATTCTGAGCCGGCGTCCTCGTGGGAAGGGGGTTTCCCGCTGGGCTGGCGGGCAGACTTTCGGCGGTCGCCCGCCGGCCCAGTGGGAAAGCCAGAATGACCGCCGCGGTCTTTTGACCGCGGAGCGGTCTTTCGGCGGGAACCGCTTGGCGGGCGGCGACCGCCGTCCGCCGCGGTCAGAATCACCCCCTATGTCTTCCCAGGGGAACCTAAAGGGCAGAACTAGAGCTTAACATGCTATGCTCTAGTATAGCCTACGAAGGAATTAGTCTATTGACTCTAGTGACAATAAGGTAGCGTTATTTCTATGCTTAACTCTCCTTGTCACAATTTTAATCCTGACAAGCTTTATGGTCCTGGTTAGTGCAGTACATGCTTTATTATCTAAGATTCAGTTGCTTCATTAAAACCTTACTGAAACATATACTGCCTCTGCTTGTCCTTGTATATGTGAGACTAATGTAAATGAGAGAAACGGATGAGATCTGAGTGACCACAATTTCCCTGAGGAATCAATTGTGTCATGCACTCGGCTGCCTAATCATCCCTGCTCTTGGGTAGAGATGAGGCACTGCTAGTAAGCCGGAGCAAAACCCGGATTGGGGCGACAGGTGTCACCTGAAGTGTGTTGAGACTCAGTCTCCCACTCCCTAGGCGATTCGGTCGCTCAAATCCAGTACTCTCATTAGAGTAATGAGAGCCTACGTGACATGGTGCCGCCAACATTTGGTCAGGCTCTAATTTTCGGGTCCTCCGGAGTATGTCTGTGTCACTATACAAAGACACCTCAGCACTATATTCGGAGACGTCGGTAGTATTGAGGATTTCCTCCTCAGCTAAGTAGGGAGTACCTAACTAACACTGTAGGTTGTTCAAGCTTGAACCATTAAAAGGATAATCCCCATCTGGTGTGCTTATATCTGAACAAATTTTACATTTATTATGGTGAATCCACAACAGGTAGCTATTGCAATCAATATGAGACTACCCCTTACTGCACATTTACTGCCGCATGGCCTAACAGCCCAGGGGGGTCCACTCACATTTGTTGTTGATGCTCACACAGCCTATAGAACAGAACTTTTTTATTCTTGGGTCACATTTCCAGCAGCTGATGGGAACACAAATACTTGTCATCATTATACACCTGCAAACATACCTGCAAAATACAGAGCATATGCATATTTAGAAATGCCCTTATCTTATCAAGATCATATTAATTGGTTTGATGGCACCCTACCCCACACAATTTTGCACTTTAGGTTAGGTCCTGTAAGCAATGATGGTCCTACCTGGCCTTTACTGGCCACTTATACACCTCACCCTGCTTCAGCGAAACTAACGGCAGCTGAGGTCCGTCGCTTATACACTGAGCTGACCGCAATATATAGACAATTAGTACAGTTTGTAATGCAAACATTAAACACAAACCCAGCAAGTGCTCTACCATCGCAACCACATGCAGTAACGCCAGGTATTAACCGATGCGGCTGTACATTCAATCATGGGTAAAGTACCCGCCAATTGAGAAGAAATTCTGTTTTGGTTAGCTCCAAAAATAAACGCACTTGAAGCACTATTTCCCCATACGGGACCGCAGGACAAACATAGAATATTAACTTTGTACTTGCCATTTGGTTCCCACTGTAGATAATTGCAATACATGGGGCATGGTCTATACTACCGCACACGGTACACCGACACTTGCCAATTTACCGGAAGTGTTGAAACAAATTCAAGATGAATACCGGGCTGCCCCAGCCCTGGACTTGGGGATGCAACTAATGGGCCATTTCGCAACAGGATCCTCAATTATATTCAGTAACCTTAAAGGGGAAGCAGTCGCACTAGCGGTGCGCATACGTCCTTGGAACGTTCCTCCACAGGATTAAGAACGTGAGCTGCCAAAGATTATCGAAGAGACCTACTCTAGCATTGGTCGGGATAGTCTGGGGGCCAGACCAACAAAACCACAATTTCAAAGTAAATCTACTAAAGATTCTACCAAGCAAGCTCCTGAGGGTATTAAGAAACGCTGGGATAAAAAAAAAAAAAACTCCTACAAAAAAGAGGGGAAAGTCTCTGCACACGGAGACCCCACAGAATAGATCTAATTTCAGAAATAGAGATAATATAAAAACGCCAGATAGTATATACTGATACACGCCAACCTCGTTCCTTTCAGGACTCATCGGAAAAATGCAGTGAGAGAGGTGGGCGGTCAGAGCGAAGAACTGAGTACGTGAAACCGAGACAGGAATCACAACGCTCAACAGAAGTTTGTGTTAAAAAAGAAAGGAAACTTCCCCAACAAAAACCCCAATTCAAAAAGAAAAAGGTGGCAGCAGTTGCAGTTCGACATGCCACTCAAGAAGAGGGCTCTCTTCAAGAACAAGAAGTGGGCACTAGCGCTATTAGATAGCGCGGCAGAGGTCACAATAGCTCGCCAGAATCTTCTAGAGCATCTGGAGGTGAAAGCAACTGATTACTTCCTACAAGTAGAAACTGCGGAAATGCGTGTCTCCACGCCTGAAAGGGTGTATAAAGTAACGATACAGTTAGCAGGAGACATTGAGCGCACAATAGACGCAATCTTTTCGGACTGTGTAGTAAACATATATGATATTCTACTGCCCGAAAAGGATTGGCCACCTGAATTTGTCCGTACTTTTCCATATGGGGAAGATGTTATCAAACCTTCTTTCTCGCCCCTTGTTCCCGAGGAACTTGCAGTATCCTACGCCATCGATTGGGCATTGGTGCAGGCACCCGGGTTATATTGCAACCAGGTAGGGTGGGATAAAGATTCCCCCAATCATATAATCCCTATTAAAAATCAACCCCAACCTCAACCCCAATATCCAATAAAACATGATGCTAAAGCACCCGTGAGGGAAATCCATACACAACTGGAGTACCAGGGCGTAATCGTACCCTGTGTCTCACCAATGAATAATCCTTTATTCCCAGTAGCTAAACCGAACCATTCATACAGAATAGTCTTAGACTATAGACATTTAAACAGTCATACATGCACATATGCTATACAAAACTCACATAGCACAGCACTCATGAACATGAACAACATAGTGCGCAAAAAATACAAAACAACACTGGATATTTCCAGTGGTTTCTTCTGCCAAAATATAGCGCTTGAGAGTAGAGATTGCTAGCTGAGGTGTCTTAATAAAAATAATTAATGAGTGTGTTTTATGTAGAAAATAAAATAACGTAGAAAAATAATGCACGCATTAGAAAATGTGGTCACGAAGAATGGCCACCAATGTTAACGAAATGTAGTAATCAATGATTAAATATTATGAAATGTTGACTATATGTTAGACTAATGCAGTAATATGTTGTATTAAGTGTTATGAATTTAGCTTTAGCTTTATTAATTATAGGCCTTAACTTAGTGAGTGTCTTTGCCTACTTGCCAGGCCTCATGTAAAAGCTGTATTTCTTAACATTTAATAAAATGCTGACCAAGTGAATTAAACTGTGAATTTCTATTGTATTGTTTAGATGTGCTCAACTGAAGCTTTTCGTGAGAACCAACTACTAGGAGATGATGTTCTTGCTAATGCAACATTTTATGTGTAATGCGAGTGGGACTGACTTTCCCAGGACAAGAACAATGAAGATACTGACTAAAGTAGAAGCTGCAACAATATTGTTACCTGACAAGCTGAATGATGAGGACATCGCAAGTCGAACCCATTAACAATATGAGAACAGAGAAATATTAGAATTCATAGATTTGGGATTTTAGTTTTATTGGACAGAGTGCGAACATACAATTAACTGACCAATAGGGAATTAGGGGATAGTTTTAACAATTTTGACTTAACAACACTGCATAGTGAGAAAATGGACATTCTGCATCATTCTGCCCTTGCCTTCATGTGGTCACTCATTCTGAGAAAAAACTGCTTATTGCTCATATTGTTTCCTGACCAAAAGGTTATTACTTCCTTAAGCATCTTTTCTAGAGACGTGCTTAACTTTAATGCATAATAGCTTTGCCCTTTTAAAATTCTGATGCTGAAGCCTGATGCTTTGCTGATCGACTGATGTTCTGAGCAATGTTCCCTCTAATTTGTTTCCACTGTGTGCGGCAGTGTAAGGTCTCTGTGCGCTGCAGCCAAGGATACATGCACCAATAAATTGACCATTCACGCGACCGCAGCGCATAACTACCAAGATCATTGGTATTTGCCTCTCCATAGCTTTGTTTTACCACTAACGCAAAAAAGGCAGGACATTAGAAGTTAAAAAGAAGAAAATAGTATCTCGTTCACATCAGGAGCAGCGAAGGGGCTCAGATTAAGTTGAATCAATCAGTGCTTGGTACCTGCTCCACACAGAGGAACGTAAATGATGCTTGGCTTCCAGTGACGAATTACAAGACTGTAGAGAAGAGTGCCAAGCAAGCCAACAAATAGTAAGTGACAGGCAGGCTCCAAGCCCTTTACTGTACACAACAGAGTCTCCCAAGCAAGACGCAGGCGCTAGCACACGCACTCACAGCAAGCAACAGAAAGGTGACAAGAACTGCCTTCCACTGCGCGTCTTCATGTGGCTCAAGCATTTACTGCGAGTAAAAGACACATATGGGAAAGACGGAGGAAAAGAAAAACAAAAAATCGCCACAATGGGAGAAAGCAAAACGCTGCAAAAGTGAGCTAAAGGGCCAGAGACTGGCTTTAAATGGATTGAAGAGGCCCGAGATGGCTTCAGTATTATACTGCCTTGGTATTCTGTGTTTGCACTTTTAATTGCAGCAGCTCTTTGGGCACCTTTTTTATTTAAGAGAAACGTTTTACTTGTTGTTTCCTATTTTTGAGGGCTGATGCTTACTTTTCTTAACCATTTATTGCGAGTAAAAGACAAATATGGGAAAGACAGAGGAAAAGAAAAACAAAAAGTGTCACAATGGGAGAAAGCTGGAAGAGTGATGCGAAGGGCCAGGGACTGGCTTTAAATGGATTGAAGAGGCCCGAGATGGCTTCAGTATTACTGCCTTAGTATTCTAGGTTTGCACTTTTTAATTACTGTAGCAACATGTTTAAGAAGAGGGCTTTGGGCACCAGCAAGTTTTTTTTATTTACAGATTACGCACTGGAGAGAACACAATGCCCTCAGTGGCAAAATTAACATTTTATCTAGCAAGTGATCACCCCTGCCAGCCAGCCTGCTGATAAGCATTATTTATTGCCCTGCATGCAGCCCGGTGCCCTCCAGCCAGACAAAGCTACTTTAATTCTGTGACCTGCGCGCTTTATAAACGTGTGTGCGCGGTGGGAAAAGATATTGTGAACGCGCGCACCTTAAAGGGAACATTGGTCCTGAGGATGAAAACTGATTCTGCTTTGCTGATCCACCTCAGGATAGGTATATTCCGAACTGTGATTACCATGCATATTTGCTTTTTCTTTCTAGGTACTGTAGGAAGTTGGCTCTGTATATACTATTTCAAAGTAAGAAATAGTGTGCACAGAGTCCAACGGTTCCCCTTAGAGGTAAGATAGTGGCAAAAGCAGATCATTCCAATGCTCTATTTTGTGGTAGTGTGGTCAAGCAGAAGGCTTATCAGAGGGTAGTGTTAAGCATTTGTTGTACACACACCAGCAATAAATGAGGAACACACACTCAAAGACTTACTCCAGGCCAATGGGTTTTTATATTAAAAAAATATCTTTTATTAGTTTAGTTTAAGAACCACAGGTTCAAGATTTACAGTTAATACTTTAAATGTAAGGTACTTCACTTAGATACTTTAGGAACTTTGAAGGAAAACCATATCATGTACAGTCTTTGTAAAAATGGCAATAAGCTATTTTCAAAGTGGACACGGTGCACAAATCTGGGGGAGGTAAGTAAAGGTTAGATTAAGAGGTAAGTAAAACACTTACGAGTCTCAGTCCTGGGGCATAGGCAGCCCACCGTTGGGGGTTCAAGGTAACCCCAAAGTTACCACACCAGCAGCTCAGGGCCGGTCAGGTGCAGAGGTCAAAGAGGTGCCCAAAACACATAGGCGCCTATAGAGAACGGGGGTGCTCCGGTTCCAGTCTGCCAGCAGGTAAGTACCTGCGTCCTCGGGGGGCAGACCAGGGGGTTTTTGTAGAGCACTGGGGGGACACAAGTAGGCACACAAAACACACCCTCAGCGGCACAGGGGCGGCCGGGTGCAGTGTGCAAAGCAGGTGTTGGGTTTCAGGTAGAAATCAATGGAGGGACCCGGGGGTCACTCTAGTGGTGCAGGCAGGCACAGGGGGGCTTCTCGGGACAGCCACCACCTGGGCTAGGTAGAGGGTCGCCTGGGGGTCACTCCTGCGTTGAAGTTCGGTTCCTTCAGGTCCTGGGGGCTGCGGGTGCAGTGTTGGTTCCAGGTGTCGAGTCCCTTGTTACATGCAGTCGCGGTCAGGGGAAGCCTCTGGATTCTCTCTGCAGGCGTCGCTGTGGGGGTTCAGGGGGGTCGTCTCTGGTTACTCACGGCCTCGCAGTCACCGGGAAGTCCTCCATGAGGTGTTGGTTTTCTGCAGGTCGAGCCGGGGGCGTCGGGTGCAGAGTGTAGAGTCTCACGCTTCCGGCAGGAAACGTGAAGTCCTTGGAAGTTGCTTCTTTGTTGCAAAGAAATAGCTGGTTTTGAACAGGGCCGCTGTTCATGGGAGTTTCTTGGTCCTGTAGTCCAGCGCAGTCCTCTGAGGCTTCAGAGGTCGCTGGTCCCTGTCGGATGCATCGCTGGAGCAGGTTTTCCATGTTGGAGACAGGCCAGTAGGGCTGGGGCAAAAGCAGTTGTCGCCTTCCTCCTTCTCTGCAGGCTTGTAGGTCAGCAGTCCTTCTTCTTTCTTCAGGTTGCAGGAATCTGATTTCCTGGGTTCTGGGGTGCCCCTAAATACCGAATTTAGGGGTGTGTTTAGGTCTGGGAGGGCAGTAGCCAATGGCTACTGTCCTTGAGGGTGGCTACACCCTCCTTGTGCCTCCTCCCTGAGGGGAGGGGGGCACATCCCTATTCCTATTGGGGGAATCCTCCAAAATCAAGATGAAGGATTTCTAAAGTCAGGGGTCACCTCAGCTCAGGACTCCTTAGGGGCTGTCCTGACTGGTGGGTGACTCCTCCTTGTTTTTCTCATTATCTCCCCTGGACTTGCCGCCAAAAGTGGGGTCTGTGTCCAGGGGGCGGGCATCTCCACTAGCTGGAGTGCTCTGGGGCATTGTAACACGAAGCCTGAGCCTTTGAGGCTCACTGCTAGGTGTTACAGTTCCTGCAGAGGGAGGTGTGAAGCACCTCCACCCAGAGCAGGCTTTGTTTCTGTCCTCAGAGAGCACAAAGGCTCTCACCCCAGGGGGTCAGAAACTTGTCTCTCAGCAGCAGGCTGGCACAGACCAGTCAGTCCTGCACTGAAGGATTGGGTAAAATACAGGGGACATCTCTAAGATGCCCTCTGTGTGCATTTTTTAATAAATGCAACACTGGCATCAGTGTGTGTTTATTATTCTGAGAAGTTTGATACCAAACTTTCCAGTATTCAGTGTAGCCATTATGGAGCTGTGGAGTTCGTTTTTGACAAACTCCCAGACCATATACTTAATATGGCCACACTGTACTTACAATGTCTAAGAATAGACTTAGACACTGTAGGGGCATATTGCTCATGCAGCTATGCCCTCACCTGTGGTATAGTGCACCCTGCCTTAGGGCTGTAAGGCCTGCTAGAGGGGTGACTTACCTATGCCACAGGCAGTATTTTGTGGGCATGGCATCCTGAGGGGGATATCATGTCGACTTTGCCTTTTTCTCCCCACCAACACACACAATCTACAATGGCAGTGTGCATGTGTTAGGTGAGGGGTCCCTTAGGGTGGCACAACATATGCTGCAGCCCTTATGGACCTTCCCTGGCCACAGGGCCCTTGGTACCATTGGTACCTTTTAGAAGGGACTTATCTGTGTGCCAGGGGTGTGCCAATTGTGGAAACAATGGTACATTTTAGGTGAAAGAACACTGGTGCTGGGGCCTGGTTAGTAGGGCCCCAGCACACTTCTCAGTCAAGTCTGCATCAGTATCAGGCAAAAAGTGGGGGTTAACTGCAACAGGGAGCCATTTCCTTACAGGTACCAACTGTGATGTTTTGATAGAGCCGTAGTTAGATGTTTTTCCAAATTTGTGTTACTAAATTGTTTTGCATGAAGCCCAACATGCTGAAGCTAATTTGACGTTAGTTAAGGATTCTCACTAATGAATTATGATAATAGGAACTGATATTTGATTAATTTTCTCTTCTGAATTCCATGTATGTTATAACGTTGACACAGTTGACTTTGCTATTGATTTGTACCATAACCTTAGAATGTGTTGTAGTTCAAGCTTTGATTAGATTGTGTTTCTTCTGCCGCTTTGGACAACCAGTGTTGTTTCTGTACATGTTTCATCTGATTTTGAGATTCATTTACATGATCTTAGCATTGTTAATATAGGGAAATAAACATTCTAAATTTTACCAAAGGTGTTGTTATTCATGTCTGGCAGGTCATGGTGCGTGATAATTACTGACTCCATTGATTAATAATATTATTGATTACAAATGATTGTTGATTTTCATGTATTGATTATTGATTATGTACTGGATCTATGGTAATATCTTAATTGTGAGTCAAAAGGTTCATCGACCTATTCGCGTCCCCTTGTAAGTTTACTTATTAGGGTCAGACGCACTAGCAGTCATGGTAGCAGAGGATGGTTAATCTCCTTAAGAGTCACAGACGTCCAGTACCAAATAACAAGAGTTAAAAGAGATGGTAAGAGACTGATAGTTTGTCTCCTTAGGAGCTTACCATAGACGTGCAGTACACAGTAACAGGTGTTCCCAGAGATGGTAGCAGCTTGATGACTTGGTTCTTTGAGAGTTCATTATTATTGAGATTTAGATTTTGTTTTTCAATGATGATAATTGGAGAGAAAATGATGTTCCCTTAAGCCCAGAGATGACTTTCCCAGATCCTGGATCCTGCCAATGGTTGTTTGGGGATGTTCCCGGCGTTCTAGTGTGAGTGAAATAGGTTGTGCTTGCACAGCTTATGCAAATCGCAGGTGAATTGTGAGGGTTGTGAGGATTTAGGGAGTCTGCGTACTCCAAATGAAGTTATAGTAGGAGTGTGCCTACTCCGCAGTGTGAGAGAGTAGGGAAGTCGGCGAACTTCACATGAGTGTGGCGCTTTATGCTCAAAAATTGTCCACGTGGTTGTTGAGGTACAGACCCTGCGTGGTCTAAGACTCCAGAGTATATTGAAAAGTGTATGAGACACTTGGTTATATGTTGTAATTTGTCTGGTTTAGTAGGTTGATCGGGATTGGTCGACAAGTCAGTGTGTGAATTAAAGTGAGTAAAAGAAAATTTCGACTGAGATTTGGCTAGTCCTATGGGCACCAGGACAGACCCATTGATCAGTTGAGAGTAAAATTTGCAGGTCGAATTTTGTTTGCGAATCTGGGAGACCGAGAAAGAAAGAGTAGCTGTAAGTGCGGGAAGAGCCATCAGTGAAGAATCTGTAAGGTTTCTGAAGCGATTGTGTTACCTTTCCTGTAGTGAACCAGCAGATTTCGGTTTTTTTTCTGATTAGTGCTCGCAATACTTGCAGTAGTTGTGTGTGAATTGGAGTTTGGAAGGACAAGCCGCAAGACTTTGTCAGCCGCAGTACGTGTGAGTGTGACCTCACTGGAGTCGCGCTGGGATAGGTCGGTTTGTAAGAAGGGTCAAGCACGGATTGGCAGCCATCCGTGAGAGGCAATTGGTTGAGAACGTAGGTGAAAGGAATCTTGGGATTAAAAGTAACTTCCTGATTTGATTTTGAATAAACAAAAAGGTAGAAAAGATGAAATTTTTCAAAGCATTAAAAAGTGCCCTAAGGGGAGATCCGCACATTACAGCGAGTGTAGGCGAGGCTACACCGCCAGAAAATACACCAGCTTACATTGTAATGGAAGAGAAAAGTGTTGCGCCATGTCTTTGGCCAAAGCAATGGTGCAAATTGACAGAGAAAGATGGGAACTTAGCGTTTCCTACAAACGGGACATTCAATTTGAGAGTTTTGGAGCATTTCCGGATGGTGCTATATGAATCGAAGCCTGTACCAAGACCATCACAGTTTGAGGCATTAGCGATTTGGGAGCTAGTAGCCAGACAGCAACAGAAATTCGAGAGGAGGATGAGAAAGGCAGAAAAGACTCTAGCGGAGGCTATATGGGACTGTGTTCAGAAAGCATGGAGAATGGAGACTTTGCAAGGGATTGAGGGCCAGATGTAGCAAAGGATTTGCGCGTCGCAAACTGTGAAAATCGCCGTTTGCGAGGCGCAAATACCTCTTTGCCATGCAGAAATGCATATTGCGAGTCGGGACCGACTTGCAATATGCATTTCAGAATCGCAAATAGGAAGGGGTGTTCCCTTCCTATTTGCGATTCGGAGTGATGTGCAATACCATTTGCGACCGCATATGCGGTCGCAAATGGTGTCGCAGTTACCATCCACTTCAAGTGGATGGTAACCCACTCGCAAATTGGAAGGGGTCCCCAAGGGACCCCTTCCAGTTTGTGAATGGACCCAAAACAATTTTTTCAGGGCAGGTAGTGGTCCAAGGGACCACTGCCTGCCCTGAAAAAATACCGAAACTAAAGGTTTCGTTTTTTTTTTAAGTGCAGCTTGTTTTCCTTTAAGGAAAACGGGCTACACTTAAAAAAAAAAAAACTGCTTTATTTACAAGCAGTCACGAACATGGAGGTCTGCTGACTACAGCAGGCCTCCATGTTTGCGAGTGGCTAGACTCGCTATGGGGCCGCAATTTGCGACCCACCTCATGAATATTAATGAGGTGGGTCATTGCAACCCCATAGCGAGTCGCAGACGGTGTCTGAGACACCGTTCTGCATTGCAAATTGCGACTTGCAATTTGCAATTTTCCTGCATCTGGCCCTAAGTTGTTTCCTGCAATTTTGCAGGAGAATGAGAAGGAAGGAAAGAAAGCTGCTAGGAAAACTAGTAAAGGTCCGAGTAACGAGTAAGGAGGCTAGAAAGACTTCAACCGTAGAGGAGGAATCGGATGATGATGAGTTTTATTACACAGTTATTGAGAAATTGACCACCACCATATATAGTATATGAGAATGGCCCAGGTACTAGTGTTGACCTGACAGCCCGGACACAGGTTAATTGGACAGCGAGTCCGGTACAGGTTAATGCTAACCTGAATCAGAACCCGTGTCAAGGAGATCGTATCCTCGGGGTTTGCGCCTGTTCCCAATATGTCCACCCCTTGGCAGTGCCACACTCTACTAGCTGTAATATCACAGAGTTAAAGAATGGCCAAGCGGGGGATGGGGTTTTAGGTTGGGAACAGCGGGAAAGGAGACCTGTAGGAGCAAGAGTTAAGAACACAGTAGCAAGATTATTCACATTGACTTTCATAAACTTTGTTCCTAATATTTATATACTGATAACATGAATGATCAAGAGCTTTTCTATAACATGACCTTATTAGATCTGGGTACCTGGAAAATAAAGAAGGATTATGCAAACTTTCATATGAGCGTTTTTAGAATAACATCTTATGCACTAAACATTGAACTGTCTCAAGTTAGTTTTTGGAATAGCAACTACGTTATAACAAGAACCAATGAACAAATTAGTTTTCATGAATGAGCTACGATTGACTCATGAATGATACTGCAAGGTCACACTCTGCCTTGAATTTCAGGATTCAATTGTCTAGAAATTATTATACATTTTAATACCAAACTGTGCATCAAGATTTCAATGCCTAGAAATGATTGCACACTTTGCCGATCTGAAACACAAAGAATAAATGCCAAGAACGAATCAAGCACACTGCTGCTGATTCAACCATCAGGATTCAAATGTCTAGAAACGATTGCGCACTCTGCCGATCTGAACTGCAAGGTTAAATGCCAAGAAAACAATTGCACACGCAATTAACCAAAAGGCCCAAAACTCGAATATTTCTGAAAACTGAGTCGGAGGCCTAACCTGACCTCCACCTTACCGCCCTGCTTGAGGATCACCAAGATAATGACGACAGGGCCTGGAAAAGCCTAGGTAGGCCTCCGGAACAGGAGCTCAGGAAAATGCTGCTCCCTTAAATAGACCCAGGCACCACCAATATGCCACACCCAGCCAGACTGCAGGAAAGTATTCTAGAAGGGCTCAGAATAGGGACCACACCTTAACCACACACTGTAATCCTGCAGCAAAGCCTTGAAAATGAGCAATACATTGCAAACAGCATTAATGACTTTTCAAGATAACTCTCTGCAATGCAAAAGGTTAACATACTGCATCAACACAAAATGCAAGAATTATTACCTTACATAAGGATTGGCTTTTTGCATTACGTCCCCTGTAGAGCTCACTCTGTCCTGATGTTGACAATGCGGTGCAAAGTGGTCCGAATGTGCCCACTACTCCTGTAGTTATCAAGAGACTACAATGCCCACTATGGAAACAAATCTAATAAACATACATAAATCCTATAATTAACATGCAGCATAGTAAAAATAAAAACTATTTAAATACAAAGATTATGGTGGTCATTACAACATTGGCGGTAAAAGCCGCTTACTGCCGTGCAGAAGACCGCCAACATACCGCCGCGGCCACGGAAATCCGCCACAGCTATTATGACCCACATCTCGAAATCCGACAAAATCCAGACACCCACACAAGTCCGCCACACCAAAGGTCAGTGATAAACTGGCGAAAAAAAAACCTCTGTCACGCCAACATAAATACGCCCACGCTGTCACGACCCACGAATCCACACAGCGGTCTTTCAACTGCGGTATTCCATTGGCGGTACACACCGCTGCGCTCAAAATACACACACTTCTACAAAACTCCGCCACATTGGACAATTCCAAATACACACACCTGATACACATACACACACCACTCCCACACACCCATTACAATATAAAATACACACCCACATCACCCACAAACCCCTATGACCAATATTACTGAGAGAAGGCCAGAGAGAGACACCACCATCCACAAACTAGCATCCACAGGCACTCAACACCATCACCCACACAACTTCTACGCACAAAACACCATACACCACTACATATCACCACACACATCACCGCACACATGACCTACGCCACCCCATGGCACGGCAAAGACAACCCAGGTTCTCGGAGGAGGGGCTCAGGCTCATGGTGGAGGAAATCGTCTGGGTAGAGCCACAGCTATTTGGAGCACAGGTGCAGCACACCTCCATTGCAAGGAAGATGGAGCTATGGTGAAGAATAGTCGACAGGGTTAACGCAGTGGGACAACACCCAAGAAATCGGGACGACATCAGGAAGAGGTGGAACGACCTACGGGGGAAGGTGCGTTCCGTGGTGTCCAGACACCACCTGGTGGTTCAGCGGACTGGCGGCGGACCCCCACCTCCTCACCCACAACTAACAACATGGGAGGAGCAGGTCTTGGCGATTCTGCATCCTGAGGGCCTCGCAGGAGTCGGTGGAGGAATGGACTCTGGTAAGTCAAACTTTTAACTACCATATCCCCCACCCTACCTGCATGCTATCACATACCCCCACCCTGGCCCCCCCCCTATCACTCCAACTCCTCACAAATGTATTAATATCACAAACCACACATCCCAACACCAAGCCCTGCATGCAACACCAACGCATGGACACCCATCACTAAAGCATGCCCACTGCACATACCCATACACACCCCTAAACCAGCATCACACAAGTCCCCACATAAGAATGCAAGCACTGGGGTACACGGTCACCCACCCATTGCCCACCATGACACACACAGATGCAATAATTATGCTTTTACACCCCTGCAGGACCACTACCCAAAGTCTCCAGACAGGAGGGTCCAGACATCTCCACCCCACCCACAGAAGAGGCCCACAGTGATGACAGCAGCTCTGTCCAAATGGATCCAGATGACCAGCCCGGACCATCAAGGGCCTCGGGACAGTCGGTTCCCCTCACACAGGCACAGGCCACCACAGACCTTCCACCCTCTGGTAACACCAGCACCCACCCAGCGGGCCCATACCTCCGTCCCCAGGACACGTCAATCAGCTGTGTGCCCACCACTACAGGGAACCCAGGATAATCCACCACCCCAACAACAATAGGGACCTGGGGGCAGTGGCAGTGGGCACACAGTCCAGGGGACGGAGGCCCAGGAACACAGGGGAACTGGGAGGGCTGCTGTGCGACAGGGGGCGGAGAGGCCAAGGGAACCCACTCTCCACGAGACCCTCTCCTCATGGGAGCATACCACCACTCCCAGGAGACGATGGCAACGGTCATGGCCAAGTTTCAGGAGACCCAGCGCATGCAGGAGGAACAGTATTTGGGGTTCAGGGAGGAACTCAGAACCATCAGCTCCGCCCTGGACACCATCGTAGGGGTGCTGAAGGAAATACTCAACACCAGGAGGGACACTGTGGCACTCCAAGGGGCCCCTGACACTAGCATGGACGATGAACTGCCCACCACCTCCGCAGGCGCTAGTGGACAGGAGGCACCGCCACAGGACCAGCACCCCCCGCAGATGGAGAACCACCAAGCAAGCGGTCCCTGAGATCCAGGAACAAGACAGCACGATGCCAAGACCCCCGCCAAGAAATGATACCACCCTGATTGTCAACCCACTGTCCCACTTTGTCACCCTGTCCTTATTGGAACTGCCCCAGCTCCACTTCCTATGCCCATATGGGCAATGCACCTATGAGACAAATAGACTGGACTCTGCCATGGACACTCCTCTGCCATCACCCCTCACCATTTAACTTCCCCCTCCAATATTTTGTATGTAAATAAACACACATAAAGCACCAAAAGATCTGGAGTCTGTCTGTGATTTTGAAATAGTGTATTTGCAATTACAGTGACAAAATTTCCAGGAAATAGTTATGTCAACATACCTATGTCACACAGCTCTAGTCCATGAGGAATCTAAGCAGATGACACACGTTGGAACCCACACCTGTGAAACCGTAAGGGAAAGTGACAACTCAGTGACACTGGGTGAAATCGACAGACAGGATAGAGGTAGAAGTGTAAAAGTACTTGTAGTAGGCAGGAATGTATTCTCACCTGTGTTTCATTGGAAATATTGCTGGATGACTGAGTCCCTGTTGTCAATGTCTTCTTCCTCTGCTTCCTCCTCATCACTGTCCACAGGCTCCACAGCTGCCACAACACCGCCATCTGGACCATCCTCCTGCAGAAAAGGCACCTGTTGTCGCAAAGCCAAATTATGAAGCATACAGCAGGCCACGATGATCTGACACACCTTCTTTGGTGAGTAGAATAGGGATCCACCTGTCATATGGAGGCACCTAAACCTGGCCTTCAGGAGGCCGAAGGTGCGTTCGATCACCCTCCTAGTCCACCCATGGGCCTCATTGTAGCGTTTCTCTGCCCTGGTCCTGGGATTCCTCACTGGGGTCAGTAGCCATGACAGGTTGGGGTAACCAGAGTCCCCTAATAGCCACACCCGGTGCCTCTGTAGTTGACCCATCACATAAGGGATGCTTCTATTCCGCATGATGTAGGCGTCATGCACTGAGCCAGGGAACATGGCATTCACATGGGAGATGTACTGGTCTGCCAAACATACCATCTGTACATTCATGGAATGATAACTCTTCCGGTTCCTGTACACCTGTTCACTCCTGTGGGGGGGGGACCAAAGCCACATGGGTCCCATCAATGGCACCTATGATGTTGGGGATATGTACAATGGCGTAGAAGTCACCTTTCACTGTAGGCAAGTCCTCCACCTGAGGGAAAACGATGTAGCTCCGCATGTGTTTCAGCAGGGCAGACAACACTCTGGACAACACGTTGGAAAACATCGGCTGGGACTTCCCTGATGCCATGGCCACAGTTGTTTGAAAAGACCCACTTGCAAGGAAATGGAGCACTGACAGCACCTGCACTTGAGGGGGGATTCCAGTGGGACGGCGGATTGCTGACATCAGGTGTGGCTCCAACTGGGTACACAGTTCCTGGATTGTGGCACGGTCAAACCTGTAGGTGATGATCAAATTTCTTTCCTCCATTGTCGACAGGTCCACCAGCGGTTGGTACACCGGAGGATTCCGCCATCTCCTCACATGTCCCAGCGGACGGTGCCTATGAAGGACAACAGCGAGCACAGACTCAAATAACTCAGAGGTATGTACCCACAGTCTACACAGAACACCAATCATACACAAAATCTGGCCTGTATGTGTGTTGAGAGTAGGCCTAGGTATGTGTGAAGCAGTTGGTAATTAGGCCATGCGGGCCCCTGAAATGGCGGCTGCCTGACCTCTAAAGCGGGACAATGGGATGTGAGGTAACTGCGCTGGCGTTGTACACCGTCGCGGTAGGCGGTCGAAGACCGCGGCGCAATGCTGCATTGGTTAACATTGGACCCTATGGGTCCCAGGAGCCAATGACGATGTACGCCGGCAGTGATGGTACGCACCGCCGTGGACGTGACCGCCGCGGACATGACCGCCATTTTCTAACTGTTTAATCACTCAATACCTGATCTTCGACAGGAGAGGACCTACACTGCAAGTGCTGTTGTGACCTCGGTCTGGAAGAGACAATGGCTCGTGCGTCTGGGGAAAGGGTCCCTGCCTTCACTGCAGAGGAGTTGGAGAAGCTCGTCGACGGGGTCCACCCCCAGTACATGCTACTCTACGGTCCTCCAGACCAGCAGGTAAGTACACAGGGAGAATGTTGTATGGGCTATGCCTGTGTGGAGAGGGCTGGTTGTAAGAAGGAAGGGGGCAGAGTTCTGCGTGCATGAAAGACAGTGGGGGCATGTGCCACATGGCAAGGGTAGGGATGTGGGCCACTCACTTTGACGGTGCAGTTGGTAATGACTTCTCTTCTTCCCCTGTACATTTCATGTAGGTCAGCGCCCACCAGAAGAAGGATATTTGGCGTGCCATCGCCAAGGACGTCCGGACCCTGGGGGTCCACCACAGACAGAGCACCCACTGCCGGAAGAGATGGGAGGACATTCGCCACTGGAGCAAGAAGACGGCGGAGGCTCAGCTGGGGATGGCCTCCCAACGTGGGAGGGGTGCCCGTCGAACCATGACCCCCCTGATGTTCCGGATCCTGGCGGTGGCCTACCCTGAGTTGGATGGGCGCTTGAGGGCATCACAGCAGAAACAAGGGGGTGAGTACACTATCATTCAGCTGACTTTGCACGCAGTGAAGGTGTCTGGGTGGGGGAGGAGGGCTGTGGGTTTCCCTAGGCCAGGGCGAGTTCCGTAGGCTATGCCCATTAGTAAGGCATGGCCCTTTGGTCCCCCCACCCCACCTCTGTAGAGTGCCAAGTACAGCTATTCATGCCCCTGTGTCATCTATGTGTGCAGATGTCATCCATAGCCTTGTAGGCCATTTCCCAGGAATTGTACTGTAGAGCCCAACAGCGTGACGTAGTGCAGGGGGCTGCTGTGTCTGTATTGTCCGCCAACGGTAGCGGTAAGCCATGCACTCAACCTGTCTTTCTTCTGTCCCCCCCCCACCTTTTTGCGGTCTCCCTGTTCTTGTGGGCATTAGCATCATCAGGCGGAGGTACAGTGACACCAGAGCACGAGGGAGCTGCATCCCACATGGGCATGGAGGCCCACACTACGGACTCTGAATACACCAGTGGGACGGAGGGCGAGGGGAGCACCACGGCGGTCACAGGATCTGCAGCCAGCGACACGGACTTGTCCTCCGATGGGAGCTCCCTTGTGGTGGCGGCAACATCTGTGCCCCCCACTTCAACAGGTACAGCCGCCACCCACCCTACCAGCACTGCCCTCCCAGCAGCCCCTCAGCCTTCGCCCCGTGCCCGCTCACCCAGGAGGGTGGGCATCACCTTCGCCCAGGCACCTCAGCCCCTGTCCCAGTCACCTCTGCTGCCCTCAGTGAGGAGGCCATTGACCTCCTCAGGTCACTCACTGTTGGGCAGTCTACCATTTTGAATGCCATCCAGGGTGTAAAAAGGAAGTTGCAACACACAAATGCATTCCTGGAGGGCATTCATTCTGGTCAGGCTGCCCTTCATCGAACCCTTCAAACTCTGGCCTCAGTACTGATGGCAGCCATTGTCCCTGTGTCTAGCCTCTCCCCTCCAACTTCCTCCACCCAGACCCAATCCCCTGTACCTCTGCCTATCCCAAGCACATCATCAGACCAGCCTGCACACACCTCACCACACAAGGGAAGCTCAGGCAAACATAAGCACCACACATCCCACAGGCACTCACGCAAGCATCACACGCATACAGACATACCAACATCCACTGCCTCCACTGTGTCCCCCTCCTCCTCGTCTCCCTCCTCCCTCCCAGTCTCGTCTACACTCACACATGCATGCACTACCACTACAGCCACTACATCCTGCACCAGCACACCCACCACCACACCCCGCTCATGTGCACTCACCACCCCTACTACCATTTACACGTCCCCTGTGTCCTCTCCCAGTGTGTCTGTGACGCCCCCTCCGAAGATACACAAACGCAGGCACACACCCACCCAACAGCCATCCACCTCATGACAGCCTCCAGCGCATGCACCTGCACCCAAATCCACAAAAGGTACACCTCCTACAACCACCACCTCTTCCTCCACTCCCAAACCCCCTCCAGCTACCTGTCCCAGTGTGTCCAAACAACTTTTCCTGTCCCCCCTTAACCTATTTCCCACAACCACCCCGTCCAACTCATAGGTCCCGTACTAGCACCTCAGCCAAAAAACTCCGGGACCAGTGGTGCCTGTTGTCACAGGTATGTGGAGTGCACCGGCCAGCCAGTCTGTCACGGAGCCACAGCACAGCCAGTCCCCCCCCTGTGAAGCACCAGAAGTTGGCCAGTGCCCGGCGGGAGAGGGGGAAGACTCCAGCCAGCCAAGCCGTTCACAGGGGTCCCGGGTGGAGTGTGGACTCAGCTGTGACTCCTCCCAAGGTGGGGAAGGGGCAGAAGGAACCTGCAAAGTCTGGGAGGAGCAGCACAGCGGAGAAGACTGCCATCATCCCCGCTGGCCAGGAGGGTCCAGCCAGCCCCATAGTCGCTGTCCAGGAGGCCACCGCCAGCCCCATTGTCGCTGTCCAAGAGGCCACCGCCAGCCCCATAGTCGCTTCCCAGGAGGCCACCGCCAGCCCCATCGTCACTGTCCAGGAGGCCACCGCCAGCCCCATCGTCGCTGCCCAGGAGGCCACCGCCAGCCCCATCGTCGCTGCCCAGGAGGCCACCGCCAGCCCCATCGTAGCTGCCCAGTAGGGCCCCGCAAGCCACAGCCCAGCTGCCCAGGAGGGCCCCGCAAGCCACAGCCCAGCTGACCCATCAAGGACTGCCAGCCACAGCCCAGCTGGGCAATGACGGACCGCCAGGGCAAGGACCGCTGAACAGGGCAAAGACTGCCATGGCAAGCACCGCTGAACAGGGCAAGGACCAGTGAACAGGTCAGAGACCGCCAACTCAAGCACCGCTGAACAAGGCAAGGACCGCTGAACAGGGCAAAGACCGCCATGGCAAGCACCGCTGAACAGGGCAAGGACCGCTGAACAGGGCAAAGACCGCCATGGCAAGCACCGCTGAACAGGGCAAGGACCAGTGAACAGAGCAAAGACCGCCATGGCAAGCACCGCTGACCAGGGCAAGGACCGGTGAACAGGTCAGAGACCACCAACTCAAGCACCGCTGAACAAGGCAAGGACCGCTGAACAGGGCAAAGACCGCCATGGCAAGCACCACTGAACAGGGCAAGCACCGCTGAACAGGGCAAAGACCGCCAACTCAAGCACCGCTGAACAGGGCAAGGACCGCTGAACAGGGCAAAGACCGCCATGGCAAGCACTGCTGAACAGAGCAAGGACCGGTGAACAGGTCAGAGACCGCCAACTCAAGCACCGCTGAACAAGGCAAGGACCGCTGAACAGGGCAAAGACCGCCATGGCAAGCACCGCTGAACAGGGCAAGCACCGCTGAATAGGGCAAAGACCGCCAACTCAAGCACCGTTGAACAGCGCAAGGACCGCTGAACAGGGCAAAGACCGCCAAGGCGAGCACCGCTAGCCCATTAGCAGCAGGGGCAGTGACGCAACTGGGACCGTCACGGGGTGAGTGCTGCACTCTGGGCACCAGTCCCCCTCCGGAACCAGTGGAGAACAGCATCCACTCTGTCTGTCCTGCACAGGATGAAGCACTCTGGACACCAGTCCCCCTCCAGAACCAGTGGAGGACAGCATCCACTCTGTCTGTCCTGCACACGATGAAGCACTCTGGGCACCAGTCCCCCTCCAGAGCCAGTGGAGACATGCATCCACTTGAGAGACTGTGGCTTTGCACTCCCCAGGATTGATCAGTGGGC